>NC_086448.1:747457736-747801903 GCF_028390025.1 Pseudophryne corroboree | reverse complement strand
ACTCAGGTGTCGACTCCCTAGGGGGTGACATCTCCATTACAGGCAATTGCTCCGCCTCCACACCATTTTCCTCCTCATACATGTCGACACAATCGTACCGACACACAGCACACACACAGGGAATGCTCCGATAGAGGACAGGACCCCACTAGCCCTTTGGGGAGACAGAGGGAGAGTATGCCAGCACACACCAGAGCGCTATATATATATATATATATTATATATATATACACACATACAGGGATAACCTTATAGAAGTGTTTTTCCCCTTATAGCTGCTGTTTTATTAATACTGCGCCTAATTAGTGCCCCCCTCTCTTTTTTAACCCCTTTCTGTAGTGTAGTAACTGCAGGGGAGAGCCAGGGAGCTTCCCTCCAACGGAGCTGTGAGAGAAAATGGCGCCAGTGTGCTGAGGAGATAGGCTCCGCCCCTTTTTTGCTGACTTTTCTCCCGCATTTTTATGGATTCTGGCAGGGGTTAAAATACATCCATATAGCCCTGGGGGTTATATGTGATGTATGTTTGCCAGCCAAGGTGTTTTTATTGCTGCTCAGGGTGCCCCCCCCCCCAGCGCCCTGCACCCTCAGTGACTGCAGTGTGAGGTGTGTATGAGAAGCAATGGCGCACAGCTGCAGTGCTGTGCACTACCTTGGTGAAGACTGATGTCTTCTGCCGCCGATTTTCCGGACCTCTTCTTGCTTCTGGCTCTGTAAATGGGCCGGCGGCGCGGCTCTGGGACCGGACTCCGAGGCTGGGCCTGTGTTCGGTTCCTCTGGAGCTAATGGTGTCCAGTAGCCAAGAAGCCCAAGCTGGCTGCAAGCAGGCAGGTTCGCTTCTTCTCCCCTTAGTCCCTCGATGCAGTGAGCCTGTTGCCAGCAGGTCTCACTGAAAATAAAAGACCTAAAACTAAACTTTCACTAAGAAGCTCAGGAGAGCCCCTAGTGTGCACCCTTCTCGGCCGGGCACAAAAATCTAACTGAGGCTTGGGGGAGTGTCATAGGGGGAGGAGCCAGTGCACACCAGGTAGTCCTAAAGCTTTACTTTTGTGCCCAGTCTCCTGCGGAGCCGCTATTCCCCATGGTCCTTACGGAGTTCCCAGCATCCACTAGGACGTCAGAGAAATTAATGTGTTAAAACTTGTACAAATGGCCCTAATACTTGAACTTATATTTGTAATATAATTGGACAACAAGGGTCACTTCCGTTAGGAGAAATACCAAATCGAATCATTTTGGCGCGCTGTACGGGTGCGCACATAAACAATCCTCAATGCTTCACTTAAGGGCAAAATCTGTGCGATGAAGGGTGATGCCACAAAGGCACATCGTCCTCATTGAATCAAATCCCAAAATACCCAAAGAATTTGGAACAATTGTGTGACCCTCCCCTTTAGAATATAAGCTTTCATGAGCAGAGCCCTTTTACCCCATGTGCTTTTTCGTCTCTTTACTTAACCTATCTTCTTTTCAATCCGTTCTTTGATGGCACCAAATCCCTGTTTTCTGCCGCCCTGATACTCATTTCAGTGTTGTCTGCTGACGCAGCTATATTTTATAAACCCTGCACTTGTCCTATATTGTATTGAATGGAAAGTCACTGTCTTCTTGTTTTGCTTATTTGTTTATGTACTCTGTAATTGGGCGCTGAAGATCCCATGTGGCGCCATATAAATAAAGGATAATAATAGAGTCAGACAACTTAAAGCGCAACGGAATATGCAAGAGCTATATAAGTGTTGTTAATAAATACCTTTACTGTAACATGTCCAACTATCCGTGACAAGTGGCCAAAAGGAACAGGAGACGTGTCATAATTTGGCACAGACACCCCCCTCTCACCTGACTATCCATGTCAGCTGCGCATCAAAGGATAATAAGCAGAGATGAAACTAACACAATACAGCTGCTACTGGAAAATACACATTCTACAATTAAAAACAAAAAAGCAGCAAAAAAAACGCTTCATAAAACTGATATATAGCTAAATCCTGCACATGGGAAGCTAATGACCTAGAACCATACAACACAGTGCAGTGCTGAGCCAGCAGAGCGGGGCTGGCAGCATTAGGTGTAAGGGGAGAGGCACAGGGAGGCAGAATGAGGACATTCGGGAAGCTGCAGTGTCTCCCCAGGTCAGGACCAGTGATGCAGTACCCATAATCCTGTACAGGGATATCAAAGATATTACATAGCTCCTGTGCCGTGTGTCCCTCAGGATAGTATCAGGACTACAGTACCTATAATATATTACATAACTCCTTTACCCTGTGTCCACAGGACAGCACCAGGATTACAGTACCCATGATAACAGGATATTATAGATATTACACAGCTCCTGTGCCCTATGTCCCCAGGACAGCATCAGGACTACAGTACCCATAATACAGGGGTATTCTAGATATTACACAACTCCTTTATCCTGTGTCCATAGGACAGTACCCATAATACCAGGATATTGTAGATATTACACAGCTCCTGTACCGTGTGTTCCCAGGACAGCATCAGGACTACAGTACCCATAATACAGGGGTATTCTAGATATTACACAATTCCTTTACCCTGTGTCCATAGGACAGTACCAGGATTACAGTACCCGTAATACCAGGATATTATAGATATTACACAGCTCCTGTGCCCTATGTCCCCAGGACAGCATAAGGACTACAGTACCCATAATACAGGGGTATTCTAGATATTACATAACTCCTTTATCCTGTGTCCACAGGACAGTACCCATAATACCAGGATATTGTAGATATTACACAGCTCCTGTACCGTGTGTTCCCAGGACAGCATCAGGACTATAGCACCCATAATACAGGGGTATTCTAGATATTACACAATTCCTTTACCCTGTGTTCATAGGACAGTACCAGGATTACAGTACCCGTAATACCAGGATATTATAGATATTACAAAGCTCCTGTAGGTTAGGCTGTTGGGAAAGGGGTGGGGGGGTTAGGGTCAGGCTACAGGAAAGGAAGTTTAGGGAGTGGGGGCGGGACCAGTCTTACCTTCCACCCTGTTGGGATTTCAAGTATCGGGATGCCGGCGTTGGTATTCTGACCGCCAGCATCCCGTATGCCGGAAATCACACTGATCCTCCTCATAGTTCGTATCTGGTGTCCCTCAGGACAGCGCCAGGACTACAGTACCCATAATACAGGGATATTATAGTTATTACACAGCTCCTGTACCCCTCAGGACAGCGCCAGGACTACAGTACCCATAATACAGGGATATTATAGATATCCCAGGACAGCACCAGGACTAAAGTACCCATAATACAGGAATATTATAGTTATTACACAGCTCCTGTACCCCTCAGGACAGCACCATGACTACAGTACTCATAATACAGGAATATTATAGTTATTACACAGCTCCTGTACCCCTCAGGACAGCACCATGACTACAGTACTCATAATACAGGAATATTATAGTTATTACACAGCTCCTGTACCCCTCAGGACAGCACCATGACTACAGTACCCATAATACAGGAATATTATAGTTATTACACAGCTCCTGTACCCCTCAGGACAGCGCCAGGACTACAGTACCCATAATACAGGGATATTATAGATATCCCAGACAGCACCAGGACTAAAGTACCCATAATACAGGAATATTATAGTTATTGCACAGCTCCTGTACCCCTCAGGACAGCACCAGGACTACAGTACCCATAATACAGGGATATTATAGATATCCCAGACAGCACCAGGACTAAAGTACCCATAATACAGGAATATTATAGTTATTACACAGCTCCTGTACCCCTCAGGACAGCACCATGACTACAGTACTCATAACACAGGGATATTATAGTTATTACACAGTTGCTGTATATGGAGTACCCCAGGACAGGACTGCAGTGGCCATAATACGGGGATAATACAGACATCACACAGTTGCTGGCACAGTATTAGTGAGTACATTACAGAGTGAGCAGGGAGAGGGCTGGGAGGCAGCAGGCAGGGGGTAGTACTAGCACTACAGTAGTAACAGCAGTAGTATTAGTAGCGTCACCCACCCCACACCCGCCGGGCGCCAGCCCCCGTCACACAGACTTCGTCTGGGGCACAAGTCGCGCACAACATGGCGCCGGCTCTCCAGGGGGAGGAAAGTTTCCGCACCGTCCCCAAATGGCCGCAAAGTTGTTCCCGGCACACGGGGAGCTCCGTCCCGCCGTCTCCACAACTTACCGGGGAACCAGCGAGGCCGCCTGGCGTGTGGTCCCGGGCTGGGGCGCCTGTCTCTGCCGCCTCCCCTGCGCCGATCACCCGCCGGGGGCAGGAACTGCTGGGGGCAGCGCTGTCACTGTAAACAGGGCGGTAGCAGCAGCGAGACTCGGGACTCCGGGGAGCGGACACTCCCCTCATCACATGCACCCAGGCCCCACCCTCCCCAGCCCGGGACTCATACACCGCGTCCCGCCGTCAGACGGGCGCCACCTAGTGGCCAGTGGCGGGGTGTTCCCCGGACTCTCACTCACCACAGGACTGCTGACAGCCAGGGAATCATGGGATGGGGGACACCCATAGAACGCTGGGTAGATGCTAGAATCAAGTGGGCTAAGGGACCTTTTCCGTAAGGGGGAGGAGTTACGACGCAAGGGGGAGGAGCTAGGCCAGCGGGATAGTTCCTCTACTATCCACGCCACCAACTATTACCTTTAGTGGTACCTGTTCGCCCGTAGCTCCTCCCCCTGGTGACGTAGCTCCTCCCCTCAATACGTCACAAGGTCCCTTCAGCCCCTCCGATATAGAACCAACCCCCCCAATATGGCGCTGCTGCCAGTCTCTATACGTCATCGCATTACCTCCCACAGCCGCCAGCGTCTATGGTTGGTTCTATACCTTGCGTCGTAACTCCTCCCCCTTACGGAAAAGGTCCCTTAGCCCACTTGATTCTAGCATCTACCATATTGGTTGTGGCGCACACTGGTAGCTGGGTCCTGATATTACACACTACGTGCCACACCTCCCAACATTCCTGCATGCTAAATCAGGGCAATAAGCCCCGCCTCCTATCGGATACAAACCGCGCCCGGATCCGCCTTCTTTATGGTGTTCACGCCCGTTTTCTAATAAGCTCCGCCCCTTTTTAATGAGTACTGTGTGCTGTGATTTTTCAGCCTCAGGCAGGCTCACGCGTGGGGGTGAGAGGAGAGCTGAGGTAGTAAGACTGAATATACAGTAGCAATAACGTCCAAAGTTTTAAGCAAAGGCAGTTTTATTAGTAGCTCGGTTTGATGTAACCATGGTGGTCATTCCGAGTTGATAGCACGTAGCAACTTTTTGCTGCCCGTACGATCAACTCAACGCCGCCTATGGGGGAGGGCTTTTTTGCATAGCAGGGCTGTGAACGCTTGTGTAGCCCTGCTATTCCAAGAAAGTTTTGGGTGGAACTAGACCAGGGTAACAGTTACTTACCCCGTGCGATCAATCCAGCGATGCAGGTCCCGCAATTGACGTCAGACATCCACCCTCCAAACGCCTGGACACACCTGCGTTGGACTCACCACTCCCAAAAAACGGTGAGTTGCCGCCCTGGAACGCCTTCCTGCTGTCAATCTTCTTGCGATCGCTCCAGCGATCGCTTTCATCGTTCTTCTGGTCGTTGCCCGGTGACGGCCGTCGCTGGGCAACGATGCACGTGCACATTGCGGCCGACGTGCAGGCGCAGAACTGACCCGTTCGCACTGCTGCGACAACCAGCAGCATGTGAACGGGTTGGAATGACCCCCCCATGTGTGCTCAAGCATGGCTATCCTTATTACCTGGACTGTTACAGTGTCTTAATGATCTGGTTAGGGTTACCCAGGAGCATACATTGTTTTGGGCTTCCTGGATGGGCATAATGAATCTCCAATATTCACAAAAGATCTATTTTCATGCACTATATATATACTTTAGCTGTTTTTTTTTTGTTTTTTTTTTATAAACTACATATCTTGATAAAACAAGTCAAATATGTGAATAAACAGGTAGAACATTTGTTATTGTGGAATATATACATTGATCCTAGGGTTGGGTACGGAATCCCAACGGTCAGAATGCCGGCAGCAGGATCCCGACGGTGAAAATGGCGGTAAACTTTGGTAAGTATTCTACTAACCCACCCCTCCCACAACCTAAATCTAAAGCCTAACCCCCCACCTCCATCGCAGCCTAACCCCCCCCATCTCAGCCTAACCCTAGCCGCACCTCCCGCAGCCTAACCCCTCCGTCCATGCAGCCTAACCCCTTCCACCATTGCAGCTTAACCCTAACCCTCGTAATTATGCCCAGATTTATCAAACCTCGGAGAGTGATAAATTGCACGGTGATAAACTACCAACCAATCAGCTCCTAACTGTCATTTCTCATACGTCCTAGAGGATGCTGGGGACTCCGTAAGGACCATGGGGTATAGACGGATCCGCAGGAGCCTGGGCACACTATAAAGACTTAAACAGGGTGTGAACTGGCTCCTCCCTCTATGCCCCTCCTGCAGACCTCAGTTAGACTTTGTGCCCAGGAGTGATGGGTCACACACTAGGTGAGCTCTCCTGAGTTTCTCTGAAAGACTTTGTTAGGTTTGTTATTTTCAGGTATACCTGCTGGCTACAGGCTCCCTGCAGCGTGGGAGTGAGGGGAGAGAAGCAGGACCTACTTCTTCTTAGTTTAAGGGCTCTGCTTCTCGGCTACTGGACACCATTAGCTCCAGAGGGTTCGATCACTTGGTGCGCCTAGCTGCTTGTTCTCGGAGCCACGCCGTCAATCCCCTCACAGAAGCCTGAAGAAAGAAGCCGGGTATTGGAAGAAAAGAAGACTTCAGTGACGGCAGAAGACTTCAGTGACGGAGGTACAGCGGTCGCGCTGCGCTCCATGCTCCCAGACAACGGCACTCACAGGGTGCAGGGCGCTGGGGGGGGAGCGCCCTGGGTGGCAGGTTACTGTTTTCATAAGACTGGCTTTAAAAGTGTCTTCTTCCCCCGCCAGCATGTTTGAGCGCGCTACGCGCCATTGACCCCCCGCCGCAGGCTTCCACGGGTGCAGGGCGCTGGGGGGGAGCGCCCTGAGCAGTGTTACAGGGCTGATGTGTTTATGCTGGCGCTGCCGGGGCTCCGTGTCCCGGACCCCGCCAGCGCGTGTTAGCGCACTGCGCGCCTCTTTTTCCCCCGCCGCCGGCTTTCATAGGTGCAGGGCGCTGGGGGGCGCCCTGGGCAGCATATATTGTAATGTGAGCCCCGGCGCCGCACGCGATATGAGCAGCACTAGAGTGTTTATGCTGGCGCTGCCGGGGCTCCGGGTCCCGGACCCCCGCCAGCACGTGTTAGCGCACTGCGCGCCTTTTTTCTCCCTCGCCCCGGCTTCCATGGATGGGCAGCATATACTGTAATATGAGCCCCCGGCGCCACGCGCGATACCGCCAGTCATACCGGCGGTCGCGCGCCGTGCCGGTGCTCCCACACGCCAACGAGTTACTTGGGTGCAGAGCGCAGGGGGGAGCGCCCTGAATGGCAGGTTTGATGGTATATAGTGTATCTACACTGTATACAGGTCCAGCCTCTATATTTATGCTAAGGGGCTAGAGCGCGCCGGGAAGGGGCGGAGCTTAGACCCTCACAGAAGAGTCAGTGCCATTTTCCTCAGATCCCAGCCAGGACTTGCTGTATAGTAAGATGGAGGGGGGGCACAGTGTTTTAATGCTATATGGGGGTCATATAGCATTATGTTTCATAATGGACGCATAATTCTTGTTGTAATACAAAAAATTCACTGTTTCCCTGTTTGTTTACCCACTATCGGATTGATAAAGCTAAATATTTATCTTATATAAAACCCTTTATGAGGTCTAAGAACACTGTACGCTATTTACGTATGAAGTACCGTAAGGGTACGCTCGTTGCGTAACAATCGCTTAGCCGTGGTCGAGACGCTCAAGCGTCACGTTCGCTCACGGCCAAGAGATCACAGGCAGGCACGCTATTGGCTGCTGACTAACGTAATGGTTCACAATAGCGTAACGGGCGCTGTATCGGGAGCGGGCTGCTCGAGCGATACAGACGCTCACGAGAATACGCTGTTGGTATCGGCACACTTATAGGTGAGCGACTACCGTAATGCTACGCTATCAGCGTAGCGGACGCTCGAGACCACGAGGAGATCACGAGCGGCGCAGACGCTCACAATGTTAAACCTTTATATCTAAACCATAAACAATGTAATATGCTGTAAAACCTTTGTGTAGAGATAGGGTGTAGATGCAACCTAGTGTAACCTTATTAACTTAAAAGCTGTTTGAGCGTCACCGACGCTCTGAGAATACTTAACACTATAAGAAATACACAGATACCGTGCTTAGGGTCCAACGCCTAACATATATATATTATGAATGATATACTTGCAAAAGAATTAATACAATACAAGTCATACACTACAATATAACATAGACTACCTAACCAGATAACTACACAGGAAATACAATACAATACTACGAGAGTAAGAGGAGAAGAGAGAGAGAGAGAGAAATATGGCCCATAACAACTAGAAAGACAATATGATTGCGGAGAAAACTTACGCACAAAGGAAACGATCGCATGCGCCTCTGGACATCCAGCTCCCGATTTTCAGCAATGATAACCGTTGAAGAGTGAGAGCTGGATGTGATCGGCTTGTCTATTTATGCCCCACACACAATACAATTCAATGGTCCCTACAATCTCATTGTTCATTGGACACAGGAATTCCTCCTCGCATTATAACAAAAGGTCATAGGTTGATTCATACAGGTGGGCTGTGACTATTTCCAACAGCTCAGGTGGGAGGGAAACTGGGTTTCCCGCCGCATGGATAATTAAGTGCAAATAATAGTAAATGGACATAAACTTCTTATGTCCATAATTATTCGCACGAGCGATTAATCCGCTTCAAACCAACACCGGAATATTGCTAATTAAATACTCATCCGATGGATACTAAACACCACTGTATTACTCCTGTCTGACCCTTCGTATCAAACAAAGGGGGATTTCTCTGTTCAAGAACATTCTATATTAACCAAACTTTCAGTATCTATCAAAGGGACCATGATCTACAAAATACATTATATAGTGAAAATATGTAACGATTGAGTCGCACGCTACGAACACATGAACTCTACCGTAAATGCACATACCGCGCGCCCGCGGGTGCCCGCAACAGCGAGTATGCGCACGCACGGGAGAGCGCACGCATGCGCAGCGCAGACCTGTATGAGGTGCAAATATGGCAGTGTGCATCGTGATATTTTTCTGACTTTGACAGTCCACCCTTTGGCAGTCAACAATAACTGCCACTTCCTAAAACATTTCAAAAAGAGAAAAATATATGTCAGGGGTTAATACATTTACATGGTTGGGTAGGGGAGGAGAGGAGAAGGTAGGAAAAGGGTATGACCTAGTGAGATAGCAGAAGCATGTGTGTATGAATCCGTGCTTGGGGGTCATGTATCATCGTGCCGTACGTGTTTTAAATCAAGCTTCGAGGTATTGCGAAGTATACATTTGAATTCCTTCTTATCCCGTGGTACGGGTCTGTGGATGGGCTGTCAAACTTTACCGAGCTCTTTTCAGAACAAAATGGGGAGCACATTTTAGTTGATGATACATGAATGGGGGAATATGTGATTGCTGATATCTGTGCCTGTATTCCCTATACTATGTGTGTAATTACCTGAAGGTTGTAGAGATGAAGAAAAGACATAATTACGGTAAATGCAGTGGTATTCTATGTCAGGTAAATGAACATTTGTCGGTTGAAGTCTTGCTCGGTGTCTGTTGAATGCAGTCTTCTTTGTGCTTTTGCCCATAAGGTGCGAGCAAAAGCTTTGTCAATGTCCATAGATTTACAAAAGTGTTGGGCTAGCGTAATTTTAAAATGTCTAGGGAAACTGGGGATCTATGGCAAAGTTCATCAAAAATCTGTATATCAGGTTGTCAAAACTTCTTCTTTAATCCATCTGTTGTCTGTATATCGGCTCATCAAATTCCTCGTCCAAGTGGGTCTTTTTACCTTGGAGAAAAACGGAAAAAACAGGTAAAAGAAACGGACCGTAGAAATCGCATTTTCATCACATCATTGTTTCTACATTTGGGTCATAAATCAAATCCATGGGAATTACAGTTTCCTCACTCCTCAGACTCATTACCCTAGTACGACGATTGCACTTCATTAAAGCCTGACCGCATCTAAATATCAAACCAATTGATATGACAGCACCTAAGATACATAGGAGAAACTTCCCAACATCCATTATGACTCCTTGAGCCCATTCTCCTAAACCAGAGAACCAATTTCGCGGGTTCAACCATGACACCCAACCAGTCAGCTCATTACCTACAGCAGCAAGAGTGAGATTGTGTCTCCTGCGAAATTCCCACTTCAGTTGGAGAATATCGTCCATCTTTTGGTCTATGACCTCGACCGGGTCCTCGGTACTATTCGTAATATATGTGCAACATTTCACGCCGTATTGTGTTGCCAGTGTGACACAATATCCACCTGTTACTGCCGTGAGATAATTAAGAACCATTCTATGCTGTACCAGTTCTGTTTTATAAGCTTGAAGTTCTCTTCCAGTATACCTAAACGTGTCATCATACATTTCTGTGATATTGTCTAACAAATTTGCAAGCGCAGATATGTATTTATAATTCAACACTCCTCTGGCGGTGCGAGTGAAATCTAACGCGATTAGAACCTGAATCCCGGTGGATTCATGGATCATGTCAGAGGCCGGATGCTCTGTTCTTTCTATCAGGTGCCGTTTAACTACGTGCTCGTAATGGGTGTGAGTATAAGGAGTTTGGGCAACACGGTGTATGTCTTTCATTTTGTCATGTGATACAGTCATTACTTCAGGCAGTACTTTTCCAATATAACACAATCCTTCAGAGTTTGGGGCAAGCCACTTATACGCCTTCCTCCCGCATATGAAATATGCATCATCGGGGAGAACATATGGGACGGAGTAGGACATAACCATATTACACACCTTCCATGTGAAATCTCCTAACCCTAGTTCTTCCATCTGCTTAGTACACGTATCAGGTTGTACGATATGTGCACAGTATCCTGGTGATACCTCTCCAACTCTCGTAATCCTATTTCCTAAGGTATACCTATACCGGAAAGATTTTCCTCTACTGGCTATGTGGCGTATAAGCTCTGTATCTGTAGGCATTCTATCTGCTCTATGCGAAAAGGTCATGGTTTGGTTACTCCATGACACTTCCCAATTTCCCGGCTTTCGGGGATTGGAGATGTTAAAACATAATAGGGACCTATCCACATGGTATTGGTGGAGCTTCAAACTAGGAGGGCTGGAGATATTAAACCTCCTGTCCACCGGTCTCCCACCACTTAACTCAAGTACCTCCCCTAACGTTAAAGGAAATGGTACTAGCCCTGATTTGCTATGACCTTGAGGTACTTGAGAGCATACCCAACAATCTGTTTGATTTAACACACTACCCACTAAGGAGTGATAGTCACTCAAGGGATGCCGGTCCATGTGGATATTAAAACTGGATTGGCATTTCTTAATGCACCCATCCTCAACTACGTTGTCACAGAGCCTACAGATACAGTTTTCCTCAGCTAACAATCCTTCACAATTCCTTCTATGGTCAATGCTATCGGATCGTTTTCTGATACTCGCCTTTGCTTGTTGGTTAAGTTGTTCTTGGAAAACTACGCCTCCATCTCTGTCATCAGAACCCATTCCAGAACCTCTCTCGACCTCCATGGTACTCTCGCCGGAACAGACTGCTCTGGTCAACATCATGGTCAACAGGAAAATCCGGATCACAGTCTCTTGAGGCAAGTCCATCTTAGGAGGAAACGAAGAAGAATGAGAAGGGGGAAAAATAATTTGAGGGAGAGGGGATGGGAAGTGGAGAAAAACAATAAATGGGAACAGGGAATCGACAACTGCTTTTGATCTTGTGATTTTCAATGCTCGGGTGCCGCCTCAGTCCTCCTGGAACAGACACTCCAGTGATACAACGTCCTCTACCGTCTGTTCCTTATCACGGGACCTCTCTGGATCAGCAACCTTTTTACAATGGGACGAATGAACCCAAGTCTCTCTCTCGGCAACTTTCAATGCTGTAGTGCTAGTCAATAAGACTTGGTATGGTCCTTCCCATCTGTCAATAAGGCAACCTGAGCGTAGAAAATTCCGTATCATTACATAATCCCCAGGTTCAATGTCATAACAATTACTATCTGGTAAATCAGGAATCACCAACTTCAAATTATCATTTTGATTCCTTAGCTGTGTACTCATGTTAATCAAGTACTTTACAGTCACTTCATTGTTACACTTCAAATCATTCTGAGGGTTAATCATAACATGCGGTTGTCGACCAAACAAGATTTCAAAGGGAGACAGATTAAGAGGGGACCTGGGAGTGGTTCTGATACTGTACAGTACAATGGGTAAAGCTTCTGGCCATGTCAATCCTGTCTCTGCCATCACTTTACTCAGTTTATTTTTAATAGTGCTGTTCACTCTTTCCACTTTCGCACTCGCCTGTGGACGGTATGGAGTGTGCAGCTTCTATCAATTCCCATCAACTTACACATTCCTTGAAAGACATCACCTGTAAAATGGGTACCCCTATCACTTTCGATAATTCTAGGGATACCATATCTACATACAAATTCCTGCACAATTTTCTTAGCAGTAAACATAGCGGTATTTGTGGCCGCAGGAAATGCTTCGACCCAATTCGAGAAAACATCTATACAAACAAGTACATATTTCAAATTTCGACAAGGGGGTAATTGTATAAAGTCAATCTGTATTACCTGGAAAGGGCCGCCGGCAGGTGGGATATGAGATGGTTCTGTAGGTATTGCCTTTCCGATGTTCTTTCTCAAACAGGTAAGGCATGACATTGCTCTTTTACTCGCATGAGATGAAAATCCTGGGGCACACCAATATGCTCTTACCAACTTGCACATCCCTTCCTTGCCCAGATGAGTCAGCCCATGAGCTGCCTCAGCTAAACATGGAAGGTATGCTCTGGGGGCCACTGGTTTACCGTGTCCATCCGTCCAGAGTCCTGAGGACTCCTGGCCATATCCTTTTGCCTTCCAGACTGCCTTTTCCTGTGTGGAACACAAATTTTGCATCTCACACAACTTCTGTGTGTTGATGGTATTAAATACCATCAGTTGTGTGGTGTCTGTCTGTCTGGGGGTACCAGCTGCTAACTTAGCAGCTTCGTCTGCTCGGCTGTTACCAAGTGATACTGGGTCCTGGCTATATGTGTGTGCTTTACACTTGATAACAGCCACTCTGTCGGGTTCCTGTATCGCTGTTAGAAGCCTTTTTATGTGAGCTGCATGCGCTATCGGTGTACCAGCTGCCGTCATGAAATTTCTGAGGCGCCATAGGGCTCCGAAATCATGGACTACCCCGAATGCGTATCTAGAATCGGTGTAGATATTGGCTGATTTGCCCTTAGCCAATTCACATGCTCTGGTTAGGGCGACCAGTTCAGCAACCTGGGCTGAGTGAGGTGGGCCTAGCGGTTCCGCTTCTATGGTGCCTTGGTCATCTACGACTGCGTATCCAGTACACAAGTCTCCCGAGTCTGACTGTCTGTGACAACTACCGTCCGTGTAGAAAGTTAGATCTACATCTTCCAGTGGATTGTCACTGATGTCAGGCCTTGCGGTAAAATTTTGGGTCAAATATTCCATACAATCATGTGTGTCTTCCTTTGTGTTAAATTCTCCTTCCCCACCACTCTCATCCTCCACCCTTTGTGCCTGTCCAGGCACACCTGGGAGATATGTTGCAGGATTTAATGCACTGCATCTCCTTATGGTGATGTTTACGGGGGCCATTAGTGCCAATTCCCATCTTGTAAACCGCGCTGATGAGACGTGCCTGGTTTGGGCAGAATTCAGCAAGGCTGACACTGCATGTGGTGTATGAATTGTGAGGTTGTGGCCTAGCACTACATCTTCGCTTTTCGTTACTAGCAATGCTATCGCAGCAACGCTTCGCAAGCATGTGGGGAGGGATCGCGCTACCATGTCTAGCTGAGCGCTGTAGTATGCTACTGGCCTGCTGGCATCACCGTGCTTTTGGGTTAGGACGCCTGCCGCGCAACCAGCACTTTCTGTTCCGTATAGTTCAAAGGGTTTCCCATAGTCTGGCATACCTAATGCTGGTGCCTGCGTTAGGCACTGTTTAAGTCTCTCAAATGCCGTCTCAGACTCGTCTGTATGCGAAATCCGATCAGGTTTGTTTGAGGAGACCATCTCCTGCAAGGGTAACGCTAGAATGGAAAACCCTGGGATCCAATTACGGCAATACCCACACATTCCTAAAAATGTTCTGATCTGTTGCTGGGTTTGTGGCAGAGTCATGTCTCTAATTGCTTGAATTCTATCAGCGGTCAGGTGTCTCAGTCCTTGTGTTAGACAGTGTCCCAAATATTTTACCTTAGTTTGGCATAATTGCAACTTGTCTTTGGAAACCTTGTGTCCTGTGTCTGAAAGATGAAACAGGAGCTGTTTCGTATCCTTCAGGGATGCTTCCAATGAATCAGAACACAGTAGTAGATCATCCACGTACTGTATTAATACTGATCCACTCTCTGGTTGGAAAGACTGTAAACAATCATGCAAAGCCTGGGAAAAGATACTTGGACTGTCTATGAAACCTTGTGGTAATCGAGTCCATGTGTATTGGACTCCTCTGTATGTGAATGCAAACAAATATTGACTGTCAGGGTGCAGAGGTACCGAAAAGAAAGCGGAGCAGAGGTCAATAACAGTGAAAAATTTCGCAGTGGGCGGGATTTGCATAAGGATGACAGCTGGATTTGGCACTACGGGGAACTGACTCTCAACTATTTTGTTAATCCCCCTTAGATCCTGCACTAGCCTGTAACCCCTCCCCCCACTCTTTTTAACAGGGAAGATGGGACTATTGGCAGTGCTGGACGTTCTTACCAGAATGCCCTGTTGTAGCAAGCGCTCTATTACGGGGTACACTCCTAACTCCACCTCTGGCTTCAGAGGGTACTGTGGGATTTTTGGAGCTATCCTACCATCTTTTACTTGTACAACTACCAGAGCTACGTTTGCCATTAATCCAGTGTCCTGTCCGTCTTTAGTCCAAAGTGACTCTGGTATCTGAGATGTCATTTCTTCTACTTGGGAGGGAGTCCTATTTGTCATAATGGTATGTGACATTAATTTTGATGGGGAGTCTAACATGTCTCGCACTTCCTGGGTGTGATTCTCAGGTATGTCCAAGAATACACCTTCAGGAGTACAATAAATGACGCACCCCATTTTGCACAATAAGTCTCTTCCCAGGAGATTAGTCGGTGCCGATGCAGCCAGCAAAAAGGAATGCTTGGTATGTAACGGCCCTACTGTAATCTCGGCTGGTTTGCTAACAGGGTAGTGCTGGACTACTCCTGTTACTCCTATGGCTGGAATTGTCTTACCAGTGGTTCTCATGCCCACTGTCGAATTTATCACTGATTTGGCCGCCCCTGTGTCTACAAGAAAGTTTAATGATTTACCAGCTACATTGATTGCAATTTCTGGTTCACTCCCAAGACTTGCAATCAATTTTACTGGCTGCAGATTACAGGTATGGCCACACCCCTATTGGGTATGGTGACCTCCCTGAATCCCGCTGGCAGCAACTACTTGTGAGGGAGTTAGCTGGGAACTACCAGAGGCGTGCCAGTCTCTGTTCGGGGGGTATCTTTTTGTTTCCCCTGTATGTGGCTCATAACTCCGTCTCTGTGGACCCTGATCCCAATGTCGTGTGTCGTGTCGTTGTCTAGGGGGTTGGTATGATCTTTGCGAATTTTTCGCTCTACAGTCTCGTGCTATGTGTCCCTGTTTATGACAAAAATAACATGTTACCACCTTTGACTTACCCACAGGGTTTGGTGATATAAACACAGGCTGTTTTGTGGTCAGGGCCTGTATACTTACTGACATTAACTTATCACCTTGCGACTCCCTGTGTCTGGTGATATTCCGGTCGTGATCAATAGCAGCCTCTCTCAAAGTAGCCACCGACAGACCTCGCCAACATGGTTGTGTGGTCTGTACCCTGGTCTTTAATGCCTCTTTTAAACCATCCATTAGCACAGATACTGCTACTTCTTGATGATTTGCATTGGTCCTAATGTCCTCTATGCCAGTGTACTTTGCCATTTCTAATAATGCCCGGTGAAAATAATCAGCAGCTGTTTCTGACTCTTTTTGTTTAATGGAAAAAATTCTATTCCATTTGGCTACAGCTGGGAAATACTCCTTTAACTGTAAATTTATTCTTTTTACATTATCTTTGTTGTACACATCTGTAAGAGGTACATCCTGATCCAGTCCACAGTCAGTTAAAAATTGAGCTGCGTCGACATTGGAGGGTAAACATGCCCTCAGCAATACCTGCCAATCTTTGTTATTGGGCTCTAAAGTGTTTCCTAGGTCTCTGATGTATTTTTGGCTAGCAACTAAGTCTTTTCTGGGGTCAGGGAATTCAGACACTATGGTCCTTAATTCCATTCGGGAAAACGGGCTGTACATGGCAATGTTCCTAACAGGAGTGACTCCTGAAGTGTCCGTTTTCCCATTTGGCACTACTATTACCTTAACAGGATTAATTCTAACAACATCATTCTGTGTAGATTCTACAGCCTGTGGTGAAATAGTTTCAGCATAGTGTATGGTGCCGTACTTACCCGTTGATACGACCTCACCTGTCCCTCCGCTAGGGGGCTTTGTTACTAATCTTATGGGTTGGGCCGTGCCTACTGTCGTTTCTGATATGGTGGCTGCTAGAGAGAGCGCCGATATTGTTGCCGATTCGTCTTCCTGATCACACTCCTGGGGAAAGTTCAAAACAGGGTACAACTTGCACGGGTTAATACTTGCATTGGTTAATTGGTTAACATTATCTTTAACATTTACACAGTTGCTAAGTGTTTGTTTGTTACACCTTAGTGCGTCATTCTCCGCAACCAATTTCTCTCCTGGTATGTATGGTGGCGGTGGGGCCGTGGCTATCAGTTTCTTGATAGAGCCAGATCCCGCCGCCTGAGCCAATCCTCTCTGTATGTCACCCTCCTGTTGCCATAGCTGCAAATAATCATAATGTTGGATTCGCCTCTTTGCTGATTTAATGAGACATATCCTTCTCCTTAAATTCGTTAACACTTCTGGGCTGAAGCTACCTACTCTTGGGAATTTCTCCCCGTCATGTACAGTCATTTTCTCCCATTCATCACATAAAATTTCTGTGTGCCTTCCGTATTTTTCACACATTACGTACCTTGCCGACCCGACTGGTCGGTTTACAGAATCAACCCGAACCGAGGTTGATCGCCCCCTTCTTGAACAACTGGCCCCCATAATTTGCAGGTGTTGCTAACCCTTACAAAAAAACAAAATATTCAAAGATAGGTTGACGGTGAAGTTTACCGAGCACCTCACTCACTCGCCCACGCCGACCAATATGCCCACACACTGATATAGTGCTGGCGTACTCGACCCAGGGCCCCTATTAACCTGAGTTTACTGGAACATGTGGGTGTGATCCGAAGAGCATTAACCCTTTCCAGTAAAGGTGGGGTTGTCGGATAATTCCTGAGTGACCAGAGAATTTCCCTTTTTGGTTAAAATAAAAAATTACACAAATCACGTTAGAATGTACAAATAGCGTTTATGACCGGGTTTGTACACAAATGGTACTGGTCAGGTTACTAACTAATGCACACAATTACGTGCGGTACAATCGTTCAGTACATAAGCAACTAATCTTATGTACGGAGCGACCAGTGGAATCGACATTCAGCAGCTGCGAATTCCTTCAGCCTGAGCTTTATTTTCCTATATGGGTGTCGCACCAACCCTTCTTTGGTGTTGTGCCTTGTCTCTATAGCGGACTTCCTTGTCTGCTGTACCTGGACCTCCTGGTCTGTTATGTGACCTCCTGGTCTGACCTCCTGGTCTGTTACAGTATGACCTCCTGGTCTGCTACACTCTAATGCTCAAATTTTATATATGTTTAACCAGAGATGCCTCCCTAGCCACCATGTATGTCACTTACACGTATGTACCTTCACGAGAACTCGATGATTTCTGTGGTTCAATCCCCAAAATTGTAAAAACAAAAACACTCACTCATCACATATACACTTTTGTTTCTATTTCTATTTCTGCGCAGAAATTTCTCTTTAGACCAGATGTGTTACAAATTAGGAGAAGGATCTATTAATTTAAATTTCGGATTTAAAATAGATTTGCGCTACTTATCGCCTGTTGCGCTATTTATCGCTTGTTGCGTTACTTATCGCCTTTTGCGTTACTTATCGCCTGTTGCGCTACTTATCGCCTGATGCGCTATTTAAAAATCAACACTATCGTGTGACTTGAGTTACGTGGGCGTACCCAGACGCTCCGTTGCGTAATTTACGCTGCGTGCGTCGGCCTTTGCGTACGCGGGTCTCTCCCTTTGTTAGAGACACGTGTACACCAGTCTGTCCACCATAACACAACTAACACGTTTATCAATGTAGATGATCCTCGATCGTCTACCGCGCAACACACCAATCTCTCCTTTTACCTTTAGGTAGAGCTGCGTGTATTTTACACTTTATCCCTTAACGCATTACTTTTATACTTTAACTATGAAATAGCGACAAATCTCTCTTAGCACGTTTTATCAATTATAAAATGGCAAACAGGAGAGTGATATATGAAAATACACGAATGAAAAGAAATGCAGATATGCGTGCGTGTGTACGCAAGACAGAAATAAACAGTTTTAAAAAGACACTATCGTTTTGTTCTTACCTCCGGTCCCGGATTCCTTCAGCACCCTTCACTAAGCGAAGCAGACGCTTATCCAAACAGCACTACGAGGAATATGACCTCCCGCCCTTTGCTGCTGGATAATGTCTGCTGAAATTACCTAGTGCAGATATGTGAAGGACGGGCGAGCCGCCAATTGATAAAGCTAAATATTTATCTTATATAAAACCCTTTATGAGGTCTAAGAACACTGTACGCTATTTACGTATGAAGTACCGTAAGGGTACGCTCGTTGCGTAACAATCGCTTAGCCGTGGTCGAGACGCTCAAGCGTCACGTTCGCTCACGGCCAAGAGATCACAGGCAGGCACGCTATTGGCTGCTGACTAACGTAATGGTTCACAATAGCGTAACGGGCGCTGTATCGGGAGCGGGCTGCTCGAGCGATACAGACGCTCACGAGAATACGCTGTTGGTATCGGCACACTTATAGGTGAGCGACTACCGTAATGCTACGCTATCAGCGTAGCGGACGCTCGAGACCACGAGGAGATCACGAGCGGCGCAGACGCTCACAATGTTAAACCTTTATATCTAAACCATAAACAATGTAATATGCTGTAAAACCTTTGTGTAGAGATAGGGTGTAGATGCAACCTAGTGTAACCTTATTAACTTAAAAGCTGTTTGAGCGTCACCGACGCTCTGAGAATACTTAACACTATAAGAAATACACAGATACCGTGCTTAGGGTCCAACGCCTAACATATATATATTATGAATGATATACTTGCAAAAGAATTAATACAATACAAGTCATACACTACAATATAACATAGACTACCTAACCAGATAACTACACAGGAAATACAATACAATACTACGAGAGTAAGAGGAGAAGAGAGAGAGAGAGAGAAATATGGCCCATAACAACTAGAAAGACAATATGATTGCGGAGAAAACTTACGCACAAAGGAAACGATCGCATGCGCCTCTGGACATCCAGCTCCCGATTTTCAGCAATGATAACCGTTGAAGAGTGAGAGCTGGATGTGATCGGCTTGTCTATTTATGCCCCACACACAATACAATTCAATGGTCCCTACAATCTCATTGTTCATTGGACACAGGAATTCCTCCTCGCATTATAACAAAAGGTCATAGGTTGATTCATACAGGTGGGCTGTGACTATTTCCAACAGCTCAGGTGGGAGGGAAACTGGGTTTCCCGCCGCATGGATAATTAAGTGCAAATAATAGTAAATGGACATAAACTTCTTATGTCCATAATTATTCGCACGAGCGATTAATCCGCTTCAAACCAACACCGGAATATTGCTAATTAAATACTCATCCGATGGATACTAAACACCACTGTATTACTCCTGTCTGACCCTTCGTATCAAACAAAGGGGGATTTCTCTGTTCAAGAACATTCTATATTAACCAAACTTTCAGTATCTATCAAAGGGACCATGATCTACAAAATACATTATATAGTGAAAATATGTAACGATTGAGTCGCACGCTACGAACACATGAACTCTACCGTAAATGCACATACCGCGCGCCCGCGGGTGCCCGCAACAGCGAGTATGCGCACGCACGGGAGAGCGCACGCATGCGCAGCGCAGACCTGTATGAGGTGCAAATATGGCAGTGTGCATCGTGATATTTTTCTGACTTTGACAGTTAGTCGACATATGTCGGCAGGTATGGGGGCTTTGTCCCGAGCTGCTGTGGGGATAACTGTCGGCTGCGCCGGCGCATGGCGGTACTTGATTCGGAAAATTAAGTATTAGCAGGTTGGTGTTTTGTGTGCTTAAAGCAGTAAACACGATAGGGGAGATACAGTCGTTTGTGGATGCCCTGTCGGCATCAACGGTATTTCCTGGGTAAAAAAGTTATCAGGCTGTTATTGCCTTGTACCTGTATATATATGTACTGTATATTTATAGGTATATGTGGGGGGAGTGTTATCAAAATTATATTTGTATGCTTCCCTTGGACCCCTTGTGGTTCCAAGATTATTATTATTTTTTGCCCGCTTATGATTCCTTGCTGTTAACATTTACTAAGTTTCTGTCGACCATAACGTTCCTGGTAGATCCACATCGGGGGCATGTCAGTACATGGTCATACACATTCACAACACATTACTGTCACTAAGGACCTGACAGGTCTGGACAATCCGCTTGCGTATAGGTTATATCTATATGTGTATATATGTAGATATATGTTTATATATGCATGGTTAGGATATGGGTGTTTTATTGTGTATTACATTATGTATATCCATGAATGCTGAAATAATGGTATTCTTATCATGTGCTGGTCGCTCTGTTGATTAAGCTCTAGATTGGCCTTGACAAGTTGGTTTTCGATCCTCTCAAGGAGTCCGAATATTATTCTCTTCTCAACGCGGAGAGAAAATTATGACAGTCAACTCCTGGTCGACGCAGAGCCCGGTCGAAAAGGATCATACACAGGCAGCTAAGTGGTATTTTATTTCTATACTTTGACCTTATTTGCACTATATGCACTTGAGGGAGTGTTGTATTCGGGTAGGCATCCGATAGAATTACCCTACCCAGAGTGGGTAGGCTTGCCTATGTTGATTCTACCTTATAACATTACAGCAGGCTGCCACGTGACAGCAGGAGGTGTGACCGGAAAAATGCTGAGGATGTCGCATGCTGGAGGGAGGTATACAGCTGTTTGGTGTGGCCTCTGTTCAGTCAATCTCGGCGGATTCCACAGGTAAGTCTAAATTCGTGAGTTAGCCTCCTTCACAACGGTGGGTGACGCATTTCTTTTGTGGGATGCAGTCGTTTTAACCGTTCGATAATAAGAATTTACTTACCGATAATTCTATTTCTCGTAGTCCGTAGTGGATGCTGGGGACTCCGTAAGGACCATGGGGAATAGCGGCTCCGCAGGAGACTGGGCACATCTAAAGAAAGCTTTAGGACTATCTGGTGTGCACTGGCTCCTCCCCCTATGACCCTCCTCCAAGCCTCAGTTAGGATACTGTGCCCGGACGAGCGTACACAATAAGGAAGGATTTTGAATCCCGGGTAAGACTCATACCAGCCACACCAATCACACTGTACAACTTGTGATCTGAACCCAGTTAACAGCATGATAACAGAGGAGCCTCTAGAAAAGATGGCTCACTACAGCAATAACCCGATTTTTTGGTAACAATAACTATGTACCAGTATTGCAGACAATCCGCACTTGGGATGGGCGCCCAGCATCCACTACGGACTACGAGAAATAGAATTATCGGTAAGTAAATTCTTATTTTCTCTAACGTCCTAAGTGGATGCTGGGGACTCCGTAAGGACCATGGGGATTATACCAAAGCTCCCAAACGGGCGGGAGAGTGCGGATGACTCTGCAGCACCAATTGAGAGAACTCCAGGTCCTCCTCAGCCAGGGTATCAATTTTGTAGAATTTTACAAACGTATTTGCTCCTGACCAAGTAGCTGCTCGGCAAAGTTGTAAAGCCGAGACCCCTCGGGCAGCCGCCCAAGATGAGCCCACCTTCCTTGTGGAGTGGGCATTTACAGATTTTTGGCTGTGGCAGGCCTGCCACAGAATGTGCAAGCTGAATTGTACTACAAATCCAACGAGCAATAGTCTGCTTAGAAGCAGGAGCACCCAGCTTGTTGGGTGCATACAGGATAAACAGCGAGTCAGATTTTCTGACTCCAGCCGTCCTGGAAACATATATTTTCAGGGCCCTGACAACGTCTAGCAACTTGGAGTCCTCCAAGTCCCTAGTAGCCGCAGGCACCACAATAGGTTGGTTCAGGTGAAACGCTGAAACCACCTTAGCGAGAAACTGAGGACGAGTCCTCAATTCCGCCCTGTCCGAATGGAAAATCAGATAAGGGCTTTTACAGGATAAAGCCGCCAATTCTGACACGCGCCTGGCCCAGGCCAGGGCCAACAGCATGACCACTTTCCATGTGAGATATTTTAACTCCACAGATTTAAGTGGTTCAAACCAATGTGACTTTTGGAACCCAAAAAACTACATTGAGATCCCAAAGTGCCACTGGAGGCACAAAAGGAGGCTGTATATGCAGTACCCCTTTTACAAACGTCTGAACTTCAGGGACTGAAGCTAGTTCTTTTTGGAAGAAAATTGACAGGGCCGAAATTTGAACCTTAATGGACCCCAATTTCAGGCCCATAGACACTCCTGTTTGCAGGAAATGTAGGAATCGACCCAGTTGAATTTCCTCCGTCGGGCCTTACTGGCCTCGCACCACGCAACATATTTTCGCCAAATGCGGTGATAATGTTTTGCGGTTACATCCTTCCTGGCTTTGATCAGGATAGGGATGACTTCATCCGGAATGCCTTTTTTTCTTCAGGATCCGGCGTTCAACCGCCATGCCGTCAAACGCAGCCGCGGTAAGTCTTGGAACAGACAGGGTCCTTGTTGGAGCAGGTCCCTTCTTAGAGGTAGAGGCCACGGATCCTCCGTGAGCATCTCTTGAAGTTCCGGTTACCAAGTCCTTCTTGGCCAATCCGGAGCCACGAATATAGTGCTTACTCCTCTCCATCTTATCAATCTCAGTACCTTGGGTATGAGAGGCAGAGGAGGGAACACATACACTGACTGGTACACCCACGGTGTTACCAGAGCGTCTACAGCTATTGCCTGAGGGTCCCTTGACCTGGCGCAATACCTGTCGAGTTTTTCCCAACGGTTTATAATCATGTGGAAGACTTCTGGGTGAAGTCCCCACTCTCCCGGGTGGAGGTCGTGCTGAGGAAGTCTGCTTCCCAGTTGTCCACTCCCGGAATGAATACTGCAGACAGTGCTATCACATGATTTTCCGCCCAGCGAAGAATCCTTGCAGCTTCTGCCATTGCCCTCCTGCTTCTTGTGCCACCCTGTCTGTTTACGTGGGTGACTGCCGTGATGTTGTCCGACTGGATCAACACCGGCTGACCTTGAAGCAGAGGTCTTGCTAAGCTTAGAGCATTGTAAATGGCCCTTAGCTTCAGGATATTTATGTGAAGTGATGTCTCCAGGCTTGACCATAAGCCCTGGATATTCCTTCCCTGTGTGACTGCTCCCCAGCCTCGCAGGCTGGCATCCGTGGTCACCAGGACCCAGTCCTGAATGCCGAATCTGCGGCCCTCTAGAAGATGAGCACTCTGCAACCACCACAGGAGGGACACCCTTGTCCTTGGTGACAGGGTTATCCGCTGATGCATCTGAAGATGCGACCCGGACCATTTGTCCAGCAGGTCCCACTGGAAAGTTCTTGCGTGGAATCTGCCGAATGGGATTGCTTCGTAGGAAGCCACCATTTTACCCAGAACCCTTGTGCATTGATGCACTGAGACTTGGCTCGGTTTTAGGAGGTTCCTGACTAGCTCGGATAACTCCCTGTCTTTCCCCTCCGGGAGAAACACCTTTTTCTGGACTGTGTCCAGGATCATCCCTAGGAACCGAAGACAAGTCGTCGGAACCAGCTGCGATTTTGGAATATTGAGAATCCAATCGTGCTGCCGCAACACTACCTGAGAGAGTGCTACACCGACCTCCAACTGTTCCCTGGATCTTACCCTTATCAGGGAATCGTCCAAGTAAGGGATAACTAAAATTCCCTTCCTTCGAAGGAATATCATCATTTCGGCCATTACCTTGGTAAAGACCCGGGGTGCCGTGGACCATCCATACGGCAGCGTCTGAACTGACAGTGACAGTTCTGTACCATAAACCTGAGGTACCCTTGGTGAGAAGGGTAAATTTTGACATGAAGGTAAGCATCCTTGATGTCCCGAGACATCATGTAGTCCCCTTCTTCCAGGTTCGCAATCACTGCTCTGAGTGACTCAATCTTGAATTTGAACCTCTGTATGTAAGTGTTCAAAGATTTTAGATTTAGAATCGGTCTCACCGAGCCGTCCGGCTTCGGTACCACAACAGTGTGGAATAATACCCCGTTCCCTGTTGCAGGAGGGGTACCTTGATTATCACCTGCTGGGAATACAGCTTGTGAATGGCTTCCAAAACTGTCTCCCTGTCAGAAGGAGACATCGGTAAAGCCGACTTTAGGAAAACGGCGAGGGGGAGACGTCTCGAATTCTAATTTGTACCCCTGAGATATCACCTGAAGGATCCAGGGGTCTACTTGCGAGTGAGCCCACTGCGCGCTGAAATTCATTGAGACGGGCCCCCCACCGTGCCTGATTCTGCTTGTAAAGCCCCAGCGTCATACTGAGGGCTTGGCAGAGGCGGGAGAGGGTTTCTGTTCCTGGGAACTGGCTGATTTCTGCAGCCTTTTTCCTCTCCCTCTGTCACGGGGCAGAAATGAGGAACATTTTGCCCGCTTGTCCACGAAAAGACTGCGCCTGATAATACGGCGTCTTCTCATGTTGAGAGGCGACCTGGGGTACAAACGTGGATTTCCCAGCTGTTGCCGTTGGCCACCAGGTCTGAAAGACCGACCCCAAATAACTCCTCCCCTTATTAAGGCAATACTTCCAAATGCCGTTTGGAATACGCATCACCTGACCACTGACGTGTCCATAACCCTCTACTGGTAGAAATGGACAACGCACTTAGACTTGATGCCAGTCGGCAAATATTGCGCTGTGCATCACGCATATATAGAAATGCATCTTTTAAATGCTCTATAGGCAAAAATATACTGTCCCTATCTAGGGTATCAATATTTTCAGTCAGGGAATCCGACCACGCCAACCCAGCACTGCACATCCAGGCTGAGGCGATTGCTGGTCGCAGTATAACACCAGTATGTGTGTAAATACATTTTAGGATACCCTCCTGCTTTCTATCAGCAGGATCCTTAAGGGCGGCCATCTCAGGAGAGGGTAGAGCCCTTACAAGCGTGTGAGCGCTTTATCCACCCTAGGGGGTGTTTCCCAACGCACCCTAACCTCTGGCGGGAAAGGATATAATGCCAATAACATTTTAGAAATTATCAGTTGTTATCGGGGGAAAACCACGCATCATCACACACCTCATTTAATTTCTCAGATTCAGGAAAACTACAGGTAGTTTTTCCTCACCGAACATAATACCCCTTTTTGGTGGTACTCGTATTATCAGAAATGTGTAAAAAAATTTTCATTGCCTCAATCATGTAACGTGTGGCCCTACTAGAAGTCACATTTGTCTCTTCACCGTCAACACTGGAGTCAGTATCCGTGTCGGCGTCTATATCTGCCATCTGAGGTAACGGGCGCTTTAGAGCCCCTGACGGCCTATGAGACGTCTGGACAGGCACAAGCTGAGTAGCCGGCTGTCTCATGTCAACCACTGTCTTTTATACAGAGCTGACACTGTCACGTAATTCCTTCCAACAGTTCATCCACTCAGGTGTCGACCCCCTAGGGGGTGACATCACTATTACAGGCAATCTGCTCCGTCTCCACATCATTTTTCTCCTCATACATGTCGACACAAATGTACCGACATACAGCACACACACAGGGAATGCTCTGATAGAGGACAGGACCCCACTAGCCCTTTGGGGAGACAGAGGGAGAGTTTGCCAGCACACACCAAAGCGCTATATATATACAGGGATAACCTTATATAAGTGTTTTTCCCCTTATAGCTGCTGTATTGTTAATACTGCGCCTAATTAGTGCCCCCTCTCTTTTTTAACCCTTTCTGTAGTGTAGTGACTGCAGGGGAGAGCCAGGGGAGCTTCCCTCCAACTGAGCTGTGAGGGAAAATGGCGCCAGTGTGCTGAGGAGATAGGCTCCGCCCCTTTTTCGCGGACTTTTCTCCTGCTTTTTTATGGATTCTGGCAGGGGTTAAAATTCATCCATATAGCCCTGGGGGCTATATGTGATGTATTTTCGCCAGCCAAGGTGTTTTTATTGCTGCTCAGGGCGCCCCCCCCTAGCGCCCTGCACCCTCAGTGACCGAAGTGTGAAGTGTGCTGAGGAGCAATGGCGCACAGCTGCAGTGCTGTGCGCTACCTTGGTGAAGACAGGATGTCTTCTGCCGCCGATTTTCCGGACCTCTTCTGTCTTCTGGCTCTGTAAGGGGGCCGGCGGCGCGGCTCTGGGACCCATCCATGGCTGGGCCTGTGATCGTCCCTCTGGAGCTAATGTCCAGTAGCCTAAGAAGCCCAATCCACTCTGCACGCAGGTGAGTTCGCTTCTTCTCCCCTTAGTCCCTCGATGCAGTGACTAACCAACAGATAACAAGTGGCGCTTGACAATCAGATAAATTAAAAAAACATTTATTTGTATACAATGTGTAAAAGTTACAACAAACTCCCGGGAGAATATAATAATGTGACAAATTTCACAGCAATAAAATTGTGCACTGTTTTAAAGCTTCATGATCAATTCCTCAGAAAACCATTTGTAATAGGGGAATTTATATGCACATGCTTAATAAGTAACTGCACCTGGGAGATTTTCAACCGTATTGAATTCACTTAATACACACAAAATTTTGATGAAAAAGTGTATGTTACTAATAAATATGATATCTAAACATGTTCAGCTGCTGCTTCAACTTTAAATCCGTGCAAAGGAGCCCGTTTATTCAGCACTGCCATCGGGAGCACTTGCATTGCAGCTTCAGTCCCCGTGGCCACAGCCGACAACACAATCTGGGGAAGTGTAAACAGCGGGTGCCGCTCCTTCTAAGCCCGGCGCAGACCGGCAAACTCCGGACTACCAGCATAACAGCCTCCTGTCTGCAAGTGCGGAGGTACCGGAGGTAGCGTGAACCATCTGGAACGGCTCGTTGGGGCTCCCTGCACGGCGCAGCATCAACTGTACCCGCTGAGGCTCTGGTGTGTGTCTCTGACGGATAGTGAGACGACACCAGGGAGCAAGGATATCACAGGCTCCTGCCCAGCGGAGGTAACTCTTTTATTCACCTTTAAATTAGTCATCCACTGCAATGGATTTGTGACGTATGCAGTACCTTCGGGCATACTAAGCCGTGAGTGACTCATGTTTAGATATCATATTTATTAGTAACATACACTTTTTCATCAAAATTTTGTGTGTATTAAGTGAATTCAATACGGTTGAAAATCTCCCAGGTGCAGTTACTTATTAAGCATGTGCATATAAATTCCCCTATTACAAATGGTTTTCTGAGGAATTGATCATGAAGCTTTAAAACAGTGCACAATTTTATTGCTGTGAAATTTGTCACATTATTATATTCTCCCGGGAGTTTGTTGTAACTTTTACACATTGTATACAAATAAATGTTTTTTTAATTTATCTGATTGTCAAGCGCCACTTGTTATCTGTTGGTTAGTTTCTGTTTCAAGGGACTGGCAATTCCCTTTATCAGGAGGCTGCTGACAATCAAAGTGCAGTGCTTCTCACCTAAGCGCTTAGTTTTTTTCCTCCTCGATGCAGTGAGCCTGTTGCCAGCAGGTCTCACTGAAAATAAAAAACCTAAACTAAAACTTTCACTAAGAAGCTCAGGAGAGCCCCTAGTGTGCACCCTTCTCGTTCGGGCACAGAGATCTAACTGAGGCTTGGAGGAGGGTCATAGGGGGAGGAGCCAGTGCACACCAGATAGTCCTAAAGCTTTCTTTAGATGTGCCCAGTCTCCTGCGGAGCCGCTATTCCCCATGGTCCTTACGGAGTCCCCAGCATCCACTTAGGACGTTAGAGAAACCTTCTTTTTTACTTTTCTGTGCAGACAGTGGAAGGTGAAAAGGTAAGAGTTCTGCAGCCTTGTAGGTTCACAGTAGTGGAGGTCGTTTTCTGTTTCCTCCACATCCACCACCTGTCGCTGAGTCTATAGGGCTGGTCCCCACTCCGGTGCGCACTCGTCTACTAATTTTCAGTCGGTCCAGGAATAGAATTGGACCTGTGGGTCATTTATAGAATCCAAAGGGGAACATTCTGAGTTATGGTTGTGGTGTGCACTGGCTCCTCCCTCTATGCCCCTCCTCCAGACCTCAGTTAGAATTTTGTGCCCGGCCGAGCTGGTTGCACACTAGGGGCTCTCCTGAGCTCTTAGAAAAGAAAGTATATTTAGGTTTTTTATTTTCAGTGAGATCTGCTGGCAACAGACTCACTGCTACGAGGGACTGAGGGGAGAAGAAGCGAACCTACCTGCTTGCAGCCAGGCCCGGCGACAGGGGGGGTCAAAGGGGACTGCCGTCCCGGGCCCCGACGTTGTGAGGGGCCCCAAGGTCCAGCGATGGCATAGGCAGCTTGTCATAGATTAAAATAATTATATAAATCGCGGCATCGCGCTAGCCGCGGGCCGCCCGCTGTGTAGTTAGACGTAATCAGTAACTAACTACTCTTTTTTTTTTTTACAGCGTTCCTCCTGGCCCTGTGGTCACCACAGTGCCCCAAGCGCAGCCCCAGGTTAACCAGTCCCCGTCCCGATCTCCCCTCCTCTCCGAGTCTTCCCCGCACACCCGCTGTCTCTGCTGCGCCTGTCTGGCGGCGCCGGCAGCTGTGTGGCTATTAAGTGCGGCTCCTCTCCGGCACTTACAGTGCAGCAGCCTGGGCTTCAGCAAGCACCCTCTCCCCCCCGGAGAGTGCGGTAAGCTCCGCCCCCTTACTCTCCGCAGCGCCTCATATTGCTGCTGCGGCCCTCATCAGCATTCAGCGGTACAAAGAAGTGCGCTCTCCTGGGCACCAGTGAGTCAGACAGCAAGCGCCGGAGCCAGTAACTCAGTCTTCCTATGGGGTGGATGCAGGTTTGATCTGTGCAGCACTTCAGGTCACTGGGCTGGGGGAGGGCACAGGAGCACAATGGTTAGCATAACCACTGAGGCTGTGTGATCAGTGGTCACTGTTTCAATCCCCCCCCCCATGTTCTGTCCCAGCCTTTGTCAACCCCCCCATGCTCTGTCACTATTCCATCCCCCCCATGTTCTGTCCCAGCCTTTGTCAACCCCCCCATGCTCTGTCACTATTCCATCCCCCCCATGTTCTGTCCCTATTCCATCCACCCCCCCACCCCCGTGTTCAGTCCCAGCCATTGTGTCACCCCTCCTCTGTGTACTGTTCCCCCTGTGTTCTGTACCTATTCCCCCCTCCCCCCCCATGTTCAGTCCCAGCCAATGTGTCCCCCCCCTCTGTGTACTGTCCCCCCTGTGTTCGGTACCTATTCCCCCCCCACCCCCCCGACATGTTCAGTCCCAGCCAATTTGTAACCCTCACATGTTCTGTTACAATTCCATCCCCCCCATGTTCTGTCCCTACTCCACCCCCCCCCCCCTATTTTCAATCCCACCTATTGTCACCCCCCCTGTTTTGTGTCACTAATTAACCCCCCCTCTGTGTACTGTCCCAGCCGTTGTGTCACCCCCCCATGCTCTGTCACTATTTCATCCCACTCTCTGTGTTATGTCCCTATTCCACCCCCCATGTTCAGTCCCAGCCAATGTGTCACCCCCCCCCCCCCATGTTCTGTCACAATTCCACCCCCCCCCCCGTGTTCTGTCCCTATTCCATCCCCCCCCCTCCATATTCAGCCCCAGCTATTGTGTCACCCCCTTGTGTTCTGTCACTATTTCACCCCCCCCCCCCTCTGTGTACTGTCCAGTCATTGTGTCACCACTCCCTCTCTGTGTTCTGTCACTATTTCACCCCCCCCCCCCCCTCTGTGTACTGTCCAGCCATTGTGTCACCACTCCCTCTCTGTGTTCTGTCACTATTTCACAACCACCTCTGTGTTCTGCCCCAGCCTCTGTCAGCCCTCTCTGTGTTCTGCCACTATTACAAACCCCCCCTCCCATTGTGAAATATGGTAAGGCGCAAATTTGCAGGGGGGGTGCTGTACACCCTAGCACCGGCACTGCATGCATTGCATCTGCCCTTTTTTTAATCAGTATTCAGAACACTGTAAACCTGGTATTACTGTAGAATGCATATTTAGCTGTGTCTTAGACATTTTCAGAAAATCAGACATGGCCCATGAGCAATCATCTTCATGAGATCACATTTGGCCTGTTATGTGGCCATCTTGGAAGTATTTTGCATTTACTGTACAATTGCTGCCTCTACACGCTCCTACCAACCCCTGTCCTGATCCCCTTGGCGCATGGGAGTACAAAATATGGGCGTGTGTGTGTGTTGGGGGGGCCCACAGAGATATCAGTGTACCGGGCCCCAAGATTTCTGTTGCCGGCCCTGCTTGCAGCTAGCTTGGGCTTCTTAGGCTACTGGACACCATTAGCTCCAGAGGGATCGAACACAGGCCCAGCCTCATTCGTCCGGTCCCGGAGCCGCGCCGCCGTCCCCCTTGCAGAGCCAGAAGCAAGAAGAACGTCCAGGAAATCGGCGGCTGAAGACTCCGGTCTTCATTAAGGTAGCGCACAGCACTGCAGCTGTGCGCCATTGCTCCCCATGCACACCACACACTCCGGTCACTGATGGGTGCAGGGCGCTGGGGGGGGGCGCCCTGGGCTGCAATAAGAGTACCTTAGCTTGGCAAACAAACATAATATAGTCAGTAAGACTATAAATGTGTAAAATCCCTTGCCAAAAATATCCTGAAAAAAGCGGGAGAAGTCCGCCGAGAAGGGGGCTGGGCTATCTTCCTCAGCACACTGGCGCCATTTCCTCTCACAGCTCCGCTGGAAGGACGCTCACAAGGCTCTCCCCTGCAGTTTCCAGGCTCAATAGGGTAAAAAAGAGAGGGGGGGGCACTAAATTTAGGCGCAAACTGTGTATTATAGCAGCTATAGGGGAAAAATCACTGTGTGTAGTGTGTATCCCTGCATTATATAGCGCTCTGGTGTGTGCTGGCATACTCTCTCTCTGTCTCCCCAAAGGACTTTGTGGGGTCCTGTCCTCAGTCAGAGCATTCCCTGTGTGTGTGCGGTGTGTCGGTACGTCTGTGTCGACATGTTTGATGAGGAGGCTTATGTGGAGGCGGAGCAGGTGCCGATAAATGTGATGTCACCCCCTGCGGGGTCGACACCTGACTGGATGGACATGTGGAAGGAATTACGCGACAGTGTCAACTTCTTACATAAAAGGTTTGACGACATAGCAATTAAAATATATTTTTCACTGCGCTTGTGTGATTTTTAGCAGCTTCTGTAAAGATAAACAATACTGACTCTAAAAAATAGAAGCGCTTGTAATTTGTTTAAAAAATGCTCATACCTAAAAAAAGAAGAAAACTGTTAATTAGTTATAATGAATACAGCCCTTTTGGGTAATATGTGGAGGTATTTTGTAGGTTTTTTAATTGCTGGGGGTTCCGTATTAGTGATCCAGGTTTTACTGTCCAGTAATTGACTGACCCTGGCTCTCCCTACCTTTTGTGAGCCGCCAATCGCGGCTCACTAGTGGCGTCCCGGCTCTGGTTCCCTCCTGCAATGAGTTGCGGTATCCGTTCGTTTTGAGATCGGCGCTTGGTGATGACGTCAGATCCCGCTTCTGCTACTTCTACCTCCGTCTCTCCCCAACGCGTTTCGGGCCTTCCGCCAGCAGCATAACTTCCGGGCAATGCTGCTACCTGATTGCTCAAATCGTATCATGTGATCATTGGCGGCTGCAGGGAACCAGAGCCGGGACGCCACTAGTGAGCCGCGATTTGGCGGCTCACAAAAGGTAGGGAGAGCCCTGGGTCAGTCAATTACTGGACAGTAAAACCTGGATCACTAATACGGAACCCCCAGCAATTAAAAAACCTACAAAATACCTCCACATATTACCCAAAAGGGCTGTATTCATTATAACTAATTAACAGTTTTCTTCTTTTTTTAGGTATGAGCATTTTTTAAACAAATTACAAGCGCTTCTATTGACAACATAGCAGATGTGGGACAGCCGGCTTTTCAGCCCGTGCCTGCCCCGGCGTCTCAAAAGCCAACAGGGGCTCTAAAACGCCCACTACCTCAGATGGCAGACACAGATGTCGACACGGATACTGACTCCAGTGTCGACGACGATGAGACTAGTGTACTTTCCAATAGAGCCACTAGTTATATGATTACGGCAATGAAAAATGTGTTGCACATTTCTGATATTACCCCAGGTACCACAAAAAAGGGTATTATGTTTGGGGAGAAAAAGCTACAGATGTAGCCACCTTTACCTTGACTGTTTCTCCGCCGAGACGGGCGTTTAGCCACGCTAAGGCGATAGCTGAGTTTCATCACAGGCAGGCGCGTTGAGACGATCTAGATACTCATCATGCATTACACATCTCCACCACTGTGTCGCTAATGCTCCACTAATCCAGTACTTTCGATCGTACAGTATAGCGGCGGATTGATCTACAGCTCTGGCAATACTGTAGGCGTAACGGGAGGCGGTGGAAAAAGTATGGAGTACTGTACAGTATGTGTATGGAGACGCAACTACAGTAATTGTGTAAAAGGAAGAATGTACAGTACAATGTATAAACACCGTGCTTTTAAAATATATGAGCGTCTGAGTTCGCTAATGCATAATGGGAATGGAGGACTAGCAAATGCGAGCGTCCGAGTCCTCTAAGGCATAAACCAACAGCAATGGGGCGGGGGCCGGGCGCTGTTTGCAGTACTTTCACACATGAAATTGGAAATCTCTCATGAGGCGTCGTGGGCTAGGGGTGAAGGCTCCCACCTCCCTCGCTGGGAGTCCAGGGTTCGAGACCTGATGTGCTTTCTTTCTTTTTTTTTTTTTTTTCTGTAATAATGCACTGTATTATTTTATTTACATTGTAAGACAGTCAATGGAAGGATGCACACAGGTTTCACATAAATCAAAGTACATCTGCAGGAGCGATTCTTTACGCTAAATGCACCTAAACAGCGGGAATGAAATGAGTGTATTCTGACGCTACCAACTGAGCAAAACAGTACTGTAGATCTTCAGCGTTTGTGTATTGCACAGGACCTGAATTTCCTCCCTGTGCAGGCCCCCAGGGGGGAAGGGCGATGGGGGTAGGGGGGAGACGATGGAAAATACTGTGCCTTTGAAATGCAATTACATGAGCGTCCGAGTACACTACGGCATACTGTAAACCAACACCAATGGGAAGGAAGTGCCAACCTTATTTTTAATGTGTTCCCGTGACATTCACTTTAAAAAAAAAAAAATTCTCTCCAATACAGTACATCCAATGGAAGGATGCACACAGGTTTCACATACTGTAAATCAAAGTACATCTGCAGGAGCGATTCTTTACGCTAAATGCAACCTACAGTACGGTACTGTAAGTGAGCAAAATAGTACTACAGTGGGCGTTTGTGTATTGCACATGACCTGCATTCCCTCCCTGTCTACTGCATGATCTGTGCAGGCTCCCATGGGGGAAGGGCAACAGGCTAGCAGGAGGCGGAGGAAAACACCGTGCTTTACAAATGCGAGCGTCCGAGTCCTCTAAGGCATAAACCAACAGCAATGGGGCGGGGGCCGGGCGCTGTTTGCAGTACTTTCACACATGAAATTGGAAATCTCTCATGAGGCGTCGTGGGCTAGGGGTGAAGGCTCCCACCTCCCTCGCTGGGAGTCCAGGGTTCGAGACCTGATGTGCTTTCTTTCTTTTTTTTTTTTTTTTCTGTAATAATGCACTGTATTATTTTATTTACATTGTAAGACAGTCAATGGAAGGATGCACACAGGTTTCACATAAATCAAAGTACATCTGCAGGAGCGATTCTTTACGCTAAATGCACCTAAACAGCGGGAATGAAATGAGTGTATTCTGACGCTACCAACTGAGCAAAACAGTACTGTAGATCTTCAGCGTTTGTGTATTGCACAGGACCTGAATTTCCTCCCTGTGCAGGCCCCCAGGGGGGAAGGGCGATGGGGGTAGGGGGGAGACGATGGAAAATACTGTGCCTTTGAAATGCAATTACATGAGCGTCCGAGTACACTACGGCATACTGTAAACCAACACCAATGGGAAGGAAGTGCCAACCTTATTTTTAATGTGTTCCCGTGACATTCACTTTAAAAAAAAAAAAATTCTCTCCAATACAGTACATCCAATGGAAGGATGCACACAGGTTTCACATACTGTAAATCAAAGTACATCTGCAGGAGCGATTCTTTACGCTAAATGCACCTAAACAGCGGGAATGAAATGAGTGTATTCTGACGCTACCAACTGAGCAAAACAGTACTGTAGATCTTCAGCGTTTGTGTATTGCACAGGACCTGAATTTCCTCCCTGTGCAGGCCCCCAGGGGGGAAGGGCGATGGGGGTAGGGGGGAGACGATGGAAAATACTGTGCCTTTGAAATGCAATTACATGAGCGTCCGAGTACACTACGGCATACTGTAAACCAACACCAATGGGAAGGAAGTGCCAACCTTATTTTTAATGTGTTCCCGTGACATTCACTTTAAAAAAAAAAAAATTCTCTCCAATACAGTACATCCAATGGAAGGATGCACACAGGTTTCACATACTGTAAATCAAAGTACATCTGCAGGAGCGATTCTTTACGCTAAATGCAACCTACAGTACGGTACTGTAAGTGAGCAAAATAGTACTACAGTGGGCGTTTGTGTATTGCACATGACCTGCATTCCCTCCCTGTCTACTGCATGATCTGTGCAGGCTCCCATGGGGGAAGGGCAACAGGCTAGCAGGAGGCGGAGGAAAACACCGTGCTTTACAAATGCGAGCGTCCGAGTCCTCTAAGGCATAAACCAACAGCAATGGGGCGGGGGCCGGGCGCTGTTTGCAGTACTTTCACACATGAAATTGGAAATCTCTCATGAGGCGTCGTGGGCTAGGGGTGAAGGCTCCCACCTCCCTCGCTGGGAGTCCAGGGTTCGAGACCTGATGTGCTTTCTTTCTTTTTTTTTTTTTTTTCTGTAATAATGCACTGTATTATTTTATTTACATTGTAAGACAGTCAATGGAAGGATGCACACAGGTTTCACATAAATCAAAGTACATCTGCAGGAGCGATTCTTTACGCTAAATGCACCTAAACAGCGGGAATGAAATGAGTGTATTCTGACGCTACCAACTGAGCAAAACAGTACTGTAGATCTTCAGCGTTTGTGTATTGCACAGGACCTGAATTTCCTCCCTGTGCAGGCCCCCAGGGGGGAAGGGCGATGGGGGTAGGGGGGAGACGATGGAAAATACTGTGCCTTTGAAATGCAATTACATGAGCGTCCGAGTACACTACGGCATACTGTAAACCAACACCAATGGGAAGGAAGTGCCAACCTTATTTTTAATGTGTTCCCGTGACATTCACTTTAAAAAAAAAAAATTCTCTCCAATACAGTACATCCAATGGAAGGATGCACACAGGTTTCACATACTGTAAATCAAAGTACATCTGCAGGAGCGATTCTTTACGCTAAATGCACCTAAACAGCGGGAATGAAATGAGTGTATTCTGACGCTACCAACTGAGCAAAACAGTACTGTAGATCTTCAGCGTTTGTGTATTGCACAGGACCTGAATTTCCTCCCTGTGCAGGCCCCCAGGGGGGAAGGGCGATGGGGGTAGGGGGGAGACGATGGAAAATACTGTGCCTTTGAAATGCAATTACATGAGCGTCCGAGTACACTACGGCATACTGTAAACCAACACCAATGGGAAGGAAGTGCCAACCTTATTTTTAATGTGTTCCCGTGACATTCACTTTAAAAAAAAAAAAATTCTCTCCAATACAGTACATCCAATGGAAGGATGCACACAGGTTTCACATACTGTAAATCAAAGTACATCTGCAGGAGCGATTCTTTACGCTAAATGCAACCTACAGTACGGTACTGTAAGTGAGCAAAATAGTACTACAGTGGGCGTTTGTGTATTGCACATGACCTGCATTCCCTCCCTGTCTACTGCATGATCTGTGCAGGCTCCCATGGGGGAAGGGCAACAGGCTAGCAGGAGGCGGAGGAAAACACCGTGCTTTACAAATGCGAGCGTCCGAGTCCTCTAAGGCATAAACCAACAGCAATGGGGCGGGGGCCGGGCGCTGTTTGCAGTACTTTCACACATGAAATTGGAAATCTCTCATGAGGCGTCGTGGGCTAGGGGTGAAGGCTCCCACCTCCCTCGCTGGGAGTCCAGGGTTCGAGACCTGATGTGCTTTCTTTCTTTTTTTTTTTTTTTTCTGTAATAATGCACTGTATTATTTTATTTACATTGTAAGACAGTCAATGGAAGGATGCACACAGGTTTCACATAAATCAAAGTACATCTGCAGGAGCGATTCTTTACGCTAAATGCACCTAAACAGCGGGAATGAAATGAGTGTATTCTGACGCTACCAACTGAGCAAAACAGTACTGTAGATCTTCAGCGTTTGTGTATTGCACAGGACCTGAATTTCCTCCCTGTGCAGGCCCCCAGGGGGGAAGGGCGATGGGGGTAGGGGGGAGACGATGGAAAATACTGTGCCTTTGAAATGCAATTACATGAGCGTCCGAGTACACTACGGCATACTGTAAACCAACACCAATGGGAAGGAAGTGCCAACCTTATTTTTAATGTGTTCCCGTGACATTCACTTTAAAAAAAAAAAAATTCTCTCCAATACAGTACATCCAATGGAAGGATGCACACAGGTTTCACATACTGTAAATCAAAGTACATCTGCAGGAGCGATTCTTTACGCTAAATGCACCTAAACAGCGGGAATGAAATGAGTGTATTCTGACGCTACCAACTGAGCAAAACAGTACTGTAGATCTTCAGCGTTTGTGTATTGCACAGGACCTGAATTTCCTCCCTGTGCAGGCCCCCAGGGGGGAAGGGCGATGGGGGTAGGGGGGAGACGATGGAAAATACTGTGCCTTTGAAATGCAATTACATGAGCGTCCGAGTACACCTTTTTTTTCTTCAATAAACTTTTAAAAATAGAAGTTTCCTGTGGTTTTTATTAAAATATGAAATGCAAGATGCCTAACCAAGTTGTTTTACATACAGTATACCACTCTTAATTGAATTCCCATCATACAGTAGTACTAATTTATACAGTACAGGAAGTTGGGAATACAAACATTGGAAACCACGTCATGTTTATTTTAAGAAACACTTTATTTACGGACAAAGTCATTTGGAACATGTAACATCACACATACTGTACTGTATTGTAATAAAGCCAACATCACACATACTGTACGGTACTTTAATCAAAAGGTAACAGCACAAATACAGTAACAATATCAACTTTAACATTTTTATAATTTATTTTTTTGTGGTGGTGGTGCGGGGTAATGGTTTTTGTACTTTATTTTTAGGTTTTGCTTTTTGGAATTATTTTTCGTTTTTGTCTTTTGCTTTTTAACACTGTCGCATACGGACACCAGAATAGAGGACTGACAACAGCAGCCCCTGGATGGAAACGCAGCCCAAGGCCCCAGATGGACACAGCACAATGGACTCGGCTGCTACTGGATAGATACAGCAGCGCCGAAAAAATCAACAGGAATAAAAGGGGCAACTTGTAACAGGCCCTTACATTACCAGGAATGTGGTGAGCCAAGTTCATGCACTCCCCTTTGAGTAACCGAGCTGCTCCAAGTGGATTCAGCACAGTGCATGCAGCCCCAGAAAATGTACAGGTAATACAGGTACATTGACACAATTTTTTAACTTCAGCTGTGTGAAGCTGATGTGCAGAAGCTAGGAGTTAGGTAATGATCTGGTTTCATCATAGTCGAGCTTCCAAGTCATTTTCCTCTTCGTTCTCAGCACAGAGTTTATGGTATCCCTTATCTTCCTCTTTTCTGGATCACCAATCCTCACGCGGCGTTCACACCTAGCCATGATGTCATGTACCAGATTTTTGGGCAGCGGAAGTTTGCCCTTGGAACCATCAAAGTTCACACGATTGGCCCACGTCAAGTATTTGTCGTACCGTACATGGTGCTGGAACAGAGAATATGCATATTTCTGAATATGTCCATTTGAAGCTCTGTACAGATGGTCGTCCAGGGAAGTTGAGATGACAGCCAGGGCAATATTGTTCAGAGAGCCTCCGAATGTATTGCGAAGTGGCCTGTGAGCAGGTGTGCTGGTCATCATTGGTGTTCCTGGCAACAGCACACTTGAATCCAGGCCTCTGCGGTCGTCCAGCCCTCTGCGGTCCTCCAGGCCTCCTCTGCGGTCCTCCAGGCCTCCTCTGCGGTCCTCCAGGTCTCTTCTGCGGTCCTCCAGGTCTCTTCTGCGGTCCTCCAGGCCTCCTCTGCGGTCGTCCAAGTCGCTGACTTCGTCCAGTCCGCTGCTGTGGTCCAGGCCTCTGCGGTCCTCCAGGCCTCCTCTGCGGTCCTCCAGGCCTCCTCTGCGGTCCTCCAGGCCTCCTCTGCGGTCCTCCAGGTCTCTTCTGCGGTCCTCCAGGTCTCTTCTGCGGTCCTCCAGGCCTCCTCTGCGGTCGTCCAAGTCGCTGACTTCGTCCAGTCCGCTGCTGTGGTCCAGGCCTCTGCGGTCCTCCAGGCCTCCTCTGCGGTCCTCCAGGCCTCCTCTGCGGTCCTCCAGGCCTCCTCTGCGGTCCTCCAGGCCTCCTCTGCGGTCCTCCAGGCCTCCTCTGCGGTCCTCCAGGTCTCTTCTGCGGTCCTCCAGGTCTCTTCTGCGGTCCTCCAGGCCTCCTCTGCGGTCCTCCAGGCCTCCTCTGCGGTCCTCCAGGCCTCCTCTGCGGTCCTCCAGGCCTCCTCTGCGGTCCTCCAGGCCTCCTCTGCGGTCCTCCAGGTCTCTTCTGCGGTCCTCCAGGTCTCTTCTGCGGTCCTCCAGGCCTCCTCTGCGGTCCTCCAGGCCTCCTCTGCGGTCCTCCAGGCCTCCTCTGCGGTCCTCCAGGCCTCCTCTGCGGTCCTCCATGTTTCCTCTGCGGTCCTCCAGGTCTCTTCTGCGGTCCTCCAGGCCTCCTCTGCGTTCGCCCAAGTCGCTGACTTCGTCCAGTCCGCTGCTGTGGTCCAGGCCTCTGCGGTCCTCCAGGTCTCTTCTGCGGTCCTCCAGGCCTCCTCTGCGGTCCTCCATGCCGCTGACTTCGTCCAGTCCGCTGCGGTCCTCCAGGCCTCCTCTGCGGTCCTCCATGCCGCTGACTTCGTCCAGTCCGCTGCGGTCGTCCAGGCCTCCTCTGCGGTCCTCCATGCCGCTGACTTCGTCCAGTCCGCTGCGGTCGTCCAGGTCTCTTCTGCGGTCCTCCAGGCCTCCTCTGCGGTCGTCCAGCCCTCTGCGGTCCTCCAGGCCTCCTCTGCGGTCCTCCAGGCCTCCTCTGCGGTCCTCCAGGTCTCTTCTGCGGTCCTCCTGGTCTCTTCTGCGGTCCTCCAGGTCTCTTCTGCGGTCCTCCAGGCCTCCTCTGCGGTCGTCCAAGTCGCTGACTTCGTCCAGTCCGCTGCTGTGGTCCAGGCCTCTGCGGTCCTCCAGGCCTCCTCTGCGGTCCTCCAGGCCTCCTCTGCGGTCCTCCAGGCCTCCTCTGCGGTCCTCCAGGCCTCCTCTGCGGTCCTCCAGGCCTCCTCTGCGGTCCTCCATGCCGCTGACGTCGTCCAGGCCTCCTCTGCGGTCGTCCAGGCCTCCTCTGCGGTCCTCCAGGCCTCGGTCGTCCAGGCCGCTGACTTGAACCGCTTGGTGGTGTGTTGCAATGATGGTGCGGCAAACTCCAACTTGCCATTCTTCCCTCGTTTGTTCAATGACTTTCTTCATGGCTTCTACCATCTGTTCCTTTATGCCTTCTTTAAGGCCAGCCACATCGGTCTGCAGCTGATTGACCTGTCCACCAACTTCTGACTCCATATTGGTCACCTTACTGAGTAGCTCCTTTAGTAAAACAGGACAGGTACACTGGCAGTCCTGCACTTTGGTGTTCACATCTGTGAAATGCAACTTTCTTCGTGGTGAATGTGTCATGTCTTCTTGTCCAGGGGTGGCTACATGGTCCAAAAAAGAAGCTTCCTGATGCAGCGTGTTTGTCACGTCCTCTAGCACCGGTATTTCCAGATTCATTGGCTGAACACTGTGATCTGCAGGAGATGGAACAATTACATCATTTGCCACACCACATATCATCTCCAACGTATTATTCTTTGCCTTGGCATTTTTTCGTGGTTTCACCACATTTTCTTTCTGAGCCGCCTTGGCAGTTTTCTTCTTCTTTTGTGGGACTACTGCAGCAAGTTTCTGTGCCACTGATGGGTGGGTTTTGGCACTCCCGTAAAATCTGGTAGTCTGCATTCTTTGTCTTTTGTCTAAAAATATAAAAACCACAATAAGAAAACATGTAAAGCACAGCATGCTAAAAATAGCAAACAACTGTACATTTTCAAATAAAGTGCACAACAGTAAAGTGCAAATACAGTACTGTACAGTATTTGCCTTTTTTCCCTGTGCCTCCCAACAAGAACCTCTGCAGGAGGGACAGAATGCTCTGTTACGGACTTCAGTTTAAATATACAGTATGATTACCATCACCTGTGCGAACAACTATACTGTACAGTAGTTACTGTATTTGATAAGATAGGTGTTTCACCACAAGTGATAGCAATCATTCAGTACTACTGCACATACCTGTAGTACACCGGGATAAGCAAGGTCTATGTACATTACGTTATACCGAGCTGGATCGCTTAGCAACCTGACAAAATGGCCACCGACCGTGAACTCCCAGCACGTGGCAGCGCTTGGATATGGAGTGAGATACAGTATGGTACAGTCCAGGGGCAATGCTGAAGGAGCGTCACAATCCCCTAGCTCAATTACTAGAGCCATCTTAACAGCAGTGTGGGCCCCTGGACACAGCAATGCACTGGGGCCCCTACCCACTCACCAGCGGAAGGGGTGGGGGGAGCTATCAGCGGCAGCTTTGATGCTCCGCGGGGGATAGGGGGGGTTCTATCTTTCGCTCAGTATGTACAGTAGGACCTGGAGAAATAATTTCTGCTAATTATTCCTTTACTGCACAGATGGGGCAGGAAGGAGAACACTAAACTGTAGAAGGGGGCATTGTGCTGAATGAAGGGGCCCTGGTACATGACTTCCAGGGTGGTAGGGGGTGTTTAATACACAGGGGAGGAGTGGATAATGGAGTGGGCTTAATATTAGTGTTATGGACTGCAATTAGTTTCCTGTATGAAACAGATACAGTACAGTAAATAACCCTCCTTGGAAGTGCATGGGCCCTGTGAGACTTACAGTAGTGTACAGCATAAGGGTCGACTGACATGATGTACAAGCATTACATACAGTACATGTCAGTACTGTATGTAAATTCTTCAATTATTGCCTAACAACCTTTCAGAAATCTCCTGATAATTTGCTCTCCGTTTCTGCCTTCGAAAACTTCTTCACAGGCCATACTGTTCCAGCTCATTGACACAGTTTCGTCATACAGTATTTGACCGGTAATTCTTTCATTTACGGTTTACAATTATTTATATACGTAAATGATGAATGTCCCTGTACATTGCTCCATGGCCTGTACAACTTATCCCGGTGTATTTTAAAATGTATACCATCTCTCACTCCATATTTGAGCGCTGCCACGTGCTGGGAGTTCACGGTCGGCGGCCATTTTGTCAGGTTGCTAAGCGATCCAGCTCGGTATACCGTAATGTGCATAGACCTCGCTTATCCCAATGTAATTGAGCTAGGGGATTGTGACGCTCCTTCAGCATTGCCCCCTGAACTGTGAAATGTATGCCATACTGTATCTCACTACATATCCGAGCGCTGCCACGTGCTGGGAGTTCACGGGCGGCGGCCATTTTGTCAGGTTGCTAAGCGATCCAGCTCGGTATACCGTAATGTGCATAGACCTCGCTTATCCCAATGTACAGTAATTGAGCTAGGGGATTGTGACGCTCCTTCAGCATTGCCCCCTGGAGTGTGAAATGTATGCCATACTGTATCTCACTACATATCCGAGCGCTGCCACGTGCTGGGAGTTCACGGTCGGCGGCCATGTTGTCAGGTTGCTAAGCGATCCAGCTCGGTATACCGTAATGTGCATACAGTAGACCTCGCTTATCCCAATGTACAGTAATTGAGCTAGGGGATTGTGACGCTCCTTCAGCATTGCCCCCTGGAGTGTGAAATGTATGCCATACTGTATCTCACTACATATCCGAGCGCTGCCACGTGCTGGGGGTTCACGGTCGGTGGCCATTTTTAGTGTGCATAGAACTCGCTTATCCACATAGGCCCCTGTGTTTTTAACTACTATATTGAGATGCACATTTCTAGGCCTACAGTATTTAATATACAGTAAGCAGCATTGTTGTTAGGCAATAATTGAAGAATTTACATACAGTACTGACATGTACTGTATGTAATGCTTGTACATCATGTCAGTCGACCCTTATGCTGTACACTACTGTAAGTCTCACAGGGCCCATGCACTTCCAAGGAGGGTTATTTACTGTACTGTATCTGTTTCATACAGGAAACTAATTGCAGTCCATAACACTGAAGTTGTATTTTCAGTACTGTACAGTATACAATACTTAAATTTGAACATCAGGTACTGGATAGTAAACATGTACAGTATTAACTTCTATCATAAAACTCTTATGCATTTTCAGATGTGTAAATTTTAGACTACAGTATTCACAAATGTTTTCTCTCCATACAGGAATTATAGTTGGACAACATGCCAGTAACTATCAACAAAACGATGAGCAAGATAATCGCCAACATGAAAAAAGAAAATAAAACCATCAAAGAGATCCATGCATGGCTCAAGGAAAGTGGCATTATAGTCACTTTAGAAACGGTGCGCTATCATGCATTCGAGAGAACAACGCCCAGATTTGTATTTCCTACAAAATGCACATGGTACGTACTGTACACTACTGTAATGTTTAAATGACTTGCTTTATACCATAAACAATTTTTTTGAAATAAAATAAAAACTTCATCAATTGTAACTGTGATTGTGCTGTTCATGAATTCATATTTTTCATACTGTATTGTACTGTAGGAGAGTGCAACAAATTGTGGAGGAACTAACTCGTGAGGATGATGAGCGTACTGCTCTGCAAATAAAACGAATTCTCCATTCCAAGTATGACCTGGACATATCGGCCACCAGCATCAGAAGGATGCGACGGAAAATGGGATGGACCTTTGGCGCAACAAGGTAAAATACTGAAAGCAGTATAAACCATACAGTAAATGCACTGTTAATAATCCCTTGATACGTGATATAATAATGCCATAAATCATTATACAGAGTGTGTACTTTATACTATATACAGTATGTGTGTGTGTATATACTGTATATACAGTATTCTATCCCAAAAGAGATACCTACTGTATAGGCACTCAGAGACAGCAATGAAGCATTGCCGGCTTATTGTGATGATTACATACTGTATACTGTGTGTGTGTGTTTGTGTGTATGTACAGTATGTATATATATATATATTACTCTGTATGTAACTTAATGTACTGTATGTACAGTTTAATGTATACAGTAGGTATATAATACAGTATACTGCACATACAGTCTACTGTATATACAGTAATCTGTAAATCTGTAATTTCATAACTGTATCTGATTTCATTATTTTTGGCTCTTCACAGGATATCTCCAATGATAAGAGATGTGAATAAAGAAAAGAGAGTGGAACAGGCACGGCGATGGATTGAGAGTGGTGAAACATTTGATGATGTCATTTTCACAGATGAATCGTCTGTTGCCCTTGAGCGGTTCTCCAGAATGTCATTCAGGAAACGTAACCATATCTCTTTAAAACCACGCCCAAAGCATCCATTGAAAATCCATGTATGGGGAGGCATATCACGATTAGGAGCTGGTCCCCTATTATTTTTCGAAGGTACAGTACAGTACTATACTTTATTCTGTGCCTGTGTTCTGTAAAAATACATGTTGTACTGTAGAGTACGTGTAACTGCACAATAAAAGGAGTTGCTTATTAATGAACAACATTTTTTGATTTCTGTAGGAATCATGGATAAGAAATATTTCCAAGAAACAATAGTAGAGAAATGTATGGTGCCATTTGTGAATAAATATTACCCAACTCACCATAGGATATTCCAAGACAATGATCCTAAACACTCCGCCTCAGCCAAATTTATGGAAGAGAAAGGTATGAATTGGGAACGCACACCACCAGAGTGAGTATTCTTTCAACAGTGTACAAGTAAAATTTTGGATAGCACTCTAGTACTGTAAAAAAATTTTTTGTTTAATAAACAGTACAATATTGTATGTTTAATTTTCTCTATTTACTGTAATGTAATTAATTTTTTCTATACGCTTTTTTTTTTTTTTTAATTAGATCACCAGACATGAACCCAATCGAATTAGTGTGGGCTCAATTGAAGAGGTACGTTAGGAGTGTTGCAAAGCCAACAACAAAACAGCAACTGGTGGATGGGATAAAGAAATTTTGGCTAGAAGTACTCACACCTGAACATTGTAATAATTATATAAATCACCTGTATAAAGTATTACCTGTTGTAGTTGAAAGAAATGGTCAAGCCACAAATATGTAGTTCTGTATTTTCTGTTTAAAATTTTAAATTGGTGCATTATTAAAAAAAATGATAAAATTGCCTTTGTCTGATTATTGCATAAACTAATGTAGAATATTATACAGTAGTAATGTTATTGATGTGTACTGTATGAACAGTTATTTTCAGTTTTATAAGTCCTGAATAAGAGTACTGTACATTTTGATCAGTGCAGTACATGGAATCGGATGTTGTAATACTTTATTTTTACATTAATATTGATGTTTTTCCAATAAATATTCAATTTTACAGTATGGTACGGTACAGTACATGAGGGTACCTGTACAGTATGATACGTCATTATGGGGGAGAAATACTGTATCCACTAAATGTACAGTAAAATGTTTTTTTCTTATTACAAACACACAAATGCATCTCAGATGGAAATATGCTATACACAGCAGACAGCTTATGGTGACAGAACTTCCCTACTGTATCCCCACCCATAGTCGTGGTATATTTTAGATTGCCTAATGAGACACTCCTGCAGCATTGCCAATGATTCATGTAAAACCTGTGTGCAAACAGTATCTGTATTGAATGCAAAGTACAGTAAGAGTACAGTATACAGTATTATCAGAGCCAAACCTGACCAACATGATGCCCTAGGCTAGATTTTGGCTGATGCCCTCTTGCACAGATGCTACGTAGTTCCGCCTCTAACCCTGCACCCCTTTCCCAGCACCATCACCCATTTTGGCGCTCCTACCCCCTATAATCTAAATAAGAACAATGTGCACATTTAGTGCCAGCCCAAAACAGTGTACAGTATGTTCTTGCTGGGAAGGGGCATGGTAACACAATAATACCCGAAGAAGAAATGACACAACACAGTACTGCAACTTTATTCACATTATATCATGCAGTGGTGTCTCTTATTCTCATGACATCATATCATAGTACCACATTACTCCTAACAGTAATGCCCCTTATTCACATTACACCCCACCACATTCATCTTTATTTACATTAGACCACAGGTTCTCAAACTCAGTCCTCAGGACCCCACACAGTGCAGGTTTTGCAGGTCTCACAGAATCACAAGTGAAAAAATTAGCTCCACCTACTGTATGGACCTTCTAAAATGTGTCAGTTAGTAATGAATACATCTGTGCACTTGCTGGTTTACCTGCAAAACATGCACTGTGTGGGGTCCTGAGGACCAAGTTTGAGAACCACTGCATTAGACCATGCAGTAGTGCCCTTTCCTTATGTTACACCAGAAAATATTGTAGTACACCTTATACAGTACACATACAGTACAGTAATGCCACACATTAGTAATGCATTTCATATTTAAATTTTCTGATTTAATTTCATAGAGCCGCAGTCACTCACAGAATATAGGCATGTACTGTAGCATCTCATTTTATTCTGCAGAAGCTGATTATTCCCGTTTCGCTAGTTTGCCGCCTCTGTACAGTATATCACAATAGAAAAAAGTTATAGTGTCAGTGAAAAAAGCACCTCATGACAGATACTGTACACAAGCTCATGTCTAAATACTGTATACTGTAAGCAGTGACATTAAGGGGTACAGTACTGTATATGCAATTGCAGTCGAATTCCGGCAGGAATACGGAAAAAATGGACACGGGATCCCCCATCTTTTTAGAACCAGCACCGGGCTCTGCGCCTGGTCCTGGTGCAAAAAATAAGGGGGACAAAAAAAGCGTAGGGGTTCCCCATATTTTTTGAATCAGCACTGGGCTCCACTAGCTGGACAGATAATGCACAGCCGGGGGAGACTTTTATACCGGTCCCTGCGGCCATGGAATTAAATACCCAACTAGTCACACCTGGCCGGAGTACCCTGGAGGAGTGGGGGCCCCTTAAATCAAGGGGACCCCCCTCCAGCCACTCGATTATCTCTATCACCCCTGTGTATTGTAGCTAGGGGATTGTGACGCTCCTTCAGCATTGCCCCGTACCCTGCACAAAGTGGTCGTTTTGACAGTGTGCTATGCGATTGAGTCCGGTGTACCGTAATACTGTATGCAATCCTACAGTAGCTTATCCCTCCCCTGTGTATTTTGGCTAGGGGATTGTGACGCTCCTTCAGCATTGCCCCATAACCTGCACAAGGGTTCAGGGGCGGCGGCCATTTTGCCAGTGTGCTACAGTATGTCATCGAGTCCGGTGTACCATAATATGCATACTGTGTATTTTAGCTAGGGGATTGTGACGCTCCTTCAGCATTGCCCCATAGTCTGTACAATCTGGACTATTACTTGCTCCGTAGCCTAGGGCCTCTGTGGTCGTCCATGCCGCTGACTTCGTCCAGTCCGCTGCGGTCCTCCAGGCCTCCTCTGCGGTCCTCCAGGCCTCGGTCGTCCAGGCCGCTGACTTGAACCGCTTGGTGGTGTGTTGCAATGATGGTGCGGCAAACTCCAACTTGCCATTCTTCCCTCGTTTGTTCAATGACTTTCTTCATGGCTTCTACCATCTGTTCCTTTATGCCTTCTTTAAGGCCAGCCACATCGGTCTGCAGCTGATTGACCTGTCCACCAACTTCTGACTCCATATTGGTCACCTTACTGAGTAGCTCCTTTAGTAAAACAGGACAGGTACACTGGCAGTCCTGCACTTTGGTGTTCACATCTGTGAAATGCAACCTTCTTCGTGGTGAATGTGTCATGTCTTCTTGTCCAGGGGTGGCTACATGGTCCAAAAAAGAAGCTTCCTGATGCAGCGTGTTTGTCACGTCCTCTAGCACCGGTATTTCCAGATTCATTGGCTGAACACTGTGATCTGCAGGAGATGGAACAATTACATCATTTGCCACACCACATATCAGCTCCAACGTATTATTCTTTGCCTTGGCATTTTTTCGTGGTTTCACCACATTTTCTTTCTGAGCCGCCTTGGCAGTTTTCTTCTTCTTTTGTGGGACTACTGCAGCAAGTTTCTGTGCCACTGATGGGTGGGTTTTGGCACTCCCGTAAAATCTGGTAGTCTGCATTCTTTGTCTTTTGTCTAAAAATATAAAAACCACAATAAGAAAACATGTAAAGCACAGCATGCTAAAAATAGCAAACAACTGTACATTTTCAAATAAAGTGCACAACAGTAAAGTGCAAATACAGTACTGTACAGTATTTGCCTTTTTTCCCTGTGCCTCCCAACAAGAACCTCTGCAGGAGGGACAGAATGCTCTGTTACGGACTTCAGTTTAAATATACAGTATGATTACCATCACCTGTGCGAACAACTATACTGTACAGTAGTTACTGTATTTGATAAGATAGGTGTTTCACCACAAGTGATAGCAATCATTCAGTACTACTGCACATACCTGTAGTACACCGGGATAAGCAAGGTCTATGTACATTACGTTATACCGAGCTGGATCGCTTAGCAACCTGACAAAATGGCCACCGACCGTGAACTCCCAGCACGTGGCAGCGCTTGGATATGGAGTGAGATACAGTATGGTACAGTCCAGGGGCAATGCTGAAGGAGCGTCACAATCCCCTAGCTCAATTACTAGAGCCATCTTAACAGCAGTGTGGGCCCCTGGACACAGCAATGCACTGGGGCCCCTACCCACTCACCAGCGGAAGGGGTGGGGGGAGCTATCAGCGGCAGCTTTGATGCTCCGCGGGGGATAGGGGGGGTTCTATCTTTCGCTCAGTATGTACAGTAGGACCTGGAGAAATAATTTCTGCTAATTATTCCTTTACTGCACAGATGGGGCAGGAAGGAGAACACTAAACTGTAGAAGGGGGCATTGTGCTGAATGAAGGGGCCCTGGTACATGACTTCCAGGGTGGTAGGGGGTGTTTAATACACAGGGGAGGAGTGGATAATGGAGTGGGCTTAATATTAGTGTTATGGACTGCAATTAGTTTCCTGTATGAAACAGATACAGTACAGTAAATAACCCTCCTTGGAAGTGCATGGGCCCTGTGAGACTTACAGTAGTGTACAGCATAAGGGTCGACTGACATGATGTACAAGCATTACATACAGTACATGTCAGTACTGTATGTAAATTCTTCAATTATTGCCTAACAACAATGCTGCTTACTGTATATTAAATACTGTAGGCCTAGAAATGTGCATCTCAATATAGTAGTTAAAAACACAGGGGCCTATGTGGATAAGCGAGTTCTATGCACACTAAAAATGGCCACCGACCGTGAACCCCCAGCACGTGGCAGCGCTCGGATATGTAGTGAGATACAGTATGGCATACATTTCACAGTTCAGGGGGCAATGCTGAAGGAGCGTCACAATCCCCTAGCTCAATTACATTGGGATAAGCGAGGTCTATGCACATTACGGTATACCGAGCTGGATCGCTTAGCAACCTGACAAAATGGCCGCCGACCGTGAACTCCCAGCACGTGGCAGCGCTCGGATATGTAGTGAGATACAATATGGCATACATTTCACAGTTCAGGGGGCAATGCTGAAGGAGCGTCACAATCCCCTAGCCAAAATACACAGGGGAGGGATAAGCTACTGTAGGATTGCATACAGTATTACGGTACACCGGACTCAATCGCATAGCACACTGTCAAAACGACCACTACCCATGAACCCCCACCTCCTGAACCCCCACCTCGTGGCAGGCAGCAGTTGGGTATGGAATGAGAAATGGCATAAGCTGTGCAGGCTACGGGGCGATGCTGAAGGAGCGTCACAATCCCCTAGCTCAATTACATTGGGATAAGCGAGGTCTATGCACATTACGGTATACCGAGCTGGATCGCTTAGCAACCTGACAACATGGCCGCCGACCGTGAACTCCCAGCACGTGGCAGCGCTCGGATATGGAGTGAGATACAATATGGCATACTGTACATTTCACAGTTCAGGGGGCAATGCTGAAGGAGCGTCACAATCCCCTAGCTCAATACAGTATCTCACGCTTACAGTATCTTACAGTATACGCTTACAGTATCTCTGTGTATTTTGGCTAGGGGATTGTGACGCTCCTTCAGCATCGCCCCGTAGCCTGCACAGCTTATGCCATTTCTCATTCCATACCCAACTGCTGCCTGCCACGAGGTGGGGGTGAATAAAAAAAATAATAAAGTGTCTGAAAAAAACTACAGTAACATGCATTAGTACTTAAGGAATCGAACCCTGGACTCTGAGTATAGGAAGCGAAACACTTCACCACTTCGCCGCAGACAAATGTATAAATCCGTTGGTTTTGATTATGCTGTAATGGCTACGGGATTAAGACGATAACATACTGTAGAAAATTCCTAATCTTGAGAGGCAATAGTGAACTTGTAACACACATCCATTTGCAACAGTGTACACTACTGGTTTTACAGTAGTGTTTTGTCTGCGGGACTCGGACGCTCACATACAGTATTCATAAAGTATTGTAGATGATCATATACTGTATGCTGTACTACTGTATTTGCGTCGGTGTCGTACTGTATATACTGTACAGTACTGTATTAAATAATGCAGCGTAATGAGTACAGTATTTGCTGTATGCAGCGTAATGAGACGCCTTAGTAAAGTAGTCCTTATTATGTATGTCAGTATTGTATTTTACGGGAGACCACACGCATGCGCAGTGGTGATTGTAAAAAGCGACATCTGGTGGCTGATCGCAGGTATTACACGTAAAGGTAACGCCAAACGTCAAATGTCTGTCTCCGTGCGATTAGATAGCCTCTCTGTGGCTAGGCGCGCCTCGCTACGCCACAGTACGCTGCGTATGGTCGAACGGGCCAACCGCCGCGGCCACTCAAGATAAAGGTGGCTACATCTGTACCAGTGGTTTTTCCCCCATCTGATGAATTAAATGAAGTGTGTGAAGAAGCGTGGGCTTCCCCCGATAAGAAACTGGTAATTTCTAAAAAGTTACTAATGGCATACCCTTTCCCGCCAGAGGACAGGTCACGTTGGGAGACATCCCCCAGGGTGGATAAAGCGCTCACACGTCTGTCAAAAAAGGTGGCACTACCGTCTCCGGACACGGCCGCCCTAAAGGAGCCTGCGGATAGAAAGCAGGAGGCTATCCTGAAGTCTGTATATACACACTCAGGAATTATACTGAGACCGGCTATTGCTTCAGCATGGATGTGCAGTGCTGCAGCTGCGTGGTCAGATTCCCTGTCGGAAAACATTGATACCCTAGACAGGGACACTATATTGCTAACCGTAGAGCATATTAAAGACGCTGTCTTATACATGAGAGATGCACAGAGGGATATTTGCCGGCTGGCATCTAAAATAAACACAATGTCCATTTCTGCCAGGAGAGGATTGTGGACTCGGCAGTGGACAGGAGATACAGATTCTAAAAGGCACATGGAAGTTTTGCCTTACAAGGGTGAGGAGTTGTTTGGGGATGGTCTCTCGGACCTCGTTTCCACAGCGACAGCTGGGAAGTCAGCATTTTTACCCCATGTTCCCTCACAGCCAAAGAAAGCACCGTATTATCAGGTACAGTCCTTTAGGCCCCAGAAAGGCAAACGGGTTAGAGGCGCGTCCTTTCTGCCCAGAGGCAGAGGTAGAGGGAAAAAGCTGCAACATACAGCCAGTTCCGAGGAACAAAAGTCCTCCCCCGCTTCCTCTAAGTCCACCACATGACGCTGGGGCTCCACAGGCGGAGCCAGGTATGGTGGGGGCCCCTCTCAAGAACTTCAGCGACCAGTGGGCTCGCTCACGGGTGGATCCCTGGATTCTACAAGTAGTATCTCAGGGGTACAAGCTGGAATTGGAGACGTCTCCCCCTCGCCGTTTCCTCAAATCTGCCTTGCCGACAGCTCCCCCGGACAGGGAGGCAGTGCTGGAGGCGATTCACAAGCTGTATTCTCAGCAGGTGATAATCAAGGTACCCCTCCTTCAACAAGGACGGGGTTACTATTCCACACTGTTTGTGGTACCAAAACTCGTATGGTTCGGTGAGAACCATTTTAAATTTAAAATCCTTGAACACTTATATAAGAAGGTTCAAGTTCAAGATGGAATCGCTCAGGGCGGTGATTGCAAGCCTGGACGAGGGGGATTACATGGTATCACTGGACATCAAGGATGCTTACCTGCATGTCCCCATTTACCCTCCTCACCAGGAGTACCTCAGATTTGTGGTACAGGACTGTCATTACCAATTCCAGACGTTGCCGTTTGGTCTGTCCACGGCACCGAGGGTATTTACCAAGGTAATGGCCAAAATGATGATACTCCTTCGGAAAAAGGGAGTTTTAATTATCCCGTACTTGGACGATCTCCTTATAAAGGCGAGGTCCAGGGAACAGTTGTTGATCGGAGTAGCACTAGCTCGGGAAGTGCTACAACAGCACGGCTGGATCCTGAATATTCCAAAGTCGCAGCTGGTTCCTACAACGCGTCTACTGTTTCTGGGGATGGTTCTGGACACAGAACAGAAAAAAGTGTTTCTCCCGGAGGAGAAGGTCAAGGAGTTGTCATCTCTAGTCAGAGACCTCCTAAAACCAAAACAGGTGTCGGTGCACCACTGCACGCGAGTCCTGGGAAAGATGGTGGCTTCTTACGAAGCAATTCCATTCAGAAGGTTCCATGCAAGGATCTTTCAGTGGGATCTGTTGGACAAGTGGTCCGGATCGCATCTTTAGATGCATCGGCTGATAACCCTGTCTCCAAGGGCCAGGGTGTCGCTGCTGTGGTGGCTGCAGAGTGCTCATCTTCTAGAGGGCCGCAGATTCGGCATGCAGGACTGGATCCTGGTGACCACGGATGCCAGCCTTCGAGGTTGGGGGGCAGTCACACAGGGAAGAAACTTCCAGGGACAATGGTCGAGTCAGGAGACTTCCCTACACATAAATATTCTGGAACTAAGGGCCATTTACAATGCCCTAAGTCAGGCAAGACCCCTGCTTCAACACCAGCCGGTGCTGATCCAGTCAGACAACATCACGGCGGTCGCCCATGTAAACCGACAGGGCGGCACAAGAAGCAGGATGGCGATAGCAGAAGCCACAAGGATTCTCCGATGGGTGGAAAATCATGTGTTAGCACTGTCAGCAGTGTTCATTCCCGGAGTGGACAACTGGGAAGCAGACTTTCTCAGCAGACACGACCTCCACCCGGGAGAGTGGGGACTTCATCCAGAAGTCTTCCAAATGGTTGTACGCCGGTGGGAAAGGCCACAGGTGGACATGATGGCGTCCCGCCTCAACAAAAAGCTAAAAAGATATTGCGCCAGGTCAAGGGACCCTCAGGCGATAGCTGTGGACGCTTTAGTGACACCGTGGGTGTACCAGTCGGTTTATGTGTTCCCTCCTTTTCCTCTCATACCCAAGGTACTGAGGATAATAAGAAGGAGAAGAGTAAGAACTATAATCATTGTTCCGGATTGGCCAAGAAGAGCTTGGTACCCAGAACTTCAAGAAATGATATCAGAGGAACCATGGCCTCTGCCGCTCAGACAGGACCTGCTGCAGCAGGGACCCTGTCTGTTCCAAGACTTACAGCGACTGCGTTTGACGGCATGGCGGTTGAACGCCGGATCCTGAAGGAAAAGGGCATTCCGGAGGAAGTCATCCCTACGCTGATTAAAGCTAGGAAGGAGGTGACCGCAAACCATTATCACCGCATATGGCGAAAATATGTTGCGTGGTGTGAGGCCAGAAGGGCCCCAACGGAGGAATTTCAGCTGGGACGATTTCTGCACTTCCTACAGTCAGGGGTGACTATGGGCCTCAAATTAGGTTCCATTAAGGTCCAGATTTCGGCTCTGTCGATTTTCTTCCAAAAAGAACTGGCTTCACTGCCTGAAGTTCAGACGTTTGTTAAAGGAGTGCTGCATATTCAGCCCCCTTTTGTGCCTCCAGTGGCACCTTGGGATCTCAACGTGGTGTTGGATTTCCTTAAGTCACATTGGTTTGAGCCACTTAAAACCGTGGAACTAAAATATCTCACGTGGAAAGTGGTCATGCTGTTGGCCTTGGCTTCGGCCAGGCGTGTGTCAGAATTGGCGGCTTTGTCATGTAAAAGCCCTTATCTGATTTTCCATATGGATAGGGCGGAATTGAGGACTCGTCCCCAATTTCTTCCTAAGGTGGTATCAGCTTTTCATTTGATCCAACCTATTGTGGTGCCTGCGGCTACTAAGGACTTGAGAATTCCAAGTTGCTGGACGTAGTCAGGGCCCTGAAAATCTATGTTTCCAGGACGGCTGGAGTCAGGAAGACTGACTCGCTATTTATCCTGTATGCGCCCAACAAGCTGGGTGCTCCTGCTTCAAAGCAGTCTATTGCTCGCTGGATCTGTAGTACGATTCGACTTGCACATTCTGCGGCTGGACTGCCGCATCCTAAATCTGTAAAAGCCCATTCCACGAGGAAAGTGGGCTCTTCTTGGGCGGCTGCCCGAGGGGTCTCGGCTTTACAACTTTGCCGAGCTGCTACTTGGTCGGGTTCAAACACATTTGCAAAATTCTACAAGTTTGATACCCTGGCTGAGGAGGACCTTGAGTTTGCTCATTAGGTGCTGCAGAGTCATCCGCACTCTCCCGCCCGTTTGGGAGCTTTGGTATAATCCCCATGGTCCTTACGGAGTTCCCAGCATCCACTAGGACGTCAGAGAAAATAAGAATTTACTCACCGGTAATTCTATTTCTCGTAGTCCGTAGTGGATGCTGGGCGCCCATCCCAAGTGCGAATTGTCTGCAATACTTGTATATAGTTATTGCCTAACTAAAGGGTTATTGTTTGGAGCCATCTGTTTGAGAGGCTCAGTTGTTATTCATACTGTTCACTGGGTATAGTATCACGAGTTGTACGGTGTGATTGGTGTGGCTGGTATGAGTCTTACCCGGGATTCCAAATCCTTTCCTTATTGTGTCAGCTCTTCCGGGCACAGTTTCCTAACTGAGGTCTGGAGGAGGGGCATAGAGGGAGGAGCCAGTGCACACCAGGTAGTCCTAAATCTTTCTTAGTTGTGCCCAGTCTCCTGCGGAGCCGCTATTCCCCATGGTCCTTACGGAGTTCCCAGCATCCACTACGGACTACGAGAAATAGAATTACCGGTGAGTAAATTCTTATTTTTTCTAATAGTTCTTGCCGTTCCGCCCTGGAAGGGAAGATAGTACGCTGCGCCATACAGAGGTGCGTCAGGATCAGGACTTTGTCCGGTTGTCCCTGTATAAAGGTGCATATCGTTGTTTCTCTCTGACTGTTCTTCGACACAGGGTTTGGCTGTTGGTTCCAACGACACAGATGTCGGAGGTGGGTTTCAGAGTAGATAATGACCGGTTAAGGTTCAGGGTTTTTCCATGTGAAAAGAGTGTCTGATGATTCAGAGTTGGATCGGCTTTACTGTGACACTTCATCGATGTGTTCCGTTACTGAACCGGTTGGGTGCGGCCTAAGAGGCCTTTTTCGGTGAGCAGGTCTAATGCCAGAGTGACTTTCCAGAGACCGGTTGGAAATGTGGTCCGGGTCTCACCTGCACCTGAATATAATCCTAACGGCCAGGACATCGCTCCTGTGGTGTCGGCTCGGTTCTCTCCTTCTAGGGGGATGAAGGTTCGGGTTCCGGGTGTAGATCCTGGTGTCCGTGCATACAGATCTCTGTGACGGGGAGCAGTACTTGCAAGGGACGCATTTCCAGGAGATAAGGTCATGTAGGAAAGCTTGTCTGCTATAAACTTTCTTGAATTAAGAGTTAGTTTCGACAAACATATTTTTCATGTTCTGCCCGTGTTAGTTCTGCTAGACGACTTGTCAGCAGTGGCGTAAGTAAACCGCTATGGCGGATCAAGAAAGCGGCAATGGCAGAAGATGCACAGTTTTGCCGTTGGGTGGAAAGTCTGGTAAACGCTATATTAGCAGACTTCGTTCCGGAGGTGAACGACGGAGAAATTGATTTCCTCTGCTGACGCGATCTCCATCCGGGAGACGTTCAGTCATCATCGAGAAGTTTTTACAGACGTGACAAGTTTTGGAGGAATGTCGCAATTGGATATGTTGGCGTCTCGCCTCAACGAGATGCCTCAGGGATATTGTTCCAGATCAAGGGACGCTCAAGCTATAGCTGTGGACACCCTCGTGTCACCGTGGGTGTTTTTAGTCGGTCTGTGTGGCCTCTCTGCTTTCACTTTTTCTGACGGTGATAAACGTGAGATGAACAGAGGTTCAGGCGATCCTCTTGGATCCGGTCTAGCCAAGGAAGGTTTGCTATCCAGTTTTTCATGACTTACTCATAGAAGATTCCTGCCCTCTTCCTATACGTGAGGATCTGTTACAACAAGATCAGGGCGTGTTGCAAGACTTACTGCGGATGCGTCTGACGTCGTGGCGGTTGAATGCCATATCCTAAGCCGAAAGGGATGTTCCCAGTGACGTCGTTTCCTCATTTTTTCTGGCTAAGAAAGAAGTAACGGCTAAACTTTACCTCCGTAGTTGGAGTAACTATGTGTTTGGTGTGTATCCAGGAAGGCTCCTATGGGAGGTTTTCAGCTAGGTCATTCTTGTCCATACTTTACGAACCGGTGTGGATACAAGCCTAAAGTTGGGCTCCATTTCAGTGCAGTTTGGCCTAATAATTTCTTTACAAAAATTTCTCTCTTGGAAAGTGGTCATGCTCTTGGCTTTGACATCCGCAAGGCGGGTGTCGGGAGTGGTGGTTTTGTCTCACAAGAGCCTTGTTTGATCTTTCATGTGGATAGAGAGGAATTGAGAACTGGGTTAGTAGTTCGGCCAAGAGTGGTTTCTGGGTTTCACAGAAATCGGTCTATTTTGATGCCGGTGGTTACTTAGGCATTAGCTGCCAATTCTCTCGATGTAGCCAGGGATTTGAATATTTAGGTCGCCAATTTGGCTCAGTTGGGAGAACCAGAGGCTCTGTTGTCTGGTATGTTCCCAGCATGGTTTGGGTGACTGTGTTATGCAGTCTGTTACACGCTGGATCTGTGATGCTATTTGGCATGTTCGTTCTTCAACTGGATTGCCGTCACCGAAGTCGGTGGAGACCCCTTCTACGGGGAAGATGGGGTTTTTTCTTGGGCGAATGCCCGAGGAGTCTCGGCGGTTCAACTTTGCCGAATAGATACTTGCTCGGGTTCAAACACTTCTGCAAAATTTTGCAAGTTTGATACCCTGACTGCTGAGGACCTCATGTTTGCTCAATCGGTGCTACAGAGTCATCCGCACTCTCCCGCCCGTTTTGGAGCTTTGGTATAATCCCCATGGTCCTTACGGAGTCCCCAGCATCCTCTAGGACGTATGAGAAAATAGGATTTTAGTACCTACCGGTAAATCCTTTTCTCTTAGTCCGTAGAGGATGCTGGGCGCCCGTCTGCAGTTATTGTTTTGATTACACTCTAGTGGTGTTTCTTCTCTGTCAGACTGTTGCTGCCATTGTTCATGCCATGGCATGCAGTGTCTTATTATTGGTTGGGTTGGCACACAGGTTGTGCTACATATTCTCTCAGCATGTGGCTGGGTAGTTTTCATGCCGTAGGCTGGTTTCTGTTGAATGACACGTTCTGCGGTATGTTCGTGGTGTGAGCTGGTATGACACTCACGTGTTTATAAATTCTTTCCTCGTAATGTCCATCTTTCCTGGGCACAGTTTTCTAACTGAGGTCTGGAGGAGGGGCATAGAGGGAGGAGCCAGTTCACACCCTGTTTAAGTCTTTATAGTGTGCCCAGGCTCCTGCGGATCCGTCTATACCCCATGGTCCTTATGGAGTCCCCAGCATCCTCTACGGACTAAGAGAAAAGGATTTACCGGTAGGTACTAAAATCCTATTTTTTCAAGCACAGCCTGTAACATGTCAATTAGGAGCTAATTGGCTGGTAATTTATCACTGTCCAAGGCTTGATAAATGTGGGCCTTATTGTGTCAAGTTGCCAACCTTTTTTACCCATCAGGATCCCGCCGTCGGGATGCAGACTACATCCCTCCTACAATATAATTTATTTATCCGTTATAGCCTGGTATAAGTGCCACTTCAAAATGTATGTTTCCCGTGGCCACAGCTGCCTACAAGACTTCCAAATTTAATGATCGATAAATAGGTCCCCATCAAACAACTTGCTGTGCAGTGCAAAATAAAGTTTTCACTCGCTGTGGTATTTTTTTCATGCTCATGTATTTAAAATGAGCTAATACCAGGGCGAGCGGTAACGTTATTTGTCCTGTCAGTGCTGCTTTTTACACTCTAGCAGCACTGACGAATGATGTTTAGCCCCGGTGTCCTCAGTGACTGTATATGTGCCATCCCATGCTATGGGGCAGCATATGCACAGTTGAGACTGCAGAACACCCCGGCCATTTGGAAGATAGATAATTGTGACAGCATGCTGGATACCAGCACTTACTTACAAGGTCTCCGGGGACTCCTGAGAGGCAGGGGGCGGGTGTTTCCTAGCGCCCACTGGTTTGATTCAGTGCTACACAAACACTGAATTTAAAGGGCCAAGTGCACCAAGATGGGAAGTGACACTTGGCACCAAATACAAGTCTCCACTTATAAAAGGAAGTCCAGGGGACTGTTCCAGTGCCAGAGCATAGGCTCCCAAACCTTACTCCAGCACCTGCCCTGTGACATCGTGTTTCCTCATGTATACTGTACTTTGTCTAACGTTACTGTTCCCTGTGCAGTATTGTACTCCAGCTTGCTGTACTCCGTTACAATGCCTGTTCAATGTTCTGTCAGTTATCTCCGTGTTCCATCCAAGTTCAAGACGACCAGCTTACCACTGTCGTGTCTGCGTGTCAATCTGTGTTTGCTCCAGTGCTACCAGCCTCTGTACCTGGAAACCCAGACTGAGGACTGCGACCTGCGTGTCGGGCGCAGCAAAGTCTAATCCTTCTTGCGTAGGTCCCTGGCAAAAACCTCAAACACCTTTAGACTCCATGCCTCAGTTCTGGGTCTCTGCCAATCCCACGGTTCAGGCTCGCCTCCACAATCCACCCGTGACGTTGTGGCAATAATCGAGCAATCAGATCATACATATATTAGGCGCAATACAATTTTGCAGACATTTTCTGTAAATGTTACTAGTGGTGTAAATGTATGGATTAAAACAATAGCACTTTATAAAATATAGAGATGAGAGGGTTCAGTTCCCAGAGTCCCGAGCCCGGACCAAAGTCCTGCTCGGGTTTTCCCGCCAGACTCAGAAACCAGAACGAGGCAAAACATCATCATTCGGCTGTTGGATTCTTGCGGCTTTGGATCCCCTATAAACAGCCACGCGTCGCCGCCATTATAACTCCGGACTTGGAGAGTGAGGGAGTCTCTCTGTAAGTGGTGGCGTTGGGTGGGGTTAGTGGGTGCTGCTGCAGTCACTGTGGTGTATCTGTGCTGTGTTAGGGGTGCTGTCCTGGCTGTCACTGGTGTTACTGCCAGGTACTGCAGATGTACATGTGTGTTGCTGTCCTGGCTGTCACTGTGTTGTACAGGGGGCAGGGCCACTGTGAAATAAAGGGGTGCTGATGTCTTCATAACATTACACTGGCCCTGTCTGCTATAAAAATTTGGGTGCAGTTCTTACAAATTAAAAGCACGCTGCTCCTGTATGCTGTAAGACTACAGGGGCACTGTGAAAATAAAGGGGCACTGTTCTGTGTGCTGTAATAATAAAGGGGTGCTGTCCTGTGAAATGGAGAACAACAATTTGGAGGAAAAAATAGTTGAAGATCAGGAACCACTTCCAGTTCCTAGTACTAGTGCTGAAGCTACTGCTGCCACCAGTCATGACATTGACGATGCAATTCCATCAATGTCATCTGCTAAGGCTGATGCCCAATGTCATAGAGGGCTTGTAAAATCCAAGAAGCAAAAATTAATAATCAGAAAAAAAAGAAATTATGTAATGAGAAACGTAAAATTGGCAATCTGCCTTTCACGTCACGAAGTGGCAAGGAAAGGCTAAGGTCTTGGCCTATGTTCATGACTGGTGGCTCAGCTTCTCATGAGGATGAAAGCCCTCCCTCTCGAAAAAAATAAGCTTGTTAAAGCACAGGAAAAAAACAACTGTGCGTTCAGAAATATCACAAATCCCCAAGGAGACTCCAAGTGTGTCCGCGGTTGCGATGTCTAGGCCTGACCTTCCCAAGACTGTATGGAGGCTCCCACCACCATTTGCACGCCCCCTGCAAGTGCTGGGAAGAGCACCGCCAGTCCAGTTGCTGATATTAAGATTGAGGATGTCACTGTAGACGTACACCAGGATGAGGAGGATATAGGTGTAGCTGGCGCTGAGGAGGAAGTTGGCAATGAGGATTATGATGGTGATGTGTTTTGTTTAAATCAGGCATCGGGGGAGACCGTTGTTGTCCATGGAATGAAAAAGCCCATTGTCATGCCTGGGCAAAATACAAAAAAAAACCACTTCGGTGTGGAATTATTTCTCCAAAAATCCAGACAACAGGTGTCAAGCCGTGTGTTGCCTTTGTCAATCCGTATTAAAGAGGGGTAAGGATGTTAACCACCTAGGAACATTCTCCCTTATACGTCAACTGCAGCGAATTCATCAGAAGTCAGTGTCAAATTCAGAAACTTTGGGTAAGAGCGTAAGCAGTCCACTGACACCAAAATCCCTTCTTCCTGTTGTACCCAAGCTCCTGCAGCCACACCACCAACTCCCTCAACATCAATTTTCTCCTTAGTCAGGAACGTCAGTAGTCCTGCAGGCCAAGTCACTGGCATGACTGACGAGTCCTCTCCTAACCGGGATTACTCCAGAGGATTCTTGAGTGGTACGCCTACTACTGCTGCTGCTGCTGTTGTTGCTGCTGGGAGTCGATCGTCATCCCAGAGGGGAAGTTGGAAGACCACTTGTACTACTTTAACTAAGTAATTGACTGCCCAACAGTCCTTTGTGAGGAAGATGAAATTTGACAGCAGTCATCCTATTGCAAAGCGGATAACTGAGGCCTTGACAGCTATGTTTGTGGTAGACGTGCATCCGGTATCCGCCATTAGTGCAGTGGGATTTAGATAATTAATGGAGGTAGTGTGTCCCTGGTACCAAATCCCATCTAGATTCCACTTCACTAGGAAAGCGATTAACGGACTGTACAGGGACATTAAGAAAAGTAACATAGTAACATAGTATCTGAGGTTGAAAAAAGACAATTGTCCATCGAGTTCAACCTATTCGTGGTCTCCTATGCATGATTATTTGTCTAAAATTTTTGACTGATGCTGATGTCAGTTGTTGCATTTTATCCCTTTTTGTAGTAACTATAATGCGTGACTATGCTCCATAACCCTGGATATCCTTATCCATTAGGAATTTATCTAACCCATTCTTAAAGGGGTTGACCGATTCCGCCATTGCAACTCCCTCAGGCAGGGAATTCCAAACACGTATTGTCCTTACCGTGAAAAAGCCTTTACGCCGTATTATGCGGAATCTCCTCTCCTCTAACCTGAGCGAGTGTCCACGAGTCCTATGTGTTGATCTGGACAAAAACAGGTCCCACACAAGCTCTGTGTATTGTCCCCTTATATATTTGTAGCTGTTGATCATATCCCCTCTTAGTCTCCTCTTTTCCAATGTAAACATGCCTAGTCTTTCAAGCCTTTCCTTGTATTGCATCGTCTCCATGCCCTTAATTAGTTTAGTCGCCCTCCCTCCTTTTCTAGCTCCAGGATATCCTTTTTGTAGTACGGTGCCCAGAATTGTGTGGCCTCACTAGTGATTTATATAATGGGAGTATAAGATCCTCGTCCCTTGCATCAAGTCCACGTTTTATGCATGCTAGTATCTTATTAGTCTTTTTTAATGCCATCCTACTCTGGGAACTGCTGCTTAGTTTGCTATCTATGAGAACACCTAAGTCTTTTTCCAGTACAGTATCCCCTAATGTTACCCCATTCAGTTTGTAGGTGTTATTTTTGTTATTGCTACCACAGTGCATTACCTTACACTTGTCTGTGTTGAAGCGTATTCTCCATTTGGCTGCCCATGCTTCTAATTTAACTAAGTCGTTCTGAAGAGACTCTGCATCCTCCTCTGTATTTATAGCCTTACACAATTTGGTATCATCTGCAAAAATTGACACCATGCTCTCTAGATCTTCTGTTAGGTCGTTAATGAAAATGTTGAACAATAGCGGTCCTAATACCGAGCCTTGTGGCACACCACTTAACACTTCAGTCCAATTTGAAAGAGATCCATTAACCACAACGCGCTGCTCTCTGTTATCTAACCAATTCTTGACCCAAGTGCATGTAGTGCTTCCTAGCCCTATTTCTTGTAGCTTATAGATAAGTCGCATGTGAGGTACTGTGTCGAAAGCTTTGGCAAAGTCTAAAAAGATTACATACACGTCTTTACCCTGATCGAGGTTTGCACTTACTGTTTCGTAAAAACCAAGTAAGTTGGTTTGACAGGATCTGTCCTTCACGAATCCATGTTGATTCCTTTTAATGATTTTATTGGCTTCAAGGAACTTCTGAATATAATCCCTTAGAATACCTTCCAGTACTTTCCCCACTATAGATGTAAGACTAACTGGTCTATAGTTACCCGGTTCAGCTTTACTTCCCTTTTTGAATATAGGCACTACTTCCGCTACACGCCAGTCTTTGGGAACCATACCTGATATAACTGAATCCTTAAAGATCAAAAATAGCGGTTTTGCCAGTTCAGAGTGAAGCTCCATTAGAACCCTTGGGTGAATTCCATCAGGCTCCGGTGACTTATTAATCTTTAAGTGTTTTAATCGGTCACAGACTACCTCCTCACTTAAATAAGTACCTATCAGTGAGATATTCTCATTATTGAGATTGTGTGTCAGTCCCTGAATTGGGTCCTCTCTAGTAAATACTGTTGAAAAAAATTCATTAAGTATGTCCGCTATGTCATTATCATTTTTGATTAAGACTCTCGACTTGTCTTTTACAGGGCCTATACTCTCCTTCTTTAATCTCTTGCTATTAATGTATTTAAAGAATTTTTGGGGATTTGATTTGCTTTCCTTAGCTACTAGTTTTTCTGTTTCTACTTTAGCCGCTCTTATTTCTTTTTTGCATATTTTGTTACAGTCTTTATAGTGCTGAAATGATTCCGCATTCCCATCAGATTTGTATTTTTTAAATGCTCGCCTTTTCTTGCCCATAAGTTCCTTTATTTTTTTATTAAGCCACATCGGTTTATTATTATTAATCCTTTTTTTGCTGCTAGTAGGAATAAATTTGAAAGTATTTTTAGCTAGTAGTGATTTTAATACATCCCATTTCTCAGTAGTATTTCTTTCTAGAAACAAACCTTCCCAATCAATATCCCTTAAAGTTTCCCTCATCATTTCAAAGTTGGCTTTGCTAAAGTTTAGAGTCCTAGTTGAGCCAGTATAGGACTGTTTATGAAAACTTATATTGAATGTGACCTTATTGTGGTCGCTGTTTCCTATGGGCTCCCCTACTTAAATATCTGATACCAATTCCCCATTGTTTGTTAATGCCAGGTCTAAGATTGCATTGTACCTGGTGGGTTCCTCAATTAGTTGAACTAAGTAGTTATCATTAAGTGTGTTTAAAAACCTATTACCCCTAGCAGTATCACATGAATCATTTTTCCAGTTTATCTCTGGATAGTTAAAATCTCCCATCACTACTATGTCACCTACTCCTGCTGCTTTTTCAATCTGCTTCAGTAACAATTCCTCGTCAGATACATTAATACCAGGCGGCCTGTAGCATACCCCCAAAACTAACTTTTTTATTCCCTTTTCGCCACATGCAATTTCTACCACAGTGTCTCGACCGTATCTACAGTCCCCTCCTGCAAATTCTCCCGTATATCAGGTTTTAAAATTGGTTTTACGTAAAGACACACCCCTCCACCCCTTTTATTTAGTCTGTCTCTCCTAAACAACGTATAGCCTTCTAGGTTGACTGCCCAGTCATGAGATTCGTCCCACCAAGTTTCAGTAATGCCTATAATATCATACTGTTTATTTGCTGCAATTATTTCTAGTTCGCCCTTTTTACCAGTAAGGCTTCTAGCGTTCACATACATACAACTAAGATAAGTATTTCCCTTTGCGTTAGGGACAGCTTTCACCTTATGTAGCAACGATGACCTGTAATCGTCATTAGTTAGTGCTTTGGTAAAACCTCTTTTAGTACCCATGTTGATACCTTTACCGGCTGCTCTTACCCTCCCCCCAACCTCTCCCCCATTTTGTTTACTACTGCCATACCCACTATTCTCACTGCACGCCCTGTAGTTTCTAGCTAAACCCTCCCCCCAGGCTCCTAGTTTAAAATCTCCACCAACCTTCTAACCATCCTTCCCCCCAGCACCGCTGCCCCCTCCTCATTCAGGTGCAATCCATCATGACAAAAAAGATGGCGCCTGACTGAGAAGTCCGCCCAGTGTTCCAGGAACACGAACCCCTCTTTTCTGCACCAGTCTCTAAGCCACACATTTACTTCCCTAATCTCCCTCTGCCTCCCTGGACTAGCGCGTGGCTCGGATAATATTTCAGAGAATATTACCTTAGATGTCCTTGCCTTAAGTTTTTTGCCTAATTCCCTATAGTCTTTCTTAAGGACATCCCACCTTCCGCTGACTTTGTCATTGGTGCCAACATGCACCAAGACCGCCGGGTCTTTCCCAGCCCCTCCCAACAATCTATCTACCCGGTCCGCAAAGTGCCGCACCCGAGCACCCAGGAGACAACAGACTGTACGGCGATCACGGTCCCGGTAGCAGATTGCCCTATCTGCCATCCTGATGATAGAGTCCCCTACCACCACAATCTGACTAGGTAACTCACTATCTTTTGTCCCAACTGTGCCAGAGGGGCCGCTCCTCTGGATGCTAGAGGAAACAGTCCCCTCCGGCACCGACATTTCCTTACTATCATCCTCCGAATCCTTGTCCAGTCGTGCAAATTTATTCGGGTTTGATAGTCCGGAGATGTCGAGCCTCCCCCTCTTTTTCTTCCTTCTAACTCTGACCCAGCTAGCTCCCTGATTTTCCTCTTCTACCAGTGACTCCTCCCGCAACTCCTCCACCGTTCTATCTAGTTCTTGCTCGAGATTGTGAATCTCCCTCAGTCGCGTAACGGTTTGCTCTAGATCCGTTACCTGGGCTTCCAGGGCAACCGTACGCACACACCTCGTGCAGATGTAATCACATTGGGACGGTTGCTCCAGGTGTGCGTACATCTTGCACGACATGCACTGAGTGAGGTCTCCAATCACAGCCCCTCCCATAGTGTTTGTAAGGTCTACTCTCAACAGAAAAGAAGAAAAAAAGGAATAAAGAAGAAGCAAAACAATCTGGGAGAAACCAACTCACTTGTACAATAATTAAGTTGGGTTTATACTTATCTATCTTTGTGCGGTCCTTGATTCTTCGCTTTTATGCAGCCGTAGCCCCTAGATCCTCCAGTTGCAGCAGTTGTAATGGCAGCAGTTTCCGTCCCTTTCTGTCCTCTCCTCTGATGACTGCAGCAGCCGACTTCCTCGTCCCCTTGTGCAGCTCAGTAGAGGGTTCTGACCCCACAGGTAGATTGTGGTGAAACACAATATGCAGCAGCGTCCCTGAAGATATCTAGTACACACACAAAAACACAGAAACAGAACAGGCACCCTACACACCAAAAAACTCTGCGCCTCACACACACACTCTCAAAACTCACCCCCCTTGCTCACACCATAGTTGCAACCCTTCACACACACACACACACACACACACACACACACACACACACACACACACACACACACACAGTAATCTCAGCCCCTTTGTCACACTTTACTCTCTATCCCTCTCTCACACACAATTCTCGGCCCCTCAGTCACACACTACACTACACTGTGTCCCTCACTCACTCACTTAAGATTAAACGCTCCTGATTACTTTTTTTCTCTGACGTCCTAGTGGATGCTGGGAACTCCGTAAGGACCATGGGGAATAGCGGGCTCCGAAGGAGGCTGGGCACTCTAGAAAGATTTATGACTACCTGGTGTGCACTGGCTCCTCCCACTATGACCCTCCTCCAAGCCTCAGTTAGATTTTGTGCCCGGCCGAGGTTGGATGCACACTAGGGGCTCTCCTGAGCCCTTAGAAAGAAAGTATAGATTTAGGTTTTTTATTTTCAGTGAGACCTGCTGGCAACAGGCTCACTGCAGCGAGGGACTAAGGGGAGAAGAAGCGAACTCGCCTGCTTGCAGCCGGATTGGGCTTCTTAGGCTACTGGACACCATTAGCTCCAGAGGGATCGACTGCAGGCCCAGTCCTTGGTGTTCGGTCCCGGAGCCGCGCCGCCGTCCCCCTTACAGAGCCAGAAGCAAGAAGAGGTCCGGAAAAACGGCGGCAGAAGACATCAGTCTTCACCAAGGTAGCGCACAGCACTGCAGCTGTGCGCCATTGCTCCTCATACACACTTCATACTCCGGTCACTGAGGGTGCAGGGCGCTGGGGGGGGGGCGCCCTGAGAAGCAATAATAACACCTTGGCTGGCAAAAATTCCACAATATATAGTCCCAGAGGCTATATATGTGGAAAATACCCCTGCCAGAATATGGAAAAAAGCGGGAGAATAGTCCGCGGAAAAGGGGCGGAGCTATCTCTCACAGCACACTGGCGCCATTTCTCCTTCACAGATCCGCTGGAAGGAAGCTCCCTGGCTCTCCCCTGCAGTCTACAGAACAGGGTAAAAACAGAGAGGGGGGGCACTAAATTTAGGCGCAGTATATAATATATAGAAAAAGCAGCTATAGGGGACATAACTCAGTTAGTCCCTGCATTATATAGCGCTCTGGTGTGTGCTGGCATACTCTCACTCTGTCCCCCCAAAGGGCTTTTGTGGGTCCTGTCCTCATTCGGAGCATTCCTTGTGTGTGTGCGGTGTGTCGGTACGGCTGTGTCGACATGTTTGATGAGGATAATGATGTGGAGGCGGAGCAGATGCCTTTAGAAGGGATGTCACCCCCTGCGGGGCAGACACCTGAGTGGATGAGCTTATGGAAAGTAATGAGTGCACGTATAGACTCCTTACATAAGAAAATTGACGACATGCCAAATGTGGGACAGCCGACTTCTCAGCTCGTGCCTGCCCAGGCGTCGCATGGGTCGTCAGGGGCTCTAAAACGCCCGCTACCGCAAGCAACCTGCTGATAGAAAGCAGGAGGCGATCCTGAAGTCTGTATATACACACTCAGGCATTATACTTAGGCCAGCTATTGCGTCAGCTTGGATGTGCAGTGCTGCCGCTGCGTGGTCAGATAAACTGTCAGAAAATATTGACACATTAGACAGAGACACGATCCTGTTAACCATAGACCATATAAAAGACTCAGTCTTATATATGAGAGATGCACAGAGGGAAATCTGCCGACTGGCATCTAAAGTAAGTGCATTGTCCATTTCTGCTAGGAGAGGCTTATGGACTCGCCAGTGGACAGGAGATGCAGATTCTAAAAAGCACATGGAAGTGTTGCCATATAAGGGTGAGGAATTATTTGGGGATGGTCTCTCGGACCTAGTTTCCACAGCAACGTCTGGGAATTCAGCATTTTTACCCCATGTCCCCTCACAGCCTAAGAAGGCGCCGTTTTATCAGGTTCAGTCCTTTCGGACCCAGAAAAACAGGCGTGGAAAAGGCGGGTCCTTTCTGTCCAGAGGCAGAGGTAGGGGAAAAAGGCTGCAACAAACAGCAGGTTCCCAGGAGCAAAAGTCCTCCCCCGCTTCTTCTTCCAAGTCCGCCGCATGACGGTGGGGCTCCACAGGCGGAGCCAGGTACGGTGGGGGGTCGCCTCAAGAATTTCAGCGATCAGTGGGCTCGCTCACAGGTGAATCCCTGGATCCTGCAAATAGTATCTCAGGGGTACAAACTGGAATTCGAGGCGTCCCCACCCCACCGGTTCCTAAAATCTGCCTTGCCGATTGCTCCCTCAGACAGGGAGGCGGTGCTAGCGGCAATTCACAAGCTGTATTCCCAGCAGGTGATAATCAAGGTACCCCTACTTCAACAAGGCCGGGGTTATTATTCCACACTATTTGTGGTACCGAAACCGGACGGTTCGGTGAGACCCATTTTAAATTTAAAATCCTTGAACACGTACATAAAAAAATTCAAGTTCAAGATGGAATCGCTCAGGGCGGTTATTGCAAGCCTGGACGAGGGGGATTACATGGTATCCCTGGACATCAAGGATGCTTACTTGCATGTCCCCATTTACCATCCTCACCAGGAGTACCTCAGATTTGTGGTACAGGATTGCCATTACCAATTCCAGACGCTGCCGTTTGGCCTGTCCACGGCACCGAGGGTATTTACCAAGGTTATGGCGGAAATGATGATACTCCTTCGAAAAAAGGGAGTTTTAATTATCCCGTACTTGGACGATCTCCTAATAAAAGCGAGGTCCAAGGAACAGTTGTTGGTGGGAGTAGCACTATCTCAGGAGGTGATGCACCAGCACGGCTGGATTCTGAATATCCCAAAGTCACAGCTGGTTCCGACGACACGGCTACTGTTCCTGGGTATGATTCTGGATACAGTCCAGAAGAAAGTGTTTCTCCCGGAGGAGAAAGCCAGGGAGTTGTCATCTCTAGTCAGAGACCTCCTGAAACCAAAACAGGTATCAGTGCATCGCTGCACACGGGTCCTGGGAAAGATGGTGGCTTCTTACGAAGCAATTCCCTTCGGCAGGTTCCATGCCAGAATCTTTCAGTGGGACCTGTTGGACCAGTGGTCCGGATCGCATCTTCAGATGCATCGCTTAATAACCCTGTCTCCAAGAATCAGGGTGTCTCTACTGTGGTGGCTGCAGAGTGCCCATCTTCTAGAGGGCCGCAGGTTCGGCATACAGGACTGGGTCCTGGTGACCACGGATGCCAGCCTTCGAGGCTGGGGGGCAGTCATACAGGGAAGAAACTTCCAAGGACTATGGTCGAGTCAGGAGACTTCCCTTCACATAAATATTCTGGAACTAAGGGCCATCTACAATGCCCTAAGTCAAGCAAGATCCCTGCTCCTACACCAGCCGGTGCTGATCCAGTCAGACAACATCACAGCAGTCGCCCATGTAAATCGACAGGGCGGCACAAGAAGCAGGATGGCGATGGCAGAAGCCACAAGAATTCTCCGATGGGCGGAGAATCATGTACTAGCACTGTCAGCAGTGTTCATTCCGGGAGTGGACAACTGGGAAGCAGACTTCCTCAGCAGACACGACCTCCACCCGGGAGAGTGGGGACTTCACCCAGAAGTCTTCCAGATGCTGGTAAACCGTTGGGAAAAACCACAGGTGGACATGATGGCGTCCCGTCTCAACAAAAAGTTAAAAAGATATTGTGCCAGGTCAAGGGACCCTCAGGCGATAGCTGTGGACGCTCTAGTGACACCGTGGGTGTACCAGTCGGTTTATGTGTTCCCTCCTCTGCCTCTCATTCCAAAGGTATTGAGAATAATAAGAAAGCGAGGAGTAAACACAATTCTCGTGGTTCCGGATTGGCCAAGACGAGCGTGGTACCCGGAACTTCAAGAGATGCTCTCAGAGGACCCGTGGCCTCTACCGCTCAGACAGGACCTGTTACAGCAGGGGCCCTGTCTGTTCCAAGACTTACCATGGCTGCGTTTGACGGCATGGCGGTTGAACACCGGATCCTAAAGGAAAAGGGTATTCCGGAAGAATTAATTCCTACGCTTATTAAGGCCAGGAAAGATGTTACGGCAACGCATTATCACCGCATATGGCGGAAATATGTTGCATGGTGCGAGGCCAATAAGGCCCCAACAGAGGAATTTCAACTAGGTCGATTTCTGCATTTCCTGCAAGCAGGAGTGGATATGGGCCTAAAACTAGGCTCCATTAAAGTACAGATCTCGGCTCTGTCGATTTTCTTTCAAAAAGAACTAGCTTCAGTACCTGAAGTTCAGACATTTGTGAAAGGAGTGCTGCATATTCAGCCCCCATTTGTGCCTCCTGTGGCACCTTGGGATCTCAACGTGATGTTGAGTTTCTTAAAATCACATTGGTTTGAGCCACTAAAAACCGTGGATCTGAAATATCTCACGTGGAAAGTGGTCATGTTGTTAGCCTTGGCTTCAGCCAGGCGAGTGTCAGAATTGGCGGCTTTATCATGTAAAAGCCCTTATCTGATTTTCCATATGGATAGGGCAGAGTTGAGGACTCGTCCCCAATTTCTCCCTAAGGTGGTGTCAGCATTTCACCTGAACCAGCCTATTGTGGTGCCGGCGGCTACTAGTGAATTGGAGGACTCCAAGTTGCTAGACGTTGTCAGGGCCCTGAAAATATATGTTTCCAGGACGGCTGGAGTCAGAAAATCTGACTCGCTGTTTATCCTGTATGCACCCAACAAGCTGGGTGCTCCTGCTTCTAAGCAGTCTATTGCTCGCTGGATTTGTAGTACAATTCAGCTTGCACATTCTGTGGCAGGCATACCACAGCCAAAATCTGTAAATGCCCATTCCACAAGGAAGGTGGGCTCATCTTGGGCGGCTGCCCGAGGGGTCTCGGCTTTACAACTTTGCCGAGCAGCTACTTGGTCAGGGGCAAACACGTTTGCAAAATTCTACAAATTTGATACCCTGGCTGAGGAGGACCTGGAGTTCTCTCATTCGGTGCTACAGAGTCATCCGCACTCTCCCGCCCGTTTGGGAGCTTTGGTATAATCCCCATGGTCCTTACGGAGTTCCCAGCATCCACTAGGACGTCAGAGAAAATAAGAATTTACTCACCGGTAATTCTATTTCTCGTAGTCCGTAGTGGATGCTGGGCGCCCATCCCAAGTGCGGATTGTCTGCAATACTTGTAAATAGTTATTGTTAACTAAAGGGTTATTGCTGAGCCATCTGTTGAGAGGCTCAGTTGTTTTTCATACTGTCAAACTGGATATAGTATCACGAGTTGTACGGTGTGATTGGTGTGGCTGGTAAGAGTCTTACCCGGGATTCTAAATCCTTCCTTATTATGTCAGCTCGTCCGGGCCCAGTGTCCTAACTGAGGCTTGGAGGAGGGTCATAGTGGGAGGAGCCAGTGCACACCAGGTAGTCATAAATCTTTCTAGAGTGCCCAGCCTCCTTCGGAGCCCGCTATTCCCCATGGTCCTTACGGAGTTCCCAGCATCCACTACGGACTACGAGAAATAGAATTACCGGTGAGTAAATTCTTATTTTTTTTACTTATTACACAGAGAGCGGCAGCAGCAGCAGCAGCTGTTAGACTTGCTCCACTCCGCCCTGATACCCCTTGCTATGCTCCGGCTCCCTTACCCCGCAATCCGGCTCTGACCTCTATCAGGCACCCCCCTCTGGCCCGACCCAGCAGCTTCTCACTCTTCTCTCCCTCACACACACACACATGCACGCCTGACCCCCCCACTGTCACTTCAGTTCCGGTCACAGCGTCTCAGCATCTCCTCCTCCTCCTCCTCAGCGTGTACAGCGATGTGTCCTCAGTGTCCTGAAAAATGCGGTTGTACCTGGTGTCCACTTAATTACGGACATGTGGACAAGTGGAGCAGGGCAAACTAAGGACTACATGACTGACAGCCCGCTGGGTAGATGTATTGCCTCCCGCAGAAACAGCAGCAGCGGCACCAGATTCCGTAAGAGGCACACCGCTGACAACCTCTTACCGAAACTGAGGGACATCATCGCACGATGGCTTACCCCACTTAGACTCTCCTGGGGATTTGTGATATCGGACAATGTCACCAATATTGTGCGTGCATTACATCTGGGCAAATTCCAGTACATCCCATGTTTGCATATGCAATTAATTTGGTGGTGCAGAATTTTTTGAAAAATGATAAGGGCGTGCAGGAGATGCTGTTGGTGGCCCGAAAAATTGTGGGACAATTTCGACATTCAGCCACTGTGTGCCGAAGACTGGAGCGCCATCAAACACTCCTAAACCTGTCCTGCTATCACCTGAAGAAAGAGGTGGTAAGGAGGTGGAATTCAACAATCTATATGCTTCAGAGGATGGAGGAGCAGCAAAAGGCCATTCAAGCCTATACATCCACCTACGATATAGGCAAAGGAGGGGTAATGCACCTGACTCAAGCAAAGTGGAAAATGATTTCCGTCTTGTGCAAGGTTCTCCAACCCTTTGAAGTTGCCACACGTGAAATCAGTTCAGACACTGCCAGCTTGAGTCAAGTCATTCCCCTCATCAGGTTTTTGCAGAAGCAGGTGGAGAAATTGATGGAGGAGCTAAGATGGAGCAATTCCGCAAAGTATGTGGGACTTGTGGATGGATCCCTTCATACACTTTGCCAGGATTCAAGTGTGGTCAATCTGTTGAAATCAGAGCACTACAATTTGGCCACCGTGCTCGATCCTAGGTTTAAAGCCTACTTTGTATCTCTCTTTCCAGTAGATATAAGTGTGCAGAGGTGCAAAGACCTGCTGGTTAGTAAATTGTCAACTCAAGCGGAACGTGACCCGTCAACAGCTCGTCCTTCAATTTCTCCCGCCACTGGAGCTGCAAGCTAAAGGATGAGATTTCCTGGCCCACCCGCTTGCGGTGATGCAGGGCAGTCAGGAGCGAAAGCTGACATCTGGTCCGGACTGAAGTACCTGCCAACGATTACTGACATGTCTACTGTCACTGCATATGATTCTGTCACCATTGAAAGAATGGTGGAGGATTATATGAGTGACAGCATCCAAGTAGGCATGTCAGACAGTCCGTATGTATACTGGCAGGAAAAAGAGGAAATTTGGATGCCCTTTCACAAACTGGCTTTATTTTACCTAAGTTGCCCCCCCCTCCAGTGTGTACTCTGAAAGAGTGTTTAGTGCAGCCAGTAACCTTGTCAGCGATCGGCGTAGGAGGTTACTTCCACTAAATGTGGAGAAGATGATGTTCAGCAAAATTAATTATAAATTCTTCCGGGAAGACCTTTACCAGCAATTGCCTCCAGAAAGTACACAGGAACCTGTGATGGTGGATTCCAGTGGGGACAAATTAATACTCTGTGAGGAGGAGGATGTACACAGTTAAATGGGGGAGGAATCGGAGGATGAGGTGGACATCTTGCCTCTGTAGAGCCAGTTTGTGCAAGGAGAGATTGCTTCTTTTTTGGTGGGGGGCCAAACAAACCAGTCATTTCAGCCACAGTCGTGTGGCAGACCCTGTTGCTGAAATGATTGGTTTGTTAAAGTGTGCATGTCCTGTTTATACAACATAAGGGTGGGTGGGAGGGCCCAAGGACAATTCCATCTTGCACCTCTTTTTCTTCTTTGCATCATGTGCTGTTTGGGGACTAGTTTTTTTAAGTGCCATCCTGTCTGTAACTGCAGTGTCACTCTTAGATGGGCCAGGTGTTTGTGCCGCACACTTGTGTCGCTTAGCTTGGTCATCCAGCTACCTCATTGCACCTCTTTTTCTTCTTTGCATCATGTGCTGTTTGGGGCCTATTTTTTTAAATCTGCCATCCTGTCTGCCACTGCAGTGCCACTCCTAGATGGGCCAGGTGTTTGTGCCGCACACTTGTGTCACTTAGCTTAGTCATACAGCCACCTCGGTGCAACTTTTAGGCCTAAAAACAATATTGTGAGGTGTTCAGAATGGGCTGGAAATAAGGGGAAATGATTGTTATTGAGGTTAATAATACCATAGGAGCAAAATTACCCCCAAATTCTGTGATTTTATCTGTTTTTCTCTGACGTCCTAGTGGATGCTGGGAACTCCGTAAGGACCATGGGGAATAGACGGGCTCCGCAGGAGACTGGGCACTCTAAAAGAAAGATTAGGTACTATCTGGTGTGCACTGGCTCCTCCCTCTATGCCCCTCCTCCAGACCTCAGTTAGATTTCTGTGCCCGGCCGAGCTGGATGCACACTAGGGGCTCTCCTGAGCTCCAAGAAAGAAAGTATATTTTAGGTTTTTTATTTTACAGTGAGACCTGCTGGCAACAGGCTCACTGCAACGAGGGACTAAGGGGAGAAGAAGCGAACCTACCTGCTTGCAGCTAGCTTGGGCTTCTTAGGCTACTGGACACCATTAGCTCCAGAGGGATCGACCGCAGGACCCGTCCTTAGTGTTCGTTCCCGGAGCCGCGCCGCCGTCCCCCTTACAGAGCCAGAAGCATGAAGATGGTCCGGAAAATCGGCGGCAGAAGACTTCAGTCTTCACCAAGGTAGCGCACAGCACTGCAGCTGTGCGCCATTGCTCCTCATACACACTTCACACTCCGGTCACTGAGGGTGCAGGGCGCTGGGGGGGGGGGGGGGGGGGGAGCAGCAATAAAAACACCTTGGCTGGCAAAATAGTCACAATATATAGCCCCAGAGGCTATATATGTGATAATTACCCCTGCCAGAATCCATAAAAAAGCGGGAGAAAAGTCAGCTGAAAAAGGGGCGGAGCTATCTCCCTCAGCACACTGGTGCCATTTCTCCCTCACAGTTCCGCTGGAAGGAAGCTCCCTGGCTCTCCCCTGCAGTCTGCACTACAGAAAGGGTAAAAAAGAGAGGGGGGGCACTAAATTTAGGCGCAGTATAACTTATAGCAGCTATAAGGGGACATAATTCAGTTAGTCCCGGCATTATATAGCGCTCTGGTGTGTGCTGGCATACTCTCTCTCTGTCTCCCCAAAGGGCTTTTGTGGGGTCCTGTCTCCTGTTAAGAGCATTCCCTGTGTGTGTGCGGTGTGTCGGTACGACTGTGTCGACATGTTTGATGAGGAGGCTTATGTGGAGGCAGAGCAGATGCCTATAAATGTGATGTCACCCCCTGCGGGGCAGACACCTGAGTGGATGGACTTATGGAAGGAATTACGTGCAAGTGTCGACTCCTTACATAAAAAATTTGACGACATGCCAAATGCGGGACAGCCGGCTTCTCAGCTCGTGCCTGCCCAGACGACTCAAAGGCCATCAGGGGCTCTAAAGCGCCCACTACCTCAGATGGCAGACACAGATGTCGACACGGATACTGATACCAGTGTCGACGACGAAGAGTCAAATTTAATGTCCACTAGGGCCATTCGTTGCATGATTGAGGCAATGAAAGAGGTATTACACATTTCTGATATAAACCCGGGTACCTCAAAAAAGGGTATTATGTTTGGGGAGAAAAAACTACCAATAGTTTTTCCCCCATCTGAAGAATTAAATGAAGTGTGTGAAGAAGCGTGGGCTTTCCCCGATAAAAAAATTGTTAATTTCTAAAAAGTTACTAATGGCGTTCCCTTTCTCGCCAGAGGATAGGTCACGTTGGGAAACTCCCCCTACGGTGGATAAAGCGCTCACACGTTTGTCAAAAAAGGTGGCACTACCGTCTCCGGATACGGCCGCCCTAAAGGAACCTGCTGATAGAAAGCAGGAGGCTATCCTGAAGTCTGTATATACACACACAGGTGTTATACTGAGACCAGCTATTGCTTCAGCATGGATGTGCAGTGCTGCAGCTGCGTGGTCAGATTCCCTGTCGGAAAATATTGATACCCTAGACAGGGACACTATATTGCTAACCGTAGAGCATATTAAAGACGCAGTCTTATACATGAGAGATGCACAGAGGGAGATCTGCCGGCTGGCATCTAGAATAAGTGCATTGTCCATTTCTGCTAGGAGAGGCTTATGGACTCGGCAGTGGACAGGGGATGCAGATTCAAAAAGGCACATGGAAGTTTTGCCTTATAAGGGTGAGGAGTTATTCGGGGATGGTCTCTCAGACCTAGTTTCCACAGCAACAGCTGGGAAGTCAGCATTTTTGCCCCATGTCCCCTCACAGCCTAAGAAAGCGCCGTATTATCAGGTACAGTCCTTTCGACCCCAGAAAAACAGGCGGGGAAAAGGCGGGTCCTTTTTGTCTAGAGGCAGAGGTAGAGGGAAAAAGCTGCAACAAACAGCAGGTTCCCAGGAACAAAAGTCCTCCCCCGCTTCTTCCAAGTCCGCCGCATGACGGTGGGGCTCCACAGGCGGAGCCAGGTACGGTGGAGGGCCGCCTCAAAAATTTCAGCGATCAGTGGGTTCGCTCACAGGTGGATCCCTGGATCCTTCGAGTAGTATCTCAGGGGTACAAGCTGGAATTCGAGGCGTCTCCCCCCCGCCGTTTCCTCAAATCTGCCTTGCCGACAACTCCCTCGGGCAGGGAGGCTGTGCTAGAGGCAATTCACAAGCTGTATTCCCAGCAGGTGATAGTCAAGGTGCCCCTACTTCAACAAGGACGGGGTTACTATTCCACACTGTTTGTGGTACCGAAACCGGACGGTTCGGTGAGACCCATTTTAAATTTGAAATCCTTGAACACATACATAAAAAGATTCAAGTTCAAGATGGAATCGCTCAGGGCGGTTATTGCAAGCCTGGACGAGGGGGATTACATGGTATCCCTGGACATCAAGGATGCTTACCTGCATGTCCCCATTTACCTTCCTCACCAGGAGTACCTCAGATTTGTGGTACAGGATTGCCATTACCAATTCCAGACACTGCCGTTTGGACTGTCCACGGCACCGAGGGTGTTTACCAAGGTAATGGCAGAAATTATGATACTCCTTCGAAAAAAGGGAGTTTTAATTATCCCGTATTTGGACGATCTCCTTATAAAGGCGAGGTCCAAGGAGCAGTTGTTGGTCGGAGTAGCACTATCTCGGGAAGTGCTACAACAGCACGGCTGGATTCTAAACATTCCAAAGTCACAGCTGGTTACTTCCACACGCCTACTGTTCCTGGGGATGGTTCTGGACACAGAACAGAAAAAAGTGTTTCTCCCGCAGGAGAAAGCCAAGGAGCTGTCATCTCTAGTCAGAGACCTCCTGAAACCAAAACAGGTATCGGTGCATCACTGCACACGAGTCCTGGGAAAAATGGTGGCTTCATACGAAGCAATTCCATTCGGCAGGTTCCATGCAAGGACCTTCCAGTGGGACCTCTTGGACAAGTGGTCGGGATCGCATCTTCAGATGCATCGACTGATAACCCTGTCTCCAAGGACCAGGGTGTCTCTGCTGTGGTGGCTGCAGAGTGCTCATCTTCTAGAGGGCCGCAGATTCGGCATACAGGACTGGGTCCTGGTGACCACGGATGCCAGCCTTGGAGGCTGGGGGGCAGTCACACAGGGAAGAAATTTCCAAGGACTTTGGTCAAGTCAGGAGTCGTCCCTACACATAAATATTCTGGAACTGAGGGCCATTTACAATGCCCTAAGTCAGGCAAGGCCCCTGCTTCAAAACCAGCCGGTACTGATCCAATCAGACAACATCACGGCAGTCGCCCATGTAAACCGACAGGGCGGCACAAGAAGCAGGATGGCGATGGCAGAAGCCACAAGGATTCTCCGATGGGCGGAAAATCACGTCATAGCACTGTCAGCAGTGTTCATTCCGGGAGTGGACAACTGGGAAGCAGACTTCCTCAGCAGACACGACCTACACCCGGGAGAATGGGGACTTCATCCAGAAGTCTTCAAACTGTTGGTACACCGTTGGGAAAGGCCACAGGTGGACATGATGGCGCCCCGCCTCAACAAATAACTAAAGAGATATTGCGCTAGGTCAAGGGACCCTCAGGCGATAGCTGTGGACGCTCTGGTGACACCGTGGGTGTACCAGTCGGTTTATGTGTTCCCTCCTCAGCCTCTCATACCAAAGGTACTGAGAATAATAAGAAGGCGAGGAGTAAGAGCGATACTCGTGGTTCCGGATTGGCCAAGAAGAGCTTGGTACCCAGAACTTCAAGAAATGATATCAGAGGACCCATGGCTTCTACCGCTCAGACAGGATCTGCTACAGCAGGGGCCCTGTCTGTTACAAGACTTACCGCGGCTGGGTTTGACGGCATGGCGGTTGAATTCCGGATCCTAAAGGAAAAGGGCATTCCGGAGGAAGTCATTCCTACGCTGATAAAAGCCAGGAAAGAAGTAACCGCAAACCATTATCACCGTATTTGGCGAAAATATGTTGCGTGGTGTGAGGCCAGGAAGGCCCCTACAGAGGAATTTCAGCTGGGTCGTTTTATGCACTTCCTACAGTCGGGAGTGACTATGGGCCTAAAATTGGGTTCCATTAAGGTCCAGATTTCGGCTCTGTCGATTTTCTTCCAGAAAGAACTGGCTTCAATGCCTGAAGTTCAGACATTTGTAAAGGGAGTGCTACATATTCAGCCCCCTTTTGTGCCTCCTGTGGCACCTTGGGATCTCAACGTGGTGTTGAGTTTCCTGAAATCACATTGGTTTGAGCCACTTAAAACTGTGGATCTGAAATATCTCACGTGGAAAGTGGTCATGTTATTGGCCTTGGCTTCGGCCAGGCGTGTGTCAGAATTGGCGGCTTTGTCATGTAAAAGCCCTTATCTGATTTTCCATATGGATAGGGCAGAATTGAGGACTCGTCCCCAGTTTCTCCCTAAGGTGGTATCAGCTTTTCACTTGAACCAACCTATTGTAGTGCCTGCGGCTACTAGGGACTTGGAAAATTCCAAGTTACTGGACGTAGTCAGGGCCTTGAAAATTTATGTTTCCAGGACGGCTGGAGTCAGGAAAACTGACTCGCTTTTTATCCTGTATGCACCCAACAAAATAGGTGCTCCTGCTTCTAAGCAGACTATTGCTCGCTGGATTTGTAGCACAATTCAGCTGGCGCATTCTGCGGATGGATTGCAGCATCATAAATCAGTAAAAGCCCATTCCACGAGGAAAGTGGGCTCTTCTTGGGCAGCTGCCCGAGGGGTCTCGGCTATACAACTTTGCCGAGCTGCAACTTGGTCAGGGGCAAACACGTTTGCAAAATTCTACAAATTTGATACCCTGGCTGAGGAGGACCTAGAGTTCTCTCATTCGGTGCTGCAGAGTCATCCGCACTCTCCCGCCCGTTTGGGAGCTTTGGTATAATCCCCATGGTCCTTACTGAGTTCCCAGCATCCACTAGGACGTCAGAGAAAATAAGATTTTACTCACCGGTAAATCTATTTCTCGTAGTCCGTAGTGGATGCTGGGCGCCCATCCCAAGTGCGGATTGTCTGCAATACTTGTATATAGTTATTGCCTAACTAAAGGGTTATTGTTGAGCCATCTGTTGAGAGGCTCTGTAATATTTCATACTGTTAACTGGGTATAGTATCACGAGTTATACGGTGTGATTGGTGTGGCTGGTATGAGTCTTACCCGGGATTCAAAATCCTTCCTTATTGTGTCAGCTCTTCCGGGCACAGTATCCTAACTGAGGTCTGGAGGAGGGGCATAGAGGGAGGAGCCAGTGCACACCAGATAGTACCTAATCTTTCTTTTAGAGTGCCCAGTCTCCTGCGGAGCCCGTCTATTCCCCATGGTCCTTACGGAGTTCCCAGCATCCACTACGGACTACGAGAAATAGATTTACCGGTGAGTAAAATCTTATTTTATGTTTTTTTCAAAAATCATCCAGATCCAAAACCAACACCAAAACACGAAAGGGTGGTTCTGGCAAAACCAAGCCAAAACCAAAACACGAAAGTGGAATTAGAACCAAAACCAAAACCAAAACACAAAACACGAAAAGTGCCTGCCGCATCTCTATATACAAAATATTTTAGATTGTTTTACTGTCCCGATTGTCGGAGGTATGTCCCACACTATTTGATACCCTGTCTATGCCGTATTTACTAGCCTGGCATTAAAGGAATGTATTTAGAGGAGTAAACGGGGCTGGAGTGGCTTACTGCTGTGGAAGCACTAGTCAGTGATGTGGGCCACCCCACCCCACCCCAATATGCTCTATGCACTGGCAAAACGGAACCGGAGTCCAAGTCAGGAATCGGAGTCTTATGTAACCATGGAGAGCTTGAGGTAGCTATATCCCTCTTACTGCTCTGACCAAAGACCTGGCCCCAGAATCCAAATGAGAAACTCGGAACAGAGGTTCAGACTGTGTAAAACAGTACTGGGCACCTGAGTGCACAGACCGCAGCCCAACCCTGAACTCTATTCTGGAACCAGCACCATATTCTGCCAGCCCAAGACAACACACACAGTACTGGGGAACTAATAAGTTTCAGCAAGAGAGATGCCATTTAACCTGAGTGAACCACAGAGCAATGCTTGAGAGCACAATCCAAAGAAGTAGTCAGCCTAGACATAGCATGGGGTCCACGAAGATGGTATGGAGTTGTAGCAAGGGCCAGTGTACTCATGCGGTCACTGGCCCTGCTACTAGGTGGCATGTACCTCCTTGCCTGGGATGGGCCGGGATCCGGAGGGATCCTAGGGCCGTCCCATGGGGCCGGTGGTAGCGCTGACATCGGGCAGCACTGGGGGCCTGGACCAGGCCTGGTCCAGCCTCCACCTGCCCATCTGGCGGCAGATTCACCGCCACTACACGTGGGTGATGGCGGCAGACCTGTATCCTCCAGGACTTGGGTCCCGCCAATCACGGCGCGCAATTTCAAATTTGGCGCCGGTCGTGAACCAATCATGGCTCACGAGCTGGCGGCCAATCAGGAGTGGTGGTAGCGAGCTAATCCTGGCTCGCCACATCATAGCCCCGCCCCCTGGCACTGGCTGATATTAGCCAGCATCGGGCGCAGGATGGCAGTTCATCGGCCGGGAGGTAGCAGAGAACAGCTCCTGAAGCCAGAAGACTGCACCAGAAGTCCTGGAGGGTGGCGGAAGTTGTGAAAGAGCTGTTACACGCCGCCGCCCTTAGGACGAGTAAGTCTAAGTGATTCCCCCCCTCCCTAGACCACCAGGGATTCGGGCACTAGGCCCGTGGGGCATAACAGGCACTAGGCCTGAGGCGCCATAGGCAGGCACTAGGCCCGGGGGACCTAAGGGAGCATTAGGCCCAATAGCATTGCGCATTTGGCGGTTACTAGGCCCCGGGGACACCAGAGGGCATTAGGCCCAATAGAACTGCGCATTAGGCAGGTGTTAGGCCTGGGGAGCAATACGGGCAATAGGCTCAATAGGATGTAACATAGTAACATAGTATCTGAGGTTGAAAAAAGACAATTGTCCATCGAGTTCAACCTATTTGTGGTCTCCTATGCATGATGATTTGACTAAAATTTCTGACTGATGCTGCTGTCAGCCGTTGCATTTTATCCCTTTCTCTATCGTCCTAAGTGGATGCTGGGGTTCCTGAAAGGACCATGGGGAATAGCGGCTCCGCAGGAGACAGGGCACAAAAAAGTAAAGCTTTACTAGGTCAGGTGGTGTGCACTGGCTCCTCCCCCTATGACCCTCCTCCAGACTCCAGTTAGATTTTGTGCCCGAACGAGAAGGGTGCAATCTAGGTGGCTCTCCTAAAGAGCTGCTTAGAGAAAGTTTAGTTTAGGTTTTTTTCTTTACAGTGAGTCCTGCTGGCAACAGGATCACTGCAACGTGGGACTTAGGGGGAAAGTAGTAAACTCACCTGCATGCAGAGTGGATTTGCTGCTTGGCTACTGGACACCATTAGCTCCAGAGGGATCGAACACAGGCCCAGCCGTGGAGTCCGGTCCCGGAGCCGCGCCGCCGACCCCCTTGCAGATGCTGAAGCGTGAAGAGGTCCGGAAACCGGCGGCTGAAGACTCCTCAGTCTTCATAAGGTAGCGCACAGCACTGCAGCTGTGCGCCATTTTCCTCTCAGCACACTTCACTGGGCAGTCACTGAGGGTGCAGAGCGCTGGGGGGGGGCGCTCTGAGAGGCAAATATAAACCTTATACAAGGCTAAAAATACCTCACATATAGCCCATAGGGGCTATATGGAGATATTTAACCCCTGCCTGACTGGAAAAATAGCGGGAGAAGAACCCGCCGAAAAAGGGGCGGGGCCTATCTCCTCAGCACACGGCGCCATTTTCTGTCACAGCTCCGCTGGTCAGAACGGCTCCCAGGTCTCTCCCCTGCACTGCACTACAGAAACAGGGTAAAACAGAGAGGGGGGGCACATTAATGGCTATATATATATATATTAAAGCAGCTATAAGGGAGCACTTAATATAAGGATATCCCTTGTATATATAGCGCTTTGTGGTGTGTGCTGGCAGACTCTCCCTCTGTCTCCCCAAAAGGGCTAGTGGGTCCTGTCTTCATTAGAGCATTCCCTGTGAGTTTGCGGTGTGTGTCGGTACGTGGTGTCGACATGTATGAGGACGATATTGGTGTGGAGGCGGAGCAATTGCCAAATATGCAGATGTCACCCCCCAGGGGGTCGACACCAGAATGGATGCCTTTATTTGTGGAATTACGTGATGGTTTATCTTCCCTTAAACAGTCAGTTGAGGACATGAGGCGGCCGGACAATCAATTAATGCCTGTCCAGGCGCCTCAAACACCGTCAGGGGCTGTAAAACGCCCTTTGCCTCAGTCGGTCGACACAGACCCAGACACGGGCACTGATTCCAGTGACGACGGTAGAAATTCAAACGTATTTTCCAGTAGGGCCACACGTTATATGATTTTGGCAATGAAGGAGACGTTACATTTAGCTGATACTACAGATACCGTAAAACAGGGTATTATGTATGGTGTGAAAAAACTACAAACAGTTTTTCCTGAATCAGAAGAATTAAATGACGTGTGTGATGAAGCGTGGGTTGCTCCTGATAAAAAGTTGATAATTTCAAAAAAGTTATTGGCATTATACCCTTTCCCGCCAGAGGTTAGGGCGCGCTGGGAAACACCCCCTAAGGTGGACAAGGCGCTCACACGCTTATCCAAACAAGTGGCGTTACCCTCTCCTGAGACGGCCGCACTTAAGGATCCATCAGATAGAAAGATGGAAGTTATTCAAAAGAATATATACACACATGCAGTGTTATACTACGACCAGCTATAGCAACTGCCTGGATGTGCAGTGCTGGAGTAGTTTGGTCAGAATCCCTGATTGAAAATATTGATACCCTAGATAGGGACAATGTTTTACTGTCGTTAGAACAAATAAAGGATGCATTTATCTATATGCGTGATGCACAGAGGGATATTTGCACACTGGCATCTCGGGTGAGTGCTATGTCCATTTCAGCCAGAAGAGCCTTATGGACACGACAGTGGACAGGCGATGCGGATTCAAAACGTCACATGGAGGTTTTGCCGTATAAAGGGGAGGAGTTATTTGGAGTTGGTCTATCAGACTTGGTGGCCACGGCTACTGCCGGGAAATCCACTTTTTTACCTCAAGTCACTCCCCAACAGAGAAAGGCACCGACCTTTCAACCGCAGCCTTTTCGCTCCTACAAAAATAAGAGAGCAAAGGGCTTGTCGTACCTGCCACGAGGCAGAGGAAGAGGGAAGAGACACCAACAGGCAGCTCCTTCCCAGGAACAGAAGCCCTCCCCGGCTCCTGCAAAAACCTCAGCATGACGCTGGGGCCTCTCAAGCGGACTCGGGGACAGTGGGGGGCCGTCTCAAAAATTACAGCGCGCAGGGGCTCACTCGCAGGTAGACCCCTGGATCCTGCAGATAATATCTCAGGGGTACAGGTTGGAATTAGAGACGGATCCTCCTCATCGTTTCCTGAAGTCTGCCTTACCAACCGTCTCTTCCGAAAGGGAGAGGGTGTTGGAAGCCATTCACAAGCTGTACGCTCAGCAGGTGATAGTCAAAGTACCCCTATTACAACAAGGAAAGGGGTATTATTCCACTCTATTTGTGGTACCGAAGCCGGATGGCTCGGTAAGGCCTATTCTAAATCTGAAGTCCTTGAACCTCTACATAAAAAAGTTCAAGTTCAAGATGGAGTCACTCAGAGCAGTGATAGCGAACCTGGAAGAAGGGGACTTTATGGTATCCTTGGACATCAAGGATGCGTATCTACACGTTCCGATTTACCCCGCACACCAGGGGTACCTCAGGTTCATTGTTCAAAACTGTCACTATCAGTTTCAGACGCTGCCGTTCGGATTGTCCACGGCGCCTCGGGTCTTTACCAAGGTAATGGCCGAGATGATGATTCTTCTTCGAAGAAAAGGCGTATTAGTTATCCCATACTTGGACGATCTCCTAATAAGGGCAAGGTCCAGAGAACAGCTGGAGACAGCTTTAGCACTATCTCAAGAGGTGCTAAGACAACACGGGTGGATTCTGAATATTCCAAAATCCCATTTAATCCCGACAACTCGTCTGCTGTTCCTAGGAATGATTCTGGACACGGTTCAGAAAAAGGTTTTCCTTCCAGAGGAAAAAGCCAAGGAGTTATCCGATCTGGTCAGGAACCTCCTAAAACCAGGAAAAGTGTCAGTACATCAATGCACAAGAGTCCTGGGAAAAATGGTGGCTTCTTACGAAGCAATTCCATTCGGCAGATTCCATGCAAGAATATTCCAAAGGGATCTGTTGGACAAATGGTCAGGGTCGCATCTGCAGATGCACCTGCGAATAACCCTGTCACCAAAGACAAGGGTGTCACTTCTGTGGTGGTTGCAGAAGGCTCACCTATTAGAAGGCCGCAGATTCGGCATTCAGGATTGGATCCTGGTGACCACGGACGCCAGCCTGAGAGGCTGGGGAGCAGTCACACAAGGAAGAAACTTCCAGGGAGTATGGACGAGTCTGGAAAAGTCTCTTCACATAAACATTCTGGAACTAAGAGCAATCTACAATGCTCTAAGCCAGGCGGAACTTCTCCTGCAAGGAAAGCCGGTGTTGATTCAGTCGGACAACATCACGGCGGTCGCCCATGTAAACAGGCAGGGCGGCACAAGAAGCAGGAGTGCAATGGCAGAAGCTGCCAAGATTCTTCGCTGGGCGGAGAATCACGTGATAGCACTGTCAGCAGTGTTCATCCCGGGCGTGGACAACTGGGAAGCAGACTTCCTCAGCAGACACGATCTTCATCCGGGAGAGTGGGGTCTACATCCAGAAGTCTTCAACATGTTAATAGACCGTTGGGAAAGACCAATTGTAGACATGATGGCGTCTCGCCTCAACAAGAAACTGGACAAATATTGCGCCAGGTCAAGAGATCCACAGGCAATAGCTGTGGACGCACTGGTAACTCCTTGGGTGTACCAGTCAGTGTATGTGTTTCCTCCTCTGCCGCTCATACCAAAGGTATTGAAGATCATACGGCAAAGAAGAGTAAGAACAATACTAGTGGTTCCGGATTGGCCGAGAAGGACTTGGTATCCGGAACTTCAAGAGATGCTCACGGACGAACCGTGGCCTCTACCTCTGAGAAGGGACCTGCTACAGCAGGGTCCCTGTCTTGTTCAAGACTTACCGCGGCTGCGTTTGACGGCATGGCGGTTGAACGCCAGATCCTAAAAGGGAAAGGCATTCCAGAAGAAGTCATTCCTACCTTGATTAAGGCACGGAAGGAAGTCACCGTGAAACATTATCACCGCATTTGGCGAAAATATGTAGCGTGGTGCGAGGATCGGAGGGTTCCGACGGAGGAATTCCAACTGGGTCGTTTCCTACATTTCCTGCAATCAGGATTATCTATGGGTCTCAAATTGGGATCCATTAAGGTTCAAATTTCGGCCCTGTCAATATTCTTCCAAAAAGAATTGGCCTCTGTCCCTGAGGTCCAGACTTTTGTCAAGGGAGTACTGCATATACAGCCTCCTGTGGTGCCTCCGGTGGCACCGTGGGATCTAAATGTAGTTTTAGATTTCCTCAAATCCCATTGGTTTGAACCATTGAAAAAGGTGGATTTGAAATATCTCACATTGAAAGTGACTATGTTACTAGCCCTGGCCTCTGCCAGGAGAGTATCTGAATTGGCGGCTTTATCTTATAAAAGTCCTTATCTAATCTTCCATTCGGATAGGGCAGAACTGCGGACTCGTCCGCATTTTCTCCCTAAAGTGGTATCAGCATTTCATCTGAACCAACCTATTGTGGTGCCTGCGGCCACTAGCGACTTGGAGGACTCCAAGTTGTTGGACGTTGTCAGAGCCTTAAAAATATACATTGCAAGGACGGCTGGAGTCAGAAAATCTGACTCGCTGTTTATATTGTATGCACCCAACAAGTTGGGCGCACCTGCTTCTAAGCAGTCGATTGCTCGTTGGATTTGTAACACAATTCAACTTGCACATTCTGTGGCAGGCCTGCCACAGCCTAAAACTGTAAAAGCCCACTCCACAAGGAAGGTGGGCTCATCTTGGGCGGCTGCCCGAGGGGTCTCGGCATTACAACTCTGCCGAGCAGCTACGTGGTCGGGGGAGAACACGTTTGTAAAATTTTACAAATTTGATACCCTGGCAAAGGAGGACCTGGAGTTCTCTCATTCGGTGCTGCAGAGTCATCCGCACTCTCCCGCCCGTTTGGGAGCTTTGGTATAATCCCCATGGTCCTTTCAGGAACCCCAGCATCCACTTAGGACGATAGAGAAAATAAGAATTTACTTACCGATAATTCTATTTCTCGGAGTCCGTAGTGGATGCTGGGCGCCCATCCCAAGTGCGGATTATCTGCAATACTTGTACATAGTTATTGTTAACTAATTCGGGTTATTGTTAAGGAGCCATCTTTAAGAGGCCCTTTCTGTTGTCATACTGTTAACTGGGTTTAGATCACAAGTTGTACGGTGTGATTGGTGTGGCTGGTATGAGTCTTACCCGGGATTCAAAATGCCTCCCTTATTGTGTATGCTCGTCCGGGCACAGTACCTAACTGGAGTCTGGAGGAGGGTCATAGGGGGAGGAGCCAGTGCACACCACCTGACCTAGTAAAGCTTTACTTTTTTGTGCCCTGTCTCCTGCGGAGCCGCTATTCCCCATGGTCCTTTCAGGAACCCCAGCATCCACTACGGACTCCGAGAAATAGAATTATCGGTAAGTAAATTCTTATTATTTATAGTAACTATAATGCATGACTATGCACCATACCCCTGGATATCCTTATCCATTAGGAATTTATCTAACCCATTCTTAAAGGTGTTGACAGATTCCGCCATTACAACTCCCTCGGGCAGGGAATTCCAAACACGTATTGTCCTTACCGTGAAAAAGCCTTTACGCCGTATTGTGCGGAATCTCCTCTCCTCTAACCTGAGCGAGTGTCCACGAGTCCTCTGTGTTGATCTAACCAAAAACAGGTCCCGCGCAAGCTCTGTGTATTGTCCCCTTATATATTTGTAGATGTTGATCATATCCCCTCTTAGTCTCCGCTTTTCCAATGTAAACATGCCTAGTCTTTCAAGCCTTTCCTTGTATTCCATCGTCTCCATGCGCTTAATTAGTTTGGTCGCCCTCCTCTGTACCTTTTCAAGCTCCAGGATATCCTTTTTGTAGTACGGTGCCCAGAATTGTACACAGTATTCAAGGTGTGGCCTCACTAGTTATTTATATAACTATATAATACTCTCGTCCCTAGCATCAATACCCCGTTTTATGCATGCTAATATCTTATTAGCCTTCTTTGCTGCAGTCCTACTTTGGGTACTACTGCTTAGCTTGCTATCTATGAGGACACCTAAGTCCTTTTCCAGTACAGAATCCCCTAATTTTACCCCATTTAGTAGGTAGGTGTAATTTTTGTTCTTGTTACCACAGTGCATTACCTTACACTTGTCTGTGTTGAAGCGTATTCTCCATTTGGCTGCCCATGCTTCTAATTTAACTAAGTCATTCTGAAGAGACTCGGCATCCTCCTCTGTATTTATAGCCTTACACAATTTGGTGTCATCTGCAAAAATTGACACCATGCTCTCTAGACCTTCTGTTAGGTCGTTAATGAAAATATTGAACAATAGCGGTCCTAATACTGAGCCTTGCCGCACACCACTTAGCACTTCAGTCCAAGTTGAAAAAGATCCATTAACCACAACGCGCTGCTCCCTGTTATCTAACCAGTTTTTGACCCAAGTGCATATTGTGCTTCCTAGCCCTGATTCTTGTAGCTTGTAGATAAGTCTCATGTGTGGTACAGTATCGAACGCTTTGGCAAAGTCTAAAAAGATTACATCCACGTCTTTACCCTGATCTAGGTTTGCGCTTACTGTTTCATAAAAGCCAAGTAAGTTGGTTTGACAGGATCTGTCCTTCATAAACCCATGTTGATTCCTTTTAATGACCTTATTGACTTCAAGGAACTTCTGAATACTATCTCTTAGAATACCTTCCAATACTTTCCCCACTATAGATGTAAGACTAACTGGTCTATAATTACCTGGTTCAGCTTTAATTACCTGGTTCAGCTTTAGTATTAGGCCATCAGGTTTAGGGGTGGTCTTCAGTATGCCGACTGACGGGATCCCGGCGCGCAGTATACCGGCGCCGGAATCCCGACAGCCGGCATACCGACACTTATTCTCCCTCGTGGGGGTCCACGACCCCCCTGAAGGGAGAATAAAATAGCGTGGCGAGCGAAGCGAGCCAGCAAGGGACTCATTTGCTCTTGCCACACTGTCGGTAAGCCGGCGGTCGGGCTCCCAGCGCCGGTATGCTGATCGCCGGGAGCCCGACCGCCGGCATACCATACTGAACCCCAGGTTTAGGATTGGCCCCCAACGGCAATAGTAGTCCGGGGCAAAAATGGCAACAGGCCCACACTACTGTGCAGGGTTAGGTAGGTGGGCAACAGGCCCAATAGCAAGTCCCACACATAGGCAACAATAGGCCGGGGAACCCAGGGCAAGGAAGCCCAACACTATTGTATGAACGATAGAAGTCAGCGCTAGGCCGTGGTATCTGATCCGGCGCTAGGCCGCAGGTTGTGTAAGTCTGTGCTACGTCGCAGTAGTGGTAAGTCGGCGCTAGCCGTGGTATCTCTGATCCGGCGCTAGGCCGCAGGTTGTGTAAGTCGGAGCTACTTCGCAGGTGTGGTAAGTCGGCGCTAGGCTGTGGTATCTCTGATCCGGCGCTAGGCCGCAGGTTGTATAAGTCGGCGCTATGCCGCTAGACCCCTAGGGTTAGGGTGTACAGTCAGGCCCCCATTAAAGGTATACTGAGGTAAGTACTGCAGTTTTCCCCCACAGTCAGGCCCCCATGAAAGGTAGGCCATCGGGAGTTACATGCTGGTGAGTATCACATGGTTGAAACCGTATAACGGTATTATGTCATAACCTCTGCATAAGTGTCTCTCCGTTGTCTCGCGTAAGCAGCGCCACGTCCCGTGGGCTGCACTGTGTGTTCTATTACAGGACCAAGGAAGAAGGGCCAGTCATCTGGCAGGATTCCGAGGATATAGCTGGTGAGCATAATTGTGTTTCGTGTGTGTTCTGTGGTGTATGTTGCCCCTTTCCCCACCTCCCCTTTGGGCGTTTTCATTCAGAGTCACGCCTGGTGCTTCGCACCACTAAGGGAGCACCCAGTCTGAGGCCACAAGTGCCAATGATGACCATTTACTGAGCCCAGTGGAGGTCACCACTGCAGAGTGTCCCCCCCATGCTTTTCAGATCACCCCAGGAAGTTCTTGTCCATGTCTGGGCGTGTTCCAGTACAGTCTGAGTTGCCTTGACAGACTAAAGGTGGAGGACGGGAGGTGTGAGGTACGTAGGTTTGGTAAGTGAGTTCGCTTTTGCAGGTCCCCCACCCACATGCCTCTTACACAGTGAGTACAGCAGAAGATGTAATGGAGCTCAGGTACTGTATGCAGCATGGAAGCCGCAGCGCTGGTGGATGATAACTCAGTGGTACCATGAGGTTCACTGAATGCCGGCAGCATGGGAGCGGCAGTGCTGATAGGTGGAATAATAGCAGCAGGTGGAAATGCAGGTAACGGCAGAAGGACGCGGAGATGTAGAGTAGTCACTGGAGAATTACAGGATACACTGGAGCCTAGAATGATTCCTGGAAGGAACACAGTTGTTCAGGCAATGAGATGATCCCTTAGGCTGGTAAATAAAGGGAGTGGTGTCAGCTCATTGGTCTGGCTGAGCAGGTGAATGGCCAGGTGAACAGGTGATTACTAAGAAACTCTGACAGGAAGTCTTGATGCAGAAAGGAATGAATGTTTAACCCTGTATGGGCTGCTAAGACCACAATTCGTAATGCTAACCATTACAGCATACGCCCACCCTTACATAATCAATTGCAGTGAAATAGTCATCAATTACTAAGCAGTTATCAACTCCAAGTGCCACTGGGTGAGATGGTATAATGTGTGAGGTAAGTAACATGTTATTATTGGTGCACTACATTGCTTTCTTCTGGTGTGATTATATTTTCAGTTATACCTCTTTACTGTTGTCTAAGGTGCCACATTTGATCTCTGATATTTTCTTTGTTTAATATAAAATAAATACAAATTCTAAGCTATTAGCATCTACATAACTACAAACTGCTCCCTCTTGTGGAGAAATAGAGTCAACGGATGACATGGCACACTTTTCTGCTATTGTGTGTATTGAAATAATATTCTATAATGCTACTGCTGTAATATACTGTAGTTTTACTATTAATTGTGAATATAAATTGACTGGAGTGAAATCTGTGTGCTGTCACAGGCTTGTTTCACACACTCCGGTTTTCACCGGATGGCACACACAACGGCTTTGAGCCGTGTTTAATGCTGTACGCATGCAAAAAAAAACGTTGTGTGTGAAAGCGCCCATTCACACACTCAGTTCACTGCCTACAAGGACAGCACGGCCCCGATATGGCAGCCGGACCTTTCAGTGGATATTTCCGGCTGCAACCCAGCAGCCGGACCGGGGCCGTGCTGTGTAAAAGGAGCAATGTGTTTTCACATTGCAGTATCTGAAATGGAAGGATCGCTGGAGCTATGAGGTATGTGCAGGGGCAGCTCTCCCTGTACAGTGTGTTTGCTTGTCAGTATGCCCCTTGTTGCTGTACAGTATGTGTGTGTCAGTGTGCCCCCTATCCAATATATGTAACGTGTATAAGCGTCTCCTCTGTGGTATAATGTGTATAAGCGACTCCTCTGTTGTGTAACATGTATAAGCGTCTCTGTAGTATAACATGTATAAGTGTCTCCTCTGTGGTGTAACATGTATAAACATCTCTGTGGTGTAACGTGTATAAGCGTCTCCTCTGTGGTGTAACATGTATAAGCATCTCTGTGGTGTAACGTGTATAAGCGTCTCCTCTGTGGTGTAACGTGTATAAGCGTCTCTGTGGTGTTACGTGTATAAGTGTCTCCTCCAGGGGCGGATCCAGAAGAAAATGAAAGGGGGGGCACCATGATAGTGTAATGGTAATAGTTATATTTACATGCACCTAAGGCACGTGTGCTCCCAGAAAAGGGGTGTGGTATCACAGGGGGCGTGGCCTCACAGAATATGCCATCAGGTAATGATTGGTTGTAGGAGTGCATCCTGGTTTATTGCCAATTTTTCACCCTGATTGAAAGGCTGATTGGGCCTTGAAATGTTGGTCACCTGTTCCATTGGATTTGGGAGCCTGGAATGCACTCCAGCACAATATAATTATTATAGTTTTTAGTTGGTGGTGGCAGGTGCAGCATACCTTGTTTTGGGCACTGCACCGAGACTCAGACTGCAGGACACGACTGCCCATCTTTGAATAGCAGAAACAGCCAGCTGGATCTCCAACAAGCAGCATAAGACTTCTGCAGGACAGCCCTGTCACAATCACACGGGCCGCCTTCTCAAAGCTGAGGCTGAGCTTGACTGCACCTAGCATGGTGGTAAAGGAAGTGGAGGAGGGAGTGCTGGGAAACTGTGCAGTGCAGTGAGGGCTAATGAAGCCTTCTCCGCCATCATAAGTAACAGTCTTACTCGATGCTGGCATTTGAACCCCACGCCTGGGCTAGACTCTGGACAGCTGGCGGTGGGGGAGGTAGGTTGCGGTGTGAGCATGGGGAGGCTGGAGCTGCAACTTCAGCCTCCCCATTGGTTACCCTTACCACACAGACTTTCTGTTAGAGCCGCGGTGGGTCCTAGTGCCTGCCGGCTCTTTTATCAAATCTGACTGACGGAAATAGCAGTAGTGCTGTTGCTGTTCTCCTTTTGAAAAAAAAGAAGAAGTCAGAAACGACAGGGGGGGGGGCACGGGCCCGAGTGCCCCCCCCCTGGATCCACCTATGGTCTCCTCTGTGGTGTAACGTGTATAAGCGACTCCTCTGTCATGGAACGTGTCCTCTATGGTGTAATGTGTATAAGCGTCTCCTCTGTGGTGTAACGTGTATCAGCCGCTCCGCTGGGGAGGGTTAGGTTTAGAGTGCGGGAAGGGTTAGGTTTAGAGTGCGGGAACCGCTGGGGAGGGTTAGGTTTAGACTGCGGGAAGGGGGTGTTAGGTTTAGGCACCGCTGGGGAGGGTTAGGTTTAGGCTGTTGGGATTCTAACTATTGGGATGCTATGGTTGGTATTCTGACCACCGGCATTTCAGCCCCAACTCGTAAGCCTCACTCAACCATCCTTGTGAAGGTCACCTCATCGTGCCCATGTGGGTGGCACCATGTACAGTATGTAATATGTAAGAAGAAAAGACAGCGGCACTCGGGGATTTGTGAAAAAAATAAATTCTTGTTTAAAGTGTCACAAAAAAAAAACAACGTTTCGGGACCCGTAGTCCTTTTGTCAAGGTGTGAACCTTGACAAAGGGCTATGGGTCCCGCAACTTTGATTTTTCTTTGTGACACTTTGGGGGATATTCAATTGTTTGAAAAGTTGGATGGGTGTCTCTTTTTTCCTGTCAATTAGATAGGAAAAAAAGACACCCAACTGACTTTTCAAACAATTGAATACCCCCCTTTAAACAAGAATTCATTTTTTTTTCACAAATTCCGAAGCACCGCTGTTTTTTGTTCTTTATGCATCATTATTTTTGCGGAGGGCACCTGGGTAATCATTGACCAAGTTAGTGGAGCACCAGACCTACATTGTCTATATATATATATATATATATATATAGTATTTGCAGTGGTCAGCAGCACTCCATACTAGGCAATACAAGTAAATAAGGCCGGTGCCCTCCGTATAGCATCCCCAGCAGGGATGTCTCCAAACATAGCACACAGTCGGCGGCACTCACGGCTCCCTCAGCGGGGAAAAAAAACGAGACGAAGTCACGAAGAGAGTCAATTCGTGACTTCGTCTCGTTTTTTCCCCCGCTGAGGGAGCCATGAGTGCCGCCGACTGTGTGCTATATATATATATATATATATATATATATATATATGAAAAGGTTAGATAATGAAGCGGCACTCAGAGACTTGAACAAATGCAGTGTATTGTAAAAATTACTCCATGCGTTCCCAACGTTTCGGGGCCACAACGCCCCTTTGTCAAGGTGTATAAAGGGGCGTTGTGGCCCCGAAACGTTGGGAACGCATGGAGTAATTTTTACAATACACTGCATTTGTTCAAGTCTCTGACCATTATCTAACCTTTTCATCTACAACATCCTTTGAGTAGAGGGCACCGGAGCTGCTGTATCAGTGCCGGTCCATACCCACCATACTATATATATATATATATATATATATATATATATATACACACACACACACACTCATACTGTATACACACAAACACAGTATGTATTTACACACACACACACACACACACACACACACACACACACACATTTTATTTTGACCTCATGGACATGCGAGGGAAAGAGGCACACATGACATGATATAGTGCTATGCATTATTTGAGAAAGGGGGGCCCAAGTCGATGTCATGGTTAGGGCCCCACGAGGTGTAAATCCGCCTCTGGCAGCATGCTGCGGTTAGACTGGATGACAGGACGGCGGAATTTCAATGTGAATACATACATTTCAATGTACAGTATGACTCTTTCTGATGGTTTTGGAGTCAGTTACTGAGTTCCATTGAAATCCTGTGTGTCACTGGTCGGATCCTGTTCTGCGGCATCCTGCAGAACAGGATCTGTGTGCACACAAAATCCCCCTCCCGGGGACCTGCTTGGCTGCTATGTGTGGCCCTAGCCTTCAAGTATTTTATTGAAAAAAGTTTGCCTACGATCTGTCTTAAGGTGTGTACACACGGTGAGATCCTTGCTATGCCCGATTTTGACTATGCACCCCAGAGCCCAGATAGCACAGATTTTGACTAAGTGCCAATTTTGACTATACTTTGTACTAGATAGTCAAGATTGACTTACCTGCACAGTCTATGTAGCCTTGCAATACCGACCCCACGGGAGTGCGCATCGGGATCAAATCAGGATTGCAAGCTGCCTAACACCTTGAGACGTGCACTAACTTTACTTAAGATTTTGACTATATAGTCCAAATCTTACAGATTTATCTCACCGTGTGTACACACCTTTACATAGATTTATAGAATTTGATGACAGATATTAACCAATTGGTCCATTTACAGTAGGCTGCCCCTTTTTTTTTACTCATATTGTTACCTCAAACCCTAATTAATCCTTATTTCTTTGTAAGGATATCCTTATGTCTATTCCATGCATGTTTAAATTACTCTACTGTTTTAGCCTCTACCACCACTGCTAGGAGGTTATTCCACTTGTCCACTTGCAACCCCTTGTGTCCATAGGCCCCAATCGTAAACTTACCTCCCACCCCCCACTGTTAATGCATCCCCCCCCCCCAGTGATCATAGATCCTATTAACAGTATCCCACCCCCTTAGTAGTAAATTGGACCCCAGTGGCGCACGCAGGGGGGGGGGGTTCCGAGTACCTGGAAACCTGGAAAAAAACCTGAAGACCCGATTTTTTGATTTGAGAGATGGAAACAGCATACGCGATCGCAGAGCCGCTAGCAGAGAGCTACGTAGCTCTCTCTGAATACAGAAAGAGTGCCCGGAGGGATCTGCTAGCTGCACATGCTCCCTCCTTCTTCATGCTGCTGGTCTGGTCTATGCCCCTGGGCTGGCACTGTATGTATAAATGTGGAACTGGAACTGTATGTAAGTTTGTGGATGTATGCATGTATGTTTGTGTGTGATTGCTTTTAATATCTTTTTGCGCTGATCAGTTTATTTTGTATTTTTGACCACTGCACCTCTTGTGTATATATATATATATATACACACACACACACACACACACACACACACACACACACACACACACACACACACACACACACACACACACACACACACATTATATGCATGCATTTAGTTTTGTATTGTTTGTATTTAACTTGTATATGTAATATTTATGTGTTCTAGTAATTTTCCTGCTGGGTCCTCATGCATACCGGTGCTGTGTATTTTGTATTTTTCATGGAGTACGGGACACGCTCATTATTTAATTCTATGAGGCCCTTGTTGAACTGTTCAAGTTTATGATATGTACTATTAGTGTGATTTACCTTTTTAAAGTTTGCTCTTTTTGTAAACATACACAATGACTTTTATCTAGTACTGCTTCGGCAATTACATACTGTGTGCCAGATCGCGGACTCTGCGTTCCAGCTGGAACACGGAAGTCGCGCTGAGACCGGAAGTGATGCGGTTGCATTCCAGCTGGAATGCGGAATCCGCAGCACACTGGATCTGCGCTTAGCACATGTCCAGTGTGTCGTGGAAGGTCACCGCTACCCACAAGTGTTAGTGGTATTATATTGAAATCTCCATGAGCCCTTTTCTAATAAGGTGGTGAGTAATGAGTTATTGATGGGGGGAGAGCTGCCATGCCGTTATTGGCGCCATATATATGTGTATATATATAGAAAGACGTATGGTCCACACTCACATTAACTGAATAACTGCTGGGGTGCCATCCAATGATGGAAACCTTTATGGTTACCAATCCAATTCAATAATAAAAAAGTGGGAGCACTCAAGATCTTGACAAGGTACTTTTGTCTGGTATGATGCTTTAAATTAAAAATCTACATTAAGAAGACTGGTGAGTGCTCCCACTTTTTTATTATTGTGTGTGTATGTATATATATATATATATATATATATATATATATATATACACACGCGCACACACACATGGAAACCCCCCATAGTAAATCCTGCATTTGCCACTGGACCCTATTTTATAACCCCACACTCCCGCCACCAGTGTAAAACACCCCTGTTTTTTTGCAAAACCCCCTCCCCGAGACCAGTGTAAGTTTTTTTTTATATCTTACTCCCCTCAGCATCAAATTTCTTTAGTAGGCCATTCCCACCCATCCCCTCTGAAAGTAGAGCCCCCCAGGGTTAATACCCAATCAGCCAAATAGTGCTGGGGGACACCCAAAGTTGCTTGCATCACATTCTGGTGCGATTCTGGCACTGATGTCGGTGGACCGCTAACCTCACTGCCTGGGGGGGCCAGGGAGTCGGGAGAGATCCGTTCAGCACATGTGCAGAATGAATCTCATCTTTGTAGCAAATTGCATCAACATGGCTCCGCGTTATACAGTATTATAAGGCACTTACCACTTGGACTTTCCCTTTGAGATCTCACGGACAAGAGGTTCATATTTGTCTAGTTCTCCCTCAGTGATCACTGGCACGCATTCTAGGTAAATGCATAACATTTGAGTGTAAACTATGGTATCCGGACTCCAGGTCGACAACAAAAAGGTCGACACACCTTAGGTCGACATCAATTGGTCGACACACCTTAGGTCGACATGGACAAAAGGTCGACATGAGTTTTTTATGTTTATTTTCTTTTTTGGAACCTTTTCATACTTAACGATCCACGTGGACTACGATTGGAACGGTAATCTGTGCCGAGCGGAGCGGAGTGAAGGTACCATGCCCGAAGCATGGCGAGCCATGCGAGGGGACGCGGTGCACTAATTGGGGTTCCCGGTCACTCTACGAAGAAAACGACACCAAAAAAACATAAAAAACTCATGTCGACCTTTTTCCATGTCGACCTTGTTCCTGTCGACCTTTTGGCCATGTCGACCTTTTGGCCATGTCGACCTAAGGTGTGTCGACCAATTGGTGTCGACCTAAGGTGTATCGACCTTTTTGTTGTCGACCTTGAGTCCCAGACCCGTAAACTATGAGGAAGTAGAAAATGGTGTACAGAAAATGTCAAATATAGCTGGAAACACAACATTTGCAATTATTGCACTTGGTTCCTCATTCTCTTAAATGTATACAATAGCTGAACTAAATCATACTTGTCTACTCACCTGGAATGACCGGAAGGCTCCTGAAAATCGGATGGCGCTCCCGGCCTCCCGGAAGAGTGGTCAAGTCTCCCCCACACCCCGCATTGCCCAGCAACCCCCCAACGCCGGTGTCTGAAGTGGGCAGTCCGGGGGGTGTCAGATGACGCGATTCGAGCAGAATCGCGTCATCGTGGCCCCGCCCCCTGCCTGTCAATGCCGTTAATATCGGCATTGTGTTCAAGGCGGCGGGGCAATTATGATGTGATCACGTGGCCCGCCCCTATGACACATCATTCCCTCACCACGCCCCCTGACACGGCTTCCTGTGCTGCCCTGGCTGCCCCCTCCCGCATGGAATATCAGCAAGTATGAACTAAATTTGCTGTAAATATGTCAAAATCATTGCTGCCAAACTTTACTTTTTTTTACCAGGTTTTAAAGATTTGTCTCTAGAAATGTCCTTTTTTCTAACATCCTAGTGGATGCTGGGGACTCCGTAAGGACCATGGGGAATAGACGGGCTCCGCAGGAGACATGGGCACTTGAAGAAAGAATTTAGATTCTGGTGTGCTCTGGCTCCTCCCTCTATGTCCCTCCTCCAGACCTCAGTTTGAATCTGTGCCCGGACGAGCTGGGTGCTGTTCAGTGAGCTCTCCTGAGCTTGCTGTAAGAAAGTATTTTGTTAGTTTTTTTATTTTCAGGGAGCTCTGCTGGCAACAGACTCTCTGCTACGTGGGACAGAGTGGAGAGAAGCAGCCCTACTCTCTGAAGATAGGTCCTGCTTCTTAGGCTACTGGACACCATTAGCTCCAGAGGGATTGTACACAGGATCTCACCCTCGTCGTCCGATCCCAGAGCCGCGCCGCCGTCCCCCTCGCAGAGCCGGAAGACAGAAGCCGGGTGAGCATGAGAAGCAAGAAGACTTCGAAATCGGCGGCAGAAGACTCCGTTCTTCACTGAGGTAGCGCACAGCACTGCAGCTGTGCGCCATTGCTCCCACACACACCTCACATACTCCGGTCACTGTAAGGGTGCAGGGCGCAGGGGGGGCACCCTGGGCAGCAATTGGGACCTCTTTGGCAAAAGTTTAGCATATATACAGTTGGGCACTGTATATATGTATGAGCCCCCGCCAAGAGAATGTATATTTAAGCGGGACAGAAGCCTGCCGTCGAGGGGGCGGGGCTTCTTCCTCAGCATTCACCAGCGCCATGTTTTTTCTCCACAGCACCGCTGAGAGGAAGCTCCCCAGCCTCTCCCCTGCAGATACACGGTAGAAGAGGGTAAAAAGAGAGAGGGGGGGGGGGGCACATAATTAGGCGCAAAAATCAATATAAACAGCAGCTACTGGGTTAACATTAAGTTACTGTGTTATTCCTGGGTTAATAGCGCTGGGGTGTGTGCTGGCATACTCTCTCTCTGTCTCTCCAAAGGGCCTTGTGGGGGAATTGTCTTCAGATGAGCATTCCCTGAGTGTGTGGTGTGTCGGTACGTGTGTGTCGACATGTCTGAGGTAAAAGGCTCCCCTAAGGAGAAGATGGAGCAAATGTGTGTGTGAGGGGTGTCTCCGTCGACAACGCCGACACCTGTTTGGATATGTGTAATTAAGTGCTAAGGTGAATTATTGCACAAAAGATTAGAGAACAGACAGGAAATCTACCCATGTCTGTCCCTATGTCGCAGAGACCTTCAGAGTCTCTCAATGATCACTATCCAAAATAATAGACACTGATATCGACACGGAGTCTGACTCCAGTGTCGACTACGATAATGTAAAGTTACAGCCAAAATGGCAGGAAAGTATTCAATGTATGATTATTGTAATAAAAGATGATTTGCATATCACTGATGACTCATCTGTCCCTGACACAAGGGTACACATGTTTCAGGGGAAGAAAGCTGAGGTAAATTTCCCTCCTCTCATGATGAAAAAGAGCGGGAATCTCCAGACAAGAGACTGCAGTTTCCCACAAAGAATTCTCAGGGAGTATCCTTTCCCTACTAGGGCCAGGATACGATGGGAATCTTCCCCTAGGGTGTCACGTTTGCCCAAAAGGTAGCCCTGACTTAACAGCTATCCTCAGGGATCCTGCAGATAGCGTGCACATTCTGGTACACTACTCAGACCGGCGATTGTGTCGGCATGGGTTTATAGCGCTGTAGCAGCGTGGTCAGGTACCTTATCAGCAGAGATTGAGACCCTAGTATGTATATATATATATATATATATATATATAAAAGGATAGATATGCCCGGCACTCCACTCACTGTTAATGACAACTTGCTGCGGTGCCCTCCCAATAAGAGATGCTAGATCCCAGATAAGCAGACTTGGAGATACGGGCGGCACTCGAGCAGACTTCACAGCTGAGTTAAATCACGTCAATTTATTGCCAACATGTTTCGGGGACAGCACCCCGTCCTCAGGGCCAGACCCTGGCCCTGAGGACGGGGTGCTGTCCCCGAAACATGTTGGCAATAAATTGACGTGATTTAACTCAGCTGTGAAGTCTGCTCGAGTGCCGCCCGTATCTCCAAGTCTATATATATATATATATATAACATACCTCCCAACTGTCCCGATTTTCGCGGGACAGTCCCGTTTTTTGGGGACTGTCCCGCTGTCCCACCCGCGGGCCGCAGCGTCCCGCGGTGTGGGGGGGCAGTTGGGAGGCTCTGTCCGTCGCTTCCCTGCTTAGCAGAGCAGCGGTGAATAGACGCTGTGCGCATGCGCACAGCGTCTATTCACTGAAGTCAGAGGGAGAGGTGGCATGCTAGCGGCTCACAGAGCACTGGGCATGCCCCCTCAGTGATGAAAACGGGGGTGTGGCTCGCGATCGCGGGTTCTCCCGTGAAGCCACGCCCCTTTCCCTTAGACCACGCCCCTTTTCGGGAGCGCGCACGGCTTCGCCGCACGTGTGTCCCGCTTTATACAGAACAAATGTTGGGAGGTATGTGTGTGTATATATATATATATATATATATATATTAAAGATGCTGTCTTAAGATATATATATATAAAACATGCCCAAAGAGACATTAGTCTACTGGGTTCTAGAGTCAACGCTATGTCGATTTTTGGTGCTGCGGAAGCAAGGTGTCACAATTGGGTGTAGTATGGCTGACCGGCGGTCTCCTGACCGCCGGTCAGCTTACCGACGCCAGGATCCCGGCAGCATACCGACGCCGGGATCCCGGCGGGGAGGGGCGAGTGCAGCAAGCCCCTTGCGGGCTCGCTGCGCTCGCCACGCTGCGGGCTCGGTGGCGACCTGCGGTCGCCACGGGTTCTATTCCCACTATATGGGTGTCGTGGACACCCACGAGTGGAAATAGTCCCTATTGGTCGGCATGCCGACCATCGGGAAAGTGAGCCGTCGGGCTCGTGGAGGAGGTCATGTGACTGTCGGTCAGCTGACCGGCGGTCACATGAATACCACCCGTCACAATTATCCAGTACTTGGACGATCTCCTCATAAAAGCGAGATTAAGAGAGCAGTTGCTGAACAGCGTATCACTTTCTCTGGAAGTGTAACGGCAACACGGCTGGATTCTAAATATTCCAAAGTCGCAGTTGGTTCCTACGGCTCATCTGCCTTTCCTAGGCATGATTCTAGACACAGACCAGAAAAGGGTTTATCTCCCGATAGAGAGAGCTCAGGAGCTCATGACACTGGTCAGGAACCTATTAAAACCAAAACAGGTGTCAGTGCATCACTGCACTCGAGTCCTGGGAAGGATGGTGGCATCATAAGAGGCCATTCCCTTCGGCAGGTTCCATGCGAGGACCTTTTCAATGGGACTTACTGGACAAGTGGTCCGGATCACATCTTCAGATGCATCGGTTAATCACCCTATCCCCCAGGGCCAGGGTGTCTCTCCTGTGGTGGCTGCAGAGTGCTCACCTTCTCGAGGGCCGCAGATTCGGCATTCAGGACTGGGTCCTGGTAACCACGGATGCAAGCCTCCGAGGGTGGGAAACAGTCGCACAGGGAAGGAATTTCCAAGGTCTGTGGTCAAGTCAGGAGACTTGCCTTCACATCACCATCCTGGAATTAAGGGCCGTATACAACGCCCTACGTCAAGCGGAGACCCTGCTTCGCGACCAACCGGTTCTGATTCAGTCAGAAGCCACCAGAATTCTTCGCTGGGCGGAGAATCACGTAAGCGCACTGTCAGCAGTGTTCATCCCGGGAGTGGACAGCTGGGAAGCAGACTTCCTCAGCAGGCACGACCTCCACCCGGGAGAGGGGGGACTTCATCAAGAAGTCTTCACGCAGATTGCAAGTTGGTGGGAACTGCCACAGGTGGACGTAATGGCATCCCGCCTCAACAAAAAGCTACAGAGGTATTGCGCCAGGTCATGAGACCCTCAGGCGATAGCTGTAGACGCACTGGTGTCACCGTGGGTGTTCCAGTCGGTCTATGTATTTCCTCCTCTTCCTCTCATACCCAAGGTGCTCAGAATCATAAGAAAAAGAGGAGTGAGAACAATACTCATTGTTCCGGATTGGCCAAGAAGGACTTGGTATCCAGATCTGCAAGAAATGCTCACAGAGGACCCGTTGCCTCTGCCTCTAAGACAGGACTTGTTGCAACAGTGGCCCTGTCTGTTCCAAGACTTACCGCGGCTGCGTTTGACGGCATGGCGGTTGAACGCCGGATCCTAGCAGAAAAAGGCATTCCGGATGAGGTCATTCCTACGCTGATAAAGGCTAGGAAGGACGGGACGGCTCAACATTATCACCATATATGGCGAAAATATGTTGCTTGGTGTGAGGCCAGGAATGCCCCTACGGAGGAATTCCAGCTGGGCCGTTTCCTTCACTTCCTACAGTCGGGAGTGACTTTGGGCCTAAAATTGGGTTCCATTAAGGTCCAGATTTTGGCCCTATCCATTTTTTTCAAAAAGAACTGGCTTCTCTACCTGAAGTTCAGACGTTTGTAAAGGGAGTGCTGCATATTCAGCCCCCTTTTGTGCCTCCAGTGGCACCTTGGGATCTTAACGTGGTGTTGAGTTTCCTGAAATCACACTGGTTTGAACCACTCAAAACGGTGAAATTGAAATATCTCACGTGGAAGGTGGTCATGCTACTAGCCTTGGCTTCGGCTAGGCGTGTGTCAGAATTGGCGGCTTTGTCACATAAAAGCCCCTATCTGGTTTTCCATGCGGATAGAGCAGAATTGCGGACCCGCCCACAATTTCTGCTGAAAGTGGTTTCATCCTTTCATATAAACCAACCTATTGTGGTGCCTGTGGCTACTACTGACTTGGAGGATTCCGAGTTACTTGATGTGGTCAGGGCTTTGAAGGTTTATGTAGCCAGAACGGCTAAAAACAGAATCTTTGTTTATCCTGTAGGCTTCCAACAAGCTTGGGGCGCCTGCTTCAAAGCAAACTATTGCACGCTGGATCTGTAACACGATTCAGCAGGCTCATTCTGCGTCTGGATTGCCGCTGCCAAAATCAGTTAAGGCCCATTCCACTAGGAAGGTGGGCTCTTCTTGGGCGGCTGCCCGAGTGGTCTCGGCATTACAGCTGTGCCGAGCGGCTACTTGGTCAGGTTCAAACACTTTTGCAAAGTTCTATAAGTTTGATACCCTGGCTGAGGAGGACCTTGTGTTTGCTCAATCGGTGCTGCAGAGTCATCCGCACTCTCCCGCCCGTTTGGGAGCTTTGGTATAATCTCCATGGTCCTTACGGAGTCCCCAGCATCCACTAGGACGTTAGAGAAAATAAGATTTTACTTACCGGTAAATCTATTTCTCGTAGTCCGTAGTGGATGCTGGGCGCCCGTCCCAAGTGCGGACTTCTTCTGCAATACTTGTATATAGTTATTGCTGCAATAAGGGCTATGTTATTGTTGCATCAGGGTTGAGCTGATGCTCTGTTGTTGTTCATACTGTTGACTGGGTAAGTTTATCACAAGTTATATGGTGTGATTGGTGTGGCTGGTATGTATCTTGCCCTGGATTACCAAAATCCTTTCCTTGTACTGTCAGCTCTTCCAGGCACAGTTTCTCTAACTGAGGTCTGGAGGAGGGACATAGAGGGAGGAGCCAGAGCACACCAGAATCTAAATTCTTTCTTAAAGTGCCCATGTCTCCTGCGCAGCCCGTCTATTCCCCATGGTACTTACGGAGTCCCCAGCATCCACTGCGGACTACGAGAAATAGATTTACCGGTAAGTAAAATCTTATTATTTTCTCAGCTGCAGTATTCCATATAGCAAGTCAAAATATAACAAGGAAGCAAATACCAAAAAAATAACTGAGAGGCTAGCTATATGCAGAAATGAAACAGGCATATAGTAAAGCATTAGGGAATTAGGAGGAAGAACATCAGACAAACGTCCTGGCACAGACTTGCTGTAATTTAAAGCAAATATTTTGCCTGCTAGTGTAAAGTCAAAAATGTGCTTTCCCTGCAGCGGGGAATATTGGATATAAAATCTGAACCAATTTAGCTATGACATCCTGGGCGACTGCTTTTTCTTAGAGATGTGCGCCAGACACTTTTCGGGTTTTGTATTTTGGTTTTGAAACTGGATCGCCGTTTGTGTTTTGGATCTGGATTGGTTTTGACAAAACCACCCTTTCGGGTTTTGGTTTTGGATCTGGATTTTTTTTTAAAAACCATAAAAACAGCTAACATCACAGAATTTGGGGGTATTTAATTTTGATCCTACAGTATTATTAACCTCAATAACATTAATTTCCACTCATTTCCAGTCTATTCTGAACACCTCACACCTCACAATATTGTTTTTAGGCCAAACGGTTGCACCGAGGTAGCTGGATGACTAAGCTAAGTGACACAAGTGTGCGGCACAAATGCCTGGGCCATCTAGCAGCTTAAACATGTGTTTGCAAACATATGTAAACTAATTCTCTGAAGTTCTATTACCAGATAGGTTCAGGTATGGTTACAGGTAATTTTTTAGTGTGCTGAAGGGAAATGTAGGGGTGGGATTTACAACCCCCCCCCCCGTCTGTTTGTCTGTGACCCCTCCCCCTTTCCAGCACCTGATACATAATTATCTCCAGGAATGATCGAGCAACTACTATTGTTTGTCTGCTTGTGTGCGAGAGGCATTGAACGGGAGCAGTATTTGGAAGGCATGCTGTTCCTTGTAGTGCTAATGGGAGATCCTGGGGGTGGCTCCTGGGTAAGTTAGCTCTCTGTCTGGATGTGTTTTAGTAATAGCCTTTATCATGAGGCCTACTGTGACAAATTACATGGCCCTATGTGGGCACTGCTATTATGTAGTGTTAGGACTGCTGACATGTAAACTAATTCTCTGAATTTCTATTACCAGATAGGTTCAGGTATGGTTACAGGTAATTTTTTAGTGTGCTGAAGGGAAATGTAGGGTTGGGATTTGCAACCCCCCCCCCCCCCCCCCCCCTCCTCTGCCTGTCCATCTAGGAGTGGCACTGCAGTGGCAGACAGGATTTCAGTTTTAAAAACTAGACCCCAAAGAGCACATAATGCAAAGAAAAAAAAGAGGTGCAAGATGGAATTGTCCTTGGGCCCAAGATGGAATTGTCCTTGGGCCCTCGCACCCACCCTTATGTTGTTTAAACAGGACATGCACAGTTTAATAAACCCATCATTTCGGTGACAGGTGGTCCCCCTGGAAAAAGCTCGCCAAGCTCTCCGAATCATAGCTAGCTACAAACATACCACCTCCATATTTGATGACTTCTCACATTGGGGGTCATTCCGAGTTGTTCGCTCGTTATTTTTTTCTCGCAACAGAGCGATTAGTCGCTAATGCGCATGCGCAATGTTCGCAGTGCGACTGCGCCAAGTAAATTTGCTATGCGGTTAGGTATTTTACACACGGCATTACGAGGTTTTTTCTTCGTTCTGGTGATCGTAATGTGATTGACAGGAAGTGGGTGTTTCTGGGCGGAAACTGGCCGTTTTATGGGTGTGTGCGAAAAAACGCTACCGTTTCTTGGAAAAACGCGGGAGTGGCTGGAGAAACGGAGGAGTGTCTGGCCGAACGCTGGGTGTGTTTGTGACGTCAAACCAGGAACGAAACTGACTGAACTGATCGCAGTTGCCGAGTAAGTGTGGAGCTACTCAGAAACTGCTAAGAAGTGTCTATTCGCAATTCTGCTAATCTTTCGTTCGCAATTTTGATAAGCTAAGATTCACTCCCAGTAGGCGGCGGCCTAGCGTGTGCAATGCTGCTAAAAGCAGCTAGCGAGCGAACAACTCGGAATGAGGGCCATTATGAGAAGAGGCAAGAGGAAGAGGACAGCGTCATGAAGGTGATAAAAAATTAGAGAGGCACATGCAATCAGGAGCAACACACAGGCTTTTACCTCCTCTCCTATATTGGTGTGGAACAGAAATGACTTTAACCAAGCAAATATATAATTACCACATTACTGGACAAGTTGAAAAACTAGGGGCAAAAGCCTCCGAATTTGTACCCCCTTCTCCATTTTCAGGGATTAAGATAATCTCGGATTTAATGCTGGGATGCAAATAAACTGGTGTATATCACAGGATCAAGGTTGGATATTTTCCCCTCCACGGAATCTGGAGACTTATTGTGTGAAAATCTCGTGGGTTTCTTTTTTCCATTTTTTTATTGCATTTTTATTTACTTATTTTGTGGCAGATGCCTTATTTTCATTTTTCACAGCTCCCAGTTACACGCATGTGAGCATACCTGTGTGTCCCAGTTACATGCATGTGACCATACCTGTGTCTCTTGTTTATTTTATTAATATTTTATTTTTAAATAAAGCAGCCCCTTAGATGTTTTAGCAGCCCCTCGTGAGCCCCCACAGCAGCCCCGTATCGGGCAACTTGAGTTCAGGTGGGTTCGGTTCAGTACTAAGCAGGACTGTGCAGTGAATTTTTTGTTATTCAGCCCCTGACCTAGTGGAGCTTACCAATCTAGTCGAAACTCATTTCATATTACAAGTAGGACTGTGGGAGGAAGCAATCCTAACCTCTGTGCCAACAGCAAGCCTCAGCCTGGCAAGCCAGACATCTTTCTGGCTGTAAGTCACCATGAGACTCCATACTGGGCCCTTATTCAGTAACTGTTTGTGCCTCACAGGAACTCCTTGCCCATCTAGTGCTGCAGTGCAATGGAAAGCTGATGCAATGTAAAATCACTGAAACTCTGTTCTAACACCACAAGGTCTTGAGATAACCCTACGCAGCCCTTGCATTGTACAATTATAAAGGAGAAAACATTTACAAAATAAAGGAAAAGAACCCTGTACAACAAATGCGCATCTTGTAAATAATCCCAAAATGTGGAACATTAATAATAAATAGAAATTAAGGTTGACTAATTGGAGCCATTCATTTGAGTCCCTAACATTAAATAATTGAGAAGATGCTCTATCTAATGCTGAGTACAGTGCAGTGCACACTAGAAGATATATCTACTAGAGATGAGCTGGATCAGACAAGGCACCCCTGGAATGATATGGCAGACATATAGACAAAGTTGTGTTCGGAAAATCTAGTTTTCTCCGGCAGTTGCCAGAGACAATTAAATAGTAGCCATGTCACATTCCGCTGAATTATGATTCTGTCTCTTTTGAGTCTGACTGACTTTGGCCTCAAATGTGGTCTCTCCCCACTTTATTGGAAAACATTTCCTCAAAATTGCACTTTCCAGTTCCACCTTTGAAGCTATATGATTTCATAAATTTGGTTGTGATGTTGAAGTTTGTTTAATATTCTGTTCTAGGCTTTAATTTGAACCTAGGATCAAGTACAGCAGCATCCCTGGAATTATACAGCAGCACCTCTGGACTCATACAGCAGATAGGCAGCACCCCTGGACTTATACACCAGATAGGCAACACCCCTGGACTTATACAGCATAGGCAGTACCCCTGGAGAATTACAAAGCACAGCAGACAGGCAACAGCAACCCTGGACTTAAACGGCAGTGGGGCAGCACCCTTGGACTGATAGGGTGGAGGGGCAGCACCCCTGGAATGATGTGGCAGACAAAGAATAGATGTGCAAGATGGAATTGTCCTTGGGCCCTCCCAGCCATCCTTATGCTGTATAAACAGAATATGCACACTTTAACAACCCAATCATTTAAGCGACAGGGTCTGCCACATGACTGTGGCTGAAATGTTTGGTTTGTTTGGGCCCCCCTCCAAAAAAAGAAGCAATAAATCTCTCCTTGCATAAACTTGCTCTACAGAGGCATAATGCCATCCTCATCTTCTGATTACTCACCCCCTTCAGTGTTTTTATCCTCATTCTCACAGATAAATAATTCCACACCAAAGAGGTGGATTGTTTGGTATTTTGCCCAGACATGACAATGGTCTTTTTCATTCCATGGCCAACAACTGTCTCCACTGGTGCCTTATTCAAACAAACCACATCACCATCAGAATCCTCATCGTCAACTTCCTCCTCAGCGCCAGCTACACCAATATCCTCCTCATCCTGGTGTACTTCTACAGTGACATCCTCAATCTCAATATCAGCAACTGGACTAGCAGTGCTCCTCCCAGCACTTGCAGGGGGCGTGCAAATGGTGGTGGGAGCCTCCTCTACCCATACAGTCTTGGGAAGGTCAGGCCTAGACATCGTAACCACGGACACACTTGGACTCTCCTGGGGTATTTGTGATATCTCTGAATGCAAAGTTGTTTTTTCCTGTGCTTTAACAGGCTTTTTTTTTTTTTTTCGAGAGGGAGGAGGGCTTCCATCTATATGAGAAGCTGAACCACCAGTCATGAACATAGGCCAAGGCCTTAGCCTTTCCTTGCCACTGCATGACATGAATGGAATATTGCCAATTTTACGTTTCTCATCAGATAATTTATTTTTTTTCTTCTGGTTATTAATTTTTACTGCTTGGATTTTACATGCCCTCTATGACATTGGGCATCGGCCTTAGCAGACGACGTTGATGGAATTGCATTGTCAATTTCATGACTGGTGGCAGCAGCAGCTTCAACACTAGTACTAGGAACTGGAAGTGGTTCCTGATATTTCACTATTTTTTCCTCCAAATTTTTGTTCTCCATTTCACAGGACAGCACCCCTTTATTATTACAGCACACAGAACAGTGCCCCTTTATTTTCACAGCACCCCTGTAATTTTACAGCATACAACACAGGGCCAGTGTACCTTTATTTTAACAACAGCACCCCTGTAATTTTACAGCATACAGGACAGGTCCAGCACCCCTGTATTTTCACAGCACCCCTGTATTTTTACAGCATACAAGACAGGGCCAGTGTATTTTTATTTTTACAGCACCCCTGCCTTTTTAAAGCATACAGGACATACATTCACAACACCCCTGAATTTTACAGCATGCAAGACAGGGCCAGTGTACTGTTATTTTAACAACAGCATCCTTGTAATATTACAGCATACAGGACAGGCCAGCACCCTGTATTTTTACAGCATACAAGACAGGGCCAGTGTACATTTATTTTCACAGCACCCCTGTAATTTTACAGCATACAAGACAGGGCCAGTGTACCTTTACCACACCCCTGAATTTTTGACAGCATACAGGACAGAACCAACACCCCTGTATTTTCACAGCATACAGGACAGTGCCCCTGTACAGCACAGTGACAGGACAGAAACACCCATGTACATCTGCAGCACTTCTAACAGCACAGGACACAGTAACAGGACAGCACCCCTAACAGCACAGGGACACCACAGTAACAGGACAGCACCCCTAACAGCACAGTAACAGGACAGCACCCCTAACAGCATAGGGACACCACAGTAACAGGACAGCACCCCTAACAGCACAGGACACCACAGTAACAGGACAGCACCCCTAACAGCACAGGGACACCACAGTGACAGGATAGCACCCCTAGAGAGCACACACTGACCCCACCCAATGCCACCACCCACAGAGAGAAGTCCGGCGTGAAAATGTCAGTGACGCACGGCTCTTTATATGGAATCCAAAACCCGTGAGAATCCAACAGCGGGATGATGACGTTTTGCCTCGTTCTGGGATCCGGGTCTGGCGGGAAGTCCCAAGGATCGTGAAGTTCAGGGGGGTTCGGTTTCTGAGAACCGAACCCACTCATCTCTACTTTTTCTAAGGCTGGTTGCAGCAAATCAGACAAGAAACAAAAAAATTAGTTTTGTTTGCTACGGCCACTACATACGTGCCTACCTTCAAAGTCTCCTCTCCGGGAGAAGGTCAGAGAGCAGATGCTGCTTGCACCATTGGTGGCAGGGTTATCAGCCACTAGAACCCGCCCCCCAAATTCCATGATTCACAAGCCCACAAAGAGAGGGAGGGGCTAAATTATAGGAATTTGCGCCATTAAGCCCATCACCCTCTATACCGCACCGCAATTCCCCTGAAAAATCTTCTCTTCCTGGCCGCTTCACTAGCAAGCGGATGGGATGTGGGAGATCTTTTGTGGGTGCGGGGGCCTGACGAAAAATCTCCCGGCACTTGTAGACTAGGCAAGTATGGCTAATTTCCATGGTAGAGAAGAAGACATAGTAGAAGCACAAATGTAGGCTGTCTCAACACTTACTAAAAGTGTATACACACGGTGAGATCCTTACTACTGTATGCCCAATTTTGACTATGCAATTTCCCTTGAACTCCCCCCATAGCCCATATAGCACAGATAGCACAGATTTTGACTACAGTATGTACGATTTTGGCTAAGTGCAAATTTTGACTATACTTTGTACTAGATAGTCAAGATTGACCCGTTGGGAGTGCACATCAAGATCGAAACGGTATGGCAAGCTAACACCTTGAGATATGCACTAACTTTCCTTAAGATTTTAACTATATAGTCAGAATCTAAAAGATTTATCTCACCGTGTGTACACACCTTAAGGGGTATATTCAATTAGTGTCGAAAGCTGCCGTCTGTCGAAAAGACGTCAGTTTTCGACTTTTTAAGGTCAAATCATGATTCGACCTATTCAATCCCCAGCATTTTTATTCCACAAGTTGGGGAATTCGACTTGTCGAATAGTACGTGAATCGGCGGTATAGCTGCCGATTCACGTACTTTTGGGGGAAAGTACCGACCATCTCAGTCCGACATAAAAAAATGTCGGACTGAGATGAGGGACTGTGGAGGAGAGGGGGGAGAGCAGCGTCGGAGGAGACGGTGGGGGCACAGGGTGAGAGCAGCACCGGAGAAGATGGGAGAGCCGCGGGCACAGGGTGAGAGCAGCGCAGGAGGAGATGGGGGAGAGCCGGGAGCGCAGCGCTACAGCAGCTGGCAGCGTAGCCAAAGGATGTCACAACCGCCGCTCACTGCAGTGTCCACCCGGCTCCAGCAAGTGAGGTCCCGCTTGCTGGAGCCGGATGGATGCTGCAGTGAGCGGCGGCTGTGACATCCTCCGGCTACGATGCCAGCTGCTGTAGCGCTGTGCTCCAGGCTCTCCCCCGTCTCTGCTCTCACCCTGTGCCTGCGGCTCTCCAGTCTACTCTGGCGCTGCTCTCCCCCTGTGCCCCCACCGTCTCCTCCGGCGCTGCTCTCCCCCTGTGCCTCCACCGTCTCCTCCGGCGCTGCTTTTCCCCTGTGCCCCCACCGTCTCCTCCAGCGCTGCTCTCCCCCTGTGCCTCCACCGTCTCCTCCGGCGCTGCTTTTCCCCTGTGCCCCCACCGTCTCCCCCTGTGCCCCCACCGTCTCCTCCGGCGCTGCTTTTCCCCTGTGCCCCCACCGTCTCCTCCAGCGCTGCTCTCCCCCTGTGCCCCCACCATCTCCGGCGCTGCTCTTCCCCTCTGCCCGCATCTCAATTCGACTTTTTTTAAAGTCGAATTGAGATTGCTTTTAATAGCCCAGGTCGGATCCATTCCGACAAATGAATGTCAGAATGAATCCAACTTCAATTGAATATGCCCCTAAGCCACTTAATTATTAATTACCTTTGTCAGTGGCATCATCCACTTTTTTTTCACAATCGCAATCTAACGTGCCTTTATGTTTATAAAGAAAAAAGCCATTTTTGTATTGAAGACTTTATAATGAACTACATATTGAGTTACAAATATACAAAAGTCTGATTCTAAAAAACAAAGATGTTTACATTCATTTACTAATTTTTACTGTTATTTTAGTAATTTTATTGTGCAAAAGATTCTTTAGCTAGCATCCATAAGGGATACTGGGGACACATTAGTATGATGGGTATAGACGGGGTCAGGGCCGGCGACAGGGGGGGTCAAAGGGAACACCTGTACCGGGCCTCAAGGATCAGATGGGCCCCAGGTATACACTGCTTAGTGCCTGACAGGGATGTGAGCCATCTTGTTTAGATAGGGCAGCAAGCTGTAGGCGGTGTGGCTGCAGCATTAGAGTGACCGGAACCTCTCACATACAGTGATTGTGTGGCGCAGTGTGTGCTCTTCCATGTCCAGCTCGGTTGCAGTCAGTTACGGGACATGCCAGCAGCACCGCTGGCCAGGATTCCTGTGCTCTGTGCTGGCCTCTTCTGGTGGGGTGTGAGGGCCCCAGAGATGTCACTGTACCGGACCCCAAGATTTCTGTTGCTGACCCTGGACGCCAGGAGAATCACAGCGGTCAGACGCGAGAGAGCGGGGCTTGGTAAGTATGGTATTTAAAAAAAACATATCTGTGACTGTATTAGCAGCGCGTCTACTTGGGGCAAGCTACAGGGGGGGCAAACTACTGGGGGCAATCTACTGGGGGCAAACTACAAGGTGGGCAAACTACAAGGTGGGCAAACTACAAGGGGGCAAACTACAAGGTGGGCAAGATACTGGAGGCAAACTATAAGGAGGCAAACTACTAGGGGCAAACTACAAGGAGACAAACTACTGGGACAAACTACAGGGGCGCATTACTATGGGGGCATAACTACAGGAGCGCATTACTACTGGGGGCATAACTACAGGGGGCATTACTACTGGGGGCATTACTACTTGGGGCAAACTACTGGGGGCATAACTACAGGGGCATTACTACTTGGGGCCAGGGACGTGTGGTGAGCTAAATAGCTCAGGGGGCACTGGCTAGCACCAGAGCCAGATTTACATGCAATATACAGTATGAGCCAAAGGTTACATCTGGGCATTATACACAGGTGCATCAATATAAACTCCTGGAAATTTGGTGAGTTTTGATCAGAGATGTTCTGAAAAGAAAGACAGGTGATGCACTGCCTCACCTGCCATAGACTTTTTACTACAGAGTTTTGGCTATAAAAATTCTTAGAATAATGCAAAGAAGATATTTCAAACATATTTTCTCTAACGTCCTAGTGGATGCTGGGGACTCCGTAAGGACCATGGGGAATAGATGGGCTCCGCAGGAGACATGGGCACTTTAAGAAAGAATTTGGATTCTGGTGTGCTCTGGCTCCTCCCTCTATGTCCCTCCTCCAGACCTCAGTTTGAATCTGTGCCCGGACGAGCTGGGTGCACTTTAGTGAGCTCTCCTGAGCTTGCTATAAGAAAGTATTTTGTTAGGTTTTTTTATTTTCAGGGAGATCTGCTGGCAACAGGCTCCCTGCATCGTGGGACTGAGGGGAGAGAAGCAGCCCTACTCTCTGAAGATAGGTCCTGCTTCTTAGGCTACTGGACACCATTAGCTCCAGAGGGATCGTACACAGGATCTCACCCTTTGTCGTCCGATCCCGGAGCCGCGCCGCCGTCCCCCTTGCAGAGCCGGAAGACAGAAGCCGGGTGAAAGAAGCAAGAAGACTTCAAAATCGGCGGCAGAAGACTCCAGTCTTCACTGAGGTAGCGCACAGCACTGCAGCTGTGCGCCATTGCTCCCACACTACACCCACATACTCCGGTCAATGTAGGGTGCAGGGCGCAGGGGGGGGCGCCCTGGGCAGCAATTAGGACCTCTTGGCAAAAGTTAGACATATATACAGTTGGGCACTGTATATATGTATGAGCCCCCGCCATAATATTGTACAGAAACGCGGAACAGAAGCCCGCCGCTGAGGGGGCGGGGATTCTTCCTCAGCACTCACCAGCGCCATTTTCTCTCCACAGCTCCGCTGAGAGGAAGCTCCCTAGGCTCTCCCCTGCAGATTCACGGTAGAAGAGGGTAAAAAGAGAGGGGGGGGCACATAAATTAGGCGCAAAAACATAATATACAGCAGCTACTGGGTTAACACTAAGTTACTGTGTGATTCCTGGGACATATAGCGCTGGGGTGTGTGCTGGCATACTCTCTGTCTCTCCAAAGGGCCTTTTGGGGGAACTGTCTTCAAAAAAGAGCATCCCCTGTGTGTGTAGTGTGTCGGTACGCCTGTGTCGACATGTTTGACGAGGAAGGCTATGTGGAAGCAGAGCGGGAGCAAATGAATGTGGTGTCTCCGCCGACGGCGCCGACACCTGATTGGATGGATATGTGGAAGGTTTTAAATGATAATGTTAATTCCTTGCATAAAAGGTTGGATAAAGCTGAAACCTTAGGACAGTCGGGGTCTCAGCCCATGCCTGATCCGATGTCGCAGAGGCCGTCAGGGTCTCAGAAGCGCCCACTATCCCAAATTGTTGACACAGATACCGACATGGATTCTGACTCCAGTGTCGATTACGATGATGCAAAGTTACAGCCTAAATTGGCTAAAGCCATCCGTTATATGATTATAGCAATGAAGGATGTGTTGCACATCACAGAGGAAACACCAGTCCCTGACAAGACGGTTCATATGTATGGGGAAAAAAGGCAGGAGGTGACCTTTCCCCCTTCACATGAGCTAAATGAGTTATGTGAAAAGGCTTGGGAATCTCCAGATAAAAAACTGCAGATTTCCAAGAGGATGCTTATGGCGTATCCCTTCCCGCCAACGGACAGGTTACGCTGGGAATCCTCCCCTAGGGTGGACAAAGCTCTAACACGCTTATCCAAGAGGGTAGCCCTGCCGTCACAGGATACGGCCACCCTAAAAGATGCTGCGGATAGAAAGCAAGAGGGTACCCTGAAGTCCATTTATACACATTCAGGTACCTTACTAAGGCCGGTAATTGCGTTGGCCTGGGTGTGTAGTGCTGTAGCAGCATGGACGGATACCTTATCTGAGGAACTTGATACCTTAGACAAGGATACTATATTAATGACCCTGGGGCATATAAAAGACGCTGTCCTATATATGAGAGATGCTCAAAGAGACATTAGCCTACTGGGCTCTAGAATAAATGCAATGTCGATTTCTGCCAGAAGGGTCCTGTGGACTCGGCAATGGACAGGCGATGCCGACTCAAAAAGGCACATGGAGGTTTTACCTTACAAGGGTGAGGAATTGTTTGGGGAGGGTCTCTCGGACCTGGTCTCCACAGCTACTGCTGGAAAGTCAATTTTTTTGCCATATGTTCCCTCACAACCTAAGAAAGCACCGTATTACCAAATGCAGTCCTTTCGATCACAAAAAGGCAAGAAAGTCCGAGGTGCGTCCTTTCTTGCCAGGGGCAGAGGAAGGAAGCTGCACAACACAGCTAGTTCCCAGGAACAGAAGTCCTCCCCGGCTTCCACTAAATCCACCGCATGACGCTGGGGCTCCACAGGCGGAGCTAGGCCCGGTGGGGGCGCGTCTCCGAAATTTCAGCCACAAGTGGGTTCACTCCCAGGTGGATCCCTGGGCAATAGAGATTGTGTCTCAGGGATACAAGCTGGAATTCGAAGAGATGCCCCATCACCGATACCTCAAATCGGCCCTGCCAGCTTCCCCATTAGAGAGGGAAATAGTGTTAGCTGCAATTCACAAATTGTATCTTCAGCAGGTGGTGGTCAAGGTTCCCCTCCTTCAACAAGGGAAGGGTTATTATTCGACCATGTTTGTGGTACCGAAACCGGACGGTTCGGTCAGACCCATATTGAATTTAAAATCCCTGAACATATACCTGAAAAGGTTCAAGTTCAAGATGGAATCGCTCAGAGCGGTCATTGCAAGCCTGGAAGAGGGGGATTTTATGGTGTCTCTGGACATAAAGGATGCATACCTTCATGTCCCCATTTTTCCACCTCATCAGGCGTACCTCAGATTTGTGGTACAGGATTGTCATTACCAATTTCAGACGTTGCCGTTTGGTCTCTCCACGGCACCGAGAATATTTACCAAGGTGATGGCAGAAATGATGGTACTCCTGCGGAAGCAAGGGGTCACAATTATCCCATACTTGGACGATCTCCTCATAAAAGCGAGGTCAAGAGAGCAGTTACTGATCAGCGTAGCACGCTCTCTGGAAGTGTTAGGACAGCAGGGCTGGATTCTGAATATTCCAAAGTCGCAGTTGATTCCTATGACTCGTCTGCCCTTCCTGGGCATGATTCTGGACACAGACCAGAAGAGGGTTTATCTCCCGATGGAGAAGGCTCAGGAACTCATGACTCTGGTCAGAGACCTATTGAAACCAAAAAAGGTGTCGGTGCATCACTGCACACGAGTCCTGGGAAAGATGGTGGCATCATACGAGGCCATTCCCTTCGGCAGGTTCTATGCGAGGACCTTTCAATGGGATCTCCTGGACAAATGGTCCGGATCACATCTTCAGATGCATCGGTTAATCACCCTACCCCCCAGGGCCAGGGTGTCTCTCCTGTGGTGGCTGCAGAGTGCTCACCTTCTGGAGGGCCGCAGATTCGGCATTCAGGACTGGGTCCTGGTGACCACGGATGCAAGCCTCCGGGGGTGGGGGGCAGTCACACAGGGAAGAAATTTCCAAGGCCTGTGGTCAAGACAGGAGACTTGCCTTCACATCAACATCCTGGAACTAAGGGCCATATACAACGCCCTACGTCAAGCGGAGTCCCTACTTCGCGACCAACCAGTTCTGATTCAGTCAGACAACATAACCGCAGTGGCTCATGTAAACTGCCAAGGCGGCACAAGGAGCAGAGTGGCAATGGCGGAAGCCACCAGGATTCTTCGCTGGGCGGAGAATCACGTAAGCGCACTGTCAGCAGTGTTCATCCCGGGAGTGGACAACTGGGAAGCAGACTTCCTCAGCAGACAACCTCCACCCAGGAGAGTGGGGACTTCATCAAGAAGTCTTCACACAGATTACAAGTCGGTGGGAACTACCACAGATAGACATGATGGCGTCACGCCTCAACAAGAAGCTACAGAGCTATTGCGCCAGGTCAAGGGACCCTCAGGCGGTAGCTGTAGACGCCCTGGTGACACCGTGGGTGTTCCAGTCGGTCTATGTATTTCCTCCTCTTCCTCTCATACCCAAGGTACTGAGGATAATAAGGAAAAGAGGAGTAAGAACAATTCTCATTGTTCCAGATTGGCCACGAAGGACTTGGTATCCAGATCTGCTAGAATTGCTCACAGAGGATCCGTGGCCTCTTCCTCTAAGACAGGACCTGTTGCAACAGGGACCCTGTCTCTTCCAAGACTTACCGCGGCTGCATTTGACGGCATGGCGGTTGAACGCCGGATCCTAGCAGAAAAGGGTATTCCGGAGGAGGTCATTCCTACGCTGATAAAGGCTAGGAAGGACGTAACAGCTAAACATTATCACCGGATATGGCGAAAATATGTTTCTTGGTGTGAGGCCAGCAATGCTCCTACAGAGGAGTTTCAGCTGGGCCGTTTCCTTCACTTCCTTCAGTCAGGAGTGGATTTGGGCCTGAAGTTAGGCTCAATTAAGGTCCAGATTTCGTCCCTTTCCATTTTCTTTCAAAAGGAGTTGGCTTCTCTGCCAGAAGTTCAGACGTTTGTGAAAGGAGTGCTGCATATTCAGCCTCCTTTTGTGCCTCCAGTGGCACCTTGGGATCTTAACGTGGTGTTGCGTTTCCTGAAATCACACTGGTTTGAACCACTTAAAACAGTGGAGTTGAAATATCTCACGTGGAAGGTGGTCATGCTATTATCCTTGGCTTCGGCTAAGCGCGTGTCAGAATTAATAATTAGCGGCTTTGTCTCATAAAAGCCCATATCTGGTTTTCCATATGGATAGAGCGGAATTGAGGACACGTCCACAATTTCTGCCAAAAGTGGTCTCATCCTTTCATATGAACCAACCTATTGTGGTGCCTGTGGCTACTCATGACTTGAAGGATTCCGAGTTACTAGATGTAGTCAGGGCTTTAAAAGTTTATGTAGCCAGAACGGCTAGAGTCAGGAAAACGGAGTCACTGTTTATCCTGTATGCATCCAACAAGCTTGGTGCTCCTGCTTCAAAGCAGACTATTGCTCGCTGGATCTGTAACACGATTCAGCAGGCTCATTCTGTGGCTGGATTGCCGCAGCCAAAATCAGTGAAAGCCCATTCCACTAGGAAGGTGGGCTCTTCTTGGGCGGCTGCCCGAGGGGTCTCGGCATTACAGCTATGCCGAGCTGCTACTTGGTCAGGTTCAATTACGTTTGCAAAGTTCTACAAGTTTGATACCCTGGCTGAGGAGGACCTATCGTTTGCTCAATCGGTGCTGCAGAGTCATCCGCACTCTCCCGGCCGTTTGGGAGCTTTGGTATAATCCCCATGGTCCTTACGGAGTCCCCAGCATCCACTAGGACGTTAGAGAAAATAAGATTTTACTTACCGGTAAATCTATTTCTCGTAGTCCGTAGTGGATGCTGGGCGCCCGTCCCAAGTGCGGACTTCTTCTGCAATGCTTGTATATAGTTATTGCTTAAATAAGGGTTATGTTATAGTTGCATCAGGGTTTATCTGATGCTCTGTTATTGTTCATACTGTTAACTGGGTAAAGTTATCACAAGTTATACGGTGTGATTGGTGTGGCTGGTATGAGTCTTACCCTGGATTCCCAAAATCCTTTCCTTGTACTGTCAGCTCTTCCGGGCACAGTTTCTTTAACTGAGGTCTGGAGGAGGGACATAGAGGGAGGAGCCAGAGCACACCAGAATCCAAATTCTTTCTTAAAGTGCCCATGTCTCCTGCTGAGCCCGTCTATTCCCCATGGTCCTTACGGAGTCCCCAGCATCCACTACGGACTACGAGAAATAGATTTACAGGTAAGTAAAATCTTATTTTTTGTATTTTTCATATACTTTATACAGTTAAAACTCTGGCACAAACGTTAGTAGGACAGGAAAGGCTCGGCCTCACCCCACCGCACGTCACTGCCAGTGGAGGCATAACTTCAGTGGTGCATTGCTACTGGGGGCATAACTACAGGGGCGCATTGCTACTGGGGGCATAACTACAGGGGCTAAACTACAAGGGGGCATTACTACAGGGGGCTAAACTACAAGCGGGCTAAACTACAGGGGGGTAAACTACATGGGGGCATAACTACAGGGGATAAACTACTGAGGGCATTACTACTTGAGGCAAACTACATGGGGCATTGCTACTGGGGCATTACTACTGGGGGGCTAAACTACATGGGGCAAACTACATGAGGACTAAACTACTGGGGGCATTACCACTGGGAGGCTAAACTAAATTGGGGGTAAACTACTGGAGTCATAACTGCAGAGGCATTACCAATGGGGCTAAACTACTTGCGGCATAACTACTTGGGCTAACCTACAGGGTGCTAAATGACTGGGGGCATTACTACTGGCAACATTACTACTGGAGGAAATACTACACAAGGGCATTACTAATGGAGGCACTACTAATGAGGGCATTATAAGTGGTGCACTTCATAAGGGGCATCACTGCTGGGTACATAAGGGGCACTACTACTGGGGGCATTGCATAAGGGGCACCATTACTATGGGCTCTATATAAGGAGCACTACTACTGTGGGCATTGTAAAAGGGGTGCTACTGCTGTGGGCATTGTGTATTATGGGGTGCTACCACTGTGGGCATTATTACTATTGTGTGACCACGCCCCTTTCTTTTTGAGACCATGCCCCTTTTTTGCATGGGTGCCGTGGGAAGGGGGGGAGGGGTGAGTTCCACCACCTCTCTAGGATCACTTTAAGCACTGTGTGTGTGTTGTCAAAGTCGAAAAATATTGCAGTACACACATCATGTACAAACTACACACAGATGGCCTCGTGCGCGTACTTGCTCTGCTGTGCTTGCGCATATCTGCAATTTGCGTATGATCGCTCCCGCGGTCCTGCGTATTAGCGCGTGGTATGAGTATTTACGGTAGAGTTTGTGAACGCATGGAAGGCTATCAAAACACATTACATATTTAATCCAAATAGTGCACAATGGGGGTCATTCCGAGTTGTTCGCTCGCAAGTGGATTTTAGCAGATTTGCTCATGCTAAGCCGCCGCCTACTGGGAGTGAATCTTAGCATCTTAAAATTGCGAACGATGTATTCGCAATATTGCGATTACACACCTCATAGCAGTTTCTGAGTAGCTCCAGACTTACTCTGCATCTGCGATCATTACACTGCTTGTCGTTCCTGGTTTGACGTCACAAACACACCCAGCGTTCGCCCAGACACTCCCCTGTTTCTCCAGCCACTCCTGCGTTTTTTCCGGAAACGGTAGCGTTTTTTCCCACACGCCCATAAAACGGCCTGTTTCCGCCCAGTAACACCCATTTCCTGTCAATCACATTACGATCGCCAGAACGATGAAAATGCCGTGAGTAAAATTCCTAAGTGCATAGCAAATTTACTTGGCGCAGTCGCAGTGCGGACATTGCGCATTAAGCGGAAAATCGCTGCGATGCGAAGATTTTTACCGAGCGAACAACTCGGAATGACCCCCAATGTACACATAGGGGTATATTTACTAAAGTACGTATTTTCCCGTTTGAGGTCAAAGTTCAATCACGAATGACATCGAAAGTGTTAATATGCAACTTTTTAAATTTAGTACGACTAATTTACTAAACTGCCGTATTCTGCATTTTCGGTTTTACCGATGTCAATGTCATTCGTTTTTTTAGGCAGTGTTTTACGTGAGTGACTTGTAAAACACTGCCGACTTTAATACAATGAATCTCGGCCGGATCTGAGAGATCCGTGCTGGGCTTCATTGTGCACTTTAAAAAAAAAAAAAATCAGTGTTAAATTTTTTTTTAAAAATGCGTGGGGTCCCCCCTCCTAAGCAAAACCAGCCTCGGGCTCTTTGAGCCGGTCCTGGTTGCAAAAATATGGGGGAAAAAATGATAGAGGTTTCCCCATATTTAAACAACCAGCACCGGGCTCTGCGCCTGGTCCTGGTTCCAAAAATACGGGGGACAAAAAGCGTTGGGGTCCCCCGTATTTCTGAAACCAGCACCGGGCTCCACTAGCCAGATACATAATGCCACAGCCGGGGGACACTTTTATATAGCTCCCGGCGGCCCTGGCATTACATAACCAACTAGTCACCCCTGGCCGGGGTACCCTGGAGGAGTGGGGACCCCTTCAATCAAGGGGTCCACCCCCTCCAGCCACCCAAGGACCAGGGGTGAAGCCCGAGGCTGTCCCCCCCATCCAAGGGCTGCGGATGGGAGGCTGATAGCCATTGTGTAAAAAAATGAATATTGTTTTTAGTAGCAGTACTACAAGTCCCAGCAAGCCTCCCCCGCAAGCTGGTACTTGGAGAACCACAAGTACCAGCATGCGGAGGAAAACCGGGCCCGCTGATACCTGTAGTACTACTACTAAAAAAATACCCCAATAAAAACATAAGACACACACCTTGAAAGTATAACTTTAATACATACATACACACCTCCATATACACATACTTACCTTATGTTCACACGAGGGTCGGTCCTCTTCTCCATGTAGAATCCATGGTGTACCTGTGGAAAAAATTATACTCACATACTCCAGTGTAGAAGCCCCTTCTTCTTGTAATCCATTTGTAATCCAGGTACTTGTCAAAATAAAAAAACGGACACCCGACCTCGCACTGAAAGGGGCCCCATGTTTTCACATGGGACCCCTTTCCCCGAATGCCAGGAACCCCCTCTGACTTATGTCTAAGTGGGTTCCATCAGCCAATCAGGGAACGCCACGTTGTGGCATCCTCCTGATCGGCTGTGTGCTCCTGTACTGTATGACAGGCGGCACACGGCAGTGTTACAATGTAGCGCCTATGCGCTCCATTGTAACCAATGGTGGGAACTTTGTGGTCAGCGGGTGACCGAAAGTAACCTCACCGCTGACCACAAAGTTCCCACCATTGGTTATAATGGAGCGCATAGGCGCTACATTGTAACACTGCCGTGTGCCGCCTGTCATACAGTACAGGAGCACACAGCCAATCAGGAGGGTGCCACAACGTGGCGCTCCCTGATTGGCTGAAGAAACCCTCTTAGACATAAGTCAGAGGGGGTTTCTGGCATTCGGGGAAAGGGGTCCCATGTGAAAACATGGGGCCCCTTTCAGTGCGAGGTCGGGTGTCCGTTTTTTTATTTTGACAAGTACCTGGATTACAAATGGATTACAAGAAGAAGGGGCTTCTACACTGGAGTATGTGAGTATAATTTTTTCCACAGGTACACCATGGATTCTACATGGAGAAGAGGACCGACCCTCGTGTGAACATAAGGTAAGTATGTGTATATGGAGGTGTGTATGTATGTATTAAAGTTATACTTTCAAGGTGTGTGTCTTATGTTTTTATTGGGGTATTTTTTTAGTAGTAGTACTACAGGTACCAGCGGGCCCGGTTTTCCTCCGCATGCTGGTACTTGTGGTTCTCCAAGTACCAGCTTGCGGGGGAGGCTTGCTGGGACTTGTAGTACTGCTACTAAAAACAATATTCATTTTTTTACACAATGGCTATCAGCCTCCCATCCGCAGCCCTTGGATGGGGGGGACAGCCTCGGGCTTCACCCCTGGTCCTTGGGTGGCTGGAGGGGGGGGACCCCTTGATTGAAGGGGTCCCCACTCCTCCAGGGTACCCCGGCCAGGGGTGACTAGTTGGTTATGTAATGCCAGGGCCGCCGGGAGCTATATAAAAGTGTCCCCCGGCTGTGGCATTATGTATCTGGCTAGTGGAGCCTGGTGCTGGTATCAGAAATACGGGGGACCCCTACGCTTTTTGTCCCCCGTATTTTTGGAACCAGGACCAGGCGCAGAGCCCGGTGCTGGTTGTTTAAATATGGGGGAACCTCTATCATTTTTCCCCCCATATTTTTGCAACCAGGACCGGCTCAAAGAGCCCGAGGCTGGTTTTGCTTAGGAGGGGGGACCCCACGCAATTTTTTTTCAAAAAATAAACACTTTCCCATCCCCTTCCCACTGATAAACATGCACGGATCTCATGGATCCCTGCATGCCTATCCAAACACGGGATAAAAAAGCAGGTCTGTTTTTTTTTAGCACTTTTTCACGAATTGTATTTCTGCACGGCAGTGTTTGGCTATTGTCGGCAGTGTTTGTGATTTGCACTTTTTAGTAAATTACCGATTTCTACCAAATTGCAGGCGTATTTGACCGATGGTGTATTGATTCGTGATTTTTTCCTAGGACTTCCAAAATATTACGAATGCCCTCATCACTGCCGAGATTTTTGCTTAGTAAATTACCGAAATGACACTTTGAAGAAAAAACGGCATCTCGGTCAAAATCGGGACCTTAGTAAATATACCACATAGTCTCCCTGCACCACACCAGAAAGTTATAGCAGTTTAAATGGTAACAGAACAAAGGGATTCACCTTTACAGGATAGGAGGGGACAGAACAAGGTTACAAGGTGGTGTTTGGTATCCAGCTGTAGGGTATTTTAAGGGTAACATTCCGGTGTTGGTTTGAGGAAGATCGCATGTTCCGGCGGATAGTTATGTGCAGGAGCAGAATATAGATATAAACTGTATTTACTGTACATTATGTATGCGGCAGGAATCCAGAGGAGACCACCCACAAGAGCAGTTGGAACAGACATCGCCCACCTATTCAAACCGACCTATGACCTCTCCTGTACTGTAAATGACCATCCCTGTGTCCAATGGACAAAGAGATTACAGTATCCATTGTGTTATGTTTTGGATGAATTGTATAAAGAGATCCTGCTGCAGGCCTGGTCAGAAACAAGACTCACAAAGTTATCTATTAGATGACCGAGGACCGGACCGGGTAGCGCGGCGAATCCAATCACGTATGTACCATTGAATGTAGCCATTATTCTGTTGTATTGTATTTATATTGTAACCCCCTTTCAGCAATAATATGCTGTGGTGTCGGAACCCAGTGGTTTAACTACAGACTGGTGTCATGTCTTTCTTTCCCTGCTAAGGTTTAAAGTGTAATAGCATCGCACTGCATTGCTGCATGAGGTTTAAAGTGTATTCATTGGGTGTGTACGCGCTATGTGTACTTTGTACCGTCAGTGTGGCGTTTGTACGCAAAGTCCGTACACGGTACGGGACTCTGTACGCTAACAGCGTAAAAGGTGCGTAGAGTGTGTATTAAGTTTAGCGGCCGCAGCGGCTCCATGGTAAAGTGTATTTAAAGTGTGTATAAGGTATAGCTTTTCATTCCTGTATATAAATCAGCATTATCAGTGTGTGTGTATATGTATATATATATATATATATATATATTATATGTAGTGTATGTATACATACAATATAGTATATATCTCTATTTATACTGTGACTGATTAGAACATCATACATACAGTATTCTAGGAAAAATACTGCTATACTCTACCTTTAAACGCAACACATACACAATACCTGTTATGTTCCCTAATCCACAACCAACTGATGCCTGTACATAAAGATACTAAATTTAATGTACGCAACGTTCATAAGGAGTATTAATGGCACATTGTACTGTAGAAGTAGGAGTCTCATTACCAGGGGTGAAAGTGGACCGGGACAGGGCGGAACTGTGTTCCATCAATTGTATTTGGAGGCGTGATCCGTTCCTCCTCTGCCAGCCCACCTTGCCCGTCTATTGGGAAATTTATACAGGCAGCATTGTCTCTGCTCTATGAGCCAGTGCTCCCACATTAATAGATAAGGCAGGCGGGTGGCGCTAGACTGTGACGGACTCCCTTAGCTAATCTCCCCCAGTCCCCATCCAATGAAGCTGGGCTGTGGCGGGAATGAGACCATTAGAAGGGGAACCAGTGGATGCTGGTAAGGAAACACCATGGACACTTGAGGCAAGAGGGGCTGGGGTGGCATTTATTATGTGTATAAGTGGCATTGATACTGTAGGCATGTGTACAAGAGGTACTGCTATCGCAGGCATTCTTACGTGCATAAATGACCCTGATACTGTGGGCAGGTGTATAAGCGGCACAGCTACTGTGGGCATTATTATGTGTATAAGCAGCACTGATACTGTGGGCATTGTGTATAAGGGGTACTACTTTGTAGTATAACATGAATATGGGGCAGTACTGTGTGTTGTAACGTGAGTAAGCTGCATTACTCTGTCGTGTAATATGAATCAGGGGTACTACATGCGGTGTAAGGACAATAAGATTGTGCTACTGTGTAGTGTAATATGAATTGGGGGTACTGTTGTGTGGTCACGCCCCTTCCTTGTGTTACCACACACCTTTTTTGATCTGCGCACCTTCTGCACGTACTGTTCCTTTAGACAATATGAAAGTTAGATCACAAATTTGTAGTGTGCAGGGAGCGCCAAACACCCTACCATCGGCCCTGGCTCCGCCTAATGGGAGGGGAGTAGGTGGCAGGGGAGATGAGTTCCACTACCGCTCCAGAACAACTTTAAGCCCTGCTCGTTATTATCAGAACCTACAAGAACCCATCCCTCTCTACAGGCTGTTAGCCCTCCTAATTTTCGAGAAATATTTTTGTTATCTTTTTGTGGGTATTGTTGTGTTGTCTTATACAGTATTATACCCAGAATGTTTTTTAAAGCCAGGCCTGATTATGACGTAGTCGGTGGGGGTTGGGGGGAAGGGTGGACCAGGAGATGATGAGGAGGAACCCTATTATAGGAGGTAAACACAGTGGTGCAAGTAGAAATATTTTCTTAGTGGTACTGAGTGTCGAAAAATGGTCATGTTATGAGGGGGCGTAGCCACATTCTGCTAGTGGGAGTGGCTACATGACACTAGCGGCGTGGCCACTTGACACAGCCCCCCCTTTTTTTTTTATCTGGAGGCAAGGTTAAAAATATATAGTATTGCCTCCAGTATATTAGATATATATAGTGATACCTCCAGTATAATAGAAACATATAGTGATACCTCCAGTATAATAGAAATATATAGTAATGTGCCCAATTTAATAACAATATATAGTAATGCCCCCATTATAACAGGAAAATACAGCCACTGTCGCACTCCCAGTAACCCTGACAAAATGGGAGGAGCCGTCATGCTGCCAAGCACCATGGTCTTGTTGCTTTGTGGCACTTTATAATTGTGGTAATGGCAAAGTGTGTGGTAGTGGGTACTGCGTATCCACTGCCAAATTGTTAATGGTACTCCGTACCCGAGCGTACCCGCATACTTGCACCGCTGGCTAAGCAGTAGCCTCATCATGTACCCTCTCACCCAGCACCTCACTTACAGCTCTGCAGGGTCCGGATAGGAGATGTTGTGAGTCTGCAACGCTTCCTTCCAGTGCAGGGTAGGCCGGGGGCAAGAATGAGGTCGGCAGCAGCGATGCCCTTCATGGTGCTAGTCACGTTCCACCCCCCCCCCCCCCCAGTGCAGACCATGCTGATCGCACCCACTGCAACAGCACACTATAGGCCCTTCATAAATTTCAGCTCCAGGCCTATGTGGACCGTAACCTGGAACTGAGGCTGCGGCAGCACACTTTTTAAAGGAGGATTCTCCCGTAGGGATCCAGGGGTAAGAGCCCCCCCCCCCCCCACCCACGCCTGCACATCTGTCTTTTTTGGAGGGGGCGTTCTGCCCCTCCCCCATTCTGTTCCGAAGCTTCTGTTTGTGACCTAATACTAACAATATGTTACAATCAGGATGCACAGCCTTCTGCTTCTTGTACACTATTATAATTAAGCTTGTACACATAATAATTATTTGTGTTTGTTGTTTATTCAGAATATGTTACCACATTGTAGAAAATAAAGACAATGTATCTGTATAATAATCGATGTTGACATGTCCTGAGATGGACATGTATAGTAGGGGCCAGATTCAGGTCCTGTCGCTATAGCGGTGCATGCCGCACAGTGCTGATGTACTTTGTGCATGAGCTGGACCTGTACTGAGCAAGTCCAGGATGTCTGTGATGTCGGTCGCACTATGTCATCAGGCTGTCAGTGATTGACAATCTGATGCCATTTTGGGGTGGGGAGAGGGAAACAACGGCATCCGTTTCCCAAAATGGAGGCTTGTCACAGCTGTTGCGGGGGAGGGACAATGCCAAGATCTCTGCCTCTTTGTTGTTGCTGCGTCAATGGTCTTGCGCAACCCCATGGGTCACAAAGCTCGGCCGATGATGTTGCAGATAACCTAATACTAGAATGCAGCTCAGATCAGTAATGCAGTAGGAGGCGTGATGCCCCAGCTGCATTACTGTATTAGCGCTATCGCTGAGCTTCTATGTAAGCAGCAGCGGTAGCAGCTCCATCTACAAAGTACATGTAGGGGCGGGAAAGGGGGAAACGGAGAGACTCCCCGACCTTGCAATCACTGGCTTCCCTTCCTATTTGTGTTTAGCGTAGAAAATCACAGTTACAATAGCGTACAACTCTGACTTAGACCCACAGTCCTATTTAAAAACAAAAGGTAAAGTACTCATAATCAAAAATATTATTTAAAAAGTGTTTTCGTTAAAATAATGTTAGAACTGAGATGCAACCGTTATGATGCCCGTACACTTGTGAGATATCTGGTACAACCCTTAGATTCTGACCGTATCGGTGCGATAAATCGCAGGATTGTATGCACATCGAATGTCCCCCCTGATGCGATGCGCTGGCACGCCGGTCAAATCTTGCATCTCAAGATATTATGTGCTGCACGTAATATTTATCGGATCGCATGTGCGATCGATGCTGTTTTTAGCATATCCGATTTATCGCACTGCGATGTGCGATCTGTGAGGTATTTAGCTCACTTCCTGGACACTCCCCTCCACCCATTTCTGGTCACCCGATTTCTGGTCGCAAGGGACATGCGGTAAATCGCATGATTGTATGCGTATCGAATGCACAAAAAAAGCACTTTTGATGCGATTTATCGCACGAGGAGCTTCAAGGGAAATCAAAGCACGATATCACATTGCGCTCAATCACACAAGTGCATGGGCACGATTAAGGTGCTCATACACTAGATCATAGGTTCTCAACCTCGGTCCTCAGGACCCCACACAGTGCATGTTTTGCAGGTAACCCAGCATGTGCACAGGTGTATTAATTACTCACTGACACATTTTAAAAGGTCCGCAGGTGGAGTTAATTATTTCACTTGTGATTCTGTGAGGAGACCTGCAAAACATGCACTGTGTGGGGTCCTGAGGGCCGAGTTTGAGAACCTGTGCACTAGATGATGACACTAGGGATGATTTATCTTTAACGTTTTCCCTTGAACTACCCCGGCAGCTCCCTGGCAGTCCTGGGCAAACGATATAGTACAATGCACATAAGATATGGCTACATTCAGGAGCATGCTGTCGCTGACTATAGCCTCACATCTTCCCTGCAGCAGGGAATATCAGATGCTATGACCAACGACCAGCGGGACCGCGCATTGTGATTATTATCGTTCATGGACACTGAACGCCCCACTCTAGTTGTTTAGAATGGGCAGTACGGATGGTGTAATGGATAGCAATCTGCCTCACAGCATTGAGGTCATGGGTTCAATTCCCACCATGGCCCTAACTGTGTTCGTATATTCTCCCCGTACTTGCGTGGGTTTCCTCTGGGTGCTCCGGTTTCCTCCCAAAATCCAAAAATATACTGGTAGGTTAATTGGCTCCCATCAAAAATGAACCCTAGCGTGAATGTGTCTGCGTGTACATGTGGTAGGGAATATAGAATGTAAGCTCCACGGGGGCAGGGACTGATGTGAAAGGTCAAATTATTTTCTGTACACTGCTGTGGAATATGTGTGCGCTATATAAATAACTGGTAATAATAATAATAATAATATAGAATGTTATTAACATTTGTTTAGGTTGTCTCATAGCACTTGTATTTGTCTATTTTGCACTGAAACAAAGTCTGTGTCATTGGAACCCTTACCACAGCCCAGAGTTATCACATCCCTCCTGAGGGGGTGTGGTATGGCTGACCAGCAACTCAGGGATCCCGGCAGCATGCCGACGTCGGGATCCCGGCCGGGGGGGGGGGGGGGGGGGGCGAGTGCAACAAGCCCCATGTGGGCTCGCTGCGCTCACCACACTGCGGGCTCGGTGGCGACCTGCGGTCATCATGGGTTCTATTCCCACTCTATGGGTGCCATGGACACGCACAAGTGGAAATAGACCCTGTTGGTCGGTATGCCGACCGTCGGGATAGTGAGGGGGTGGGATGTTGGTGGAGGTCATGTGACCGTCAGTCTCCCGACCGCCAGTCACCTGAATACCACCCCTCCTGAAGTGTTAGTAATCCATGTGTGCTTCATATAAATATTTATGCAGTCCACAATATGAGCACAATGTAAGCTTACCATCTTCGGAGTGTTAGAGAATTAATATAACTTTTATTTTTTATTATTTGTCAGGTAATTTTTTTTTTGTAAATTATTTCAAAATTTAACTTGACCCTCTTTTGTTATTTTCCCCTCAGCTCCCTTGAAAATTGTTATAAAGGAAAAAAAAAATGTCTAAAAGCAAATACAGCGTAAAACCATTTTCCTTAATGTGTAAGCTGGAGAACTAGGTGTCCTGTTAGTTGCTTGTCATTTTACCCTTATATAACTTACTGCCATGTTTTGCTAATCGCACCGTGTAACCTATGTAGTGCACCCAACATGGCTGCCTCGCCTGGTACTCTCTTGTGTAGAATAAACAATACATGGTTCTGAACTGTCCTAATATTTTTGTCTCCCCAAATATGTTTTATTTCTTCACCTTTTGAGAGGATTCATTACTAAAAATAAAAATAAAGGCAGCTTCAAGCAAAATATATTTAAAAAATAAATGTCTATTTTTATGTTAATTAAAACATAGCCTATTTTTTTTCTTCTTGTTCTTCTTCTTGATCTTCTTCTTTTTATTATTATTATTATTTTGTAATTATTATTATTATTTACTCTGCATTATAAAATAGGGAATTTCAGACTAAGATTGGTCCAGAAATCTTACAAACTTATCCTATAAAAGGAACAAGATGGCAGAAGCCTCATGACTCAAAGAGTCATCCTTCAGCACTCAGGAGAGGAAAAACCCCCTTGTGGAGGAAACCTCTGGGGACCCATGGCTGAAGGACTGCCCGTCCCTCTAGGCATTAAGAGACTATGCAGAGTTAGCCCAGACCACCCGCCCACCCACTAACCTTGCATAACCCAGTCATCTCTTCTGACACCTAAAATCTGCTATTTTGACCTTCTACCCGGCCAGTGAAGAACGCACCTACAGTCGATGGTGAGAGAGTGAAAAAGAGAGCAAGAGATGGGGGAGGGGGGGGCAGTCATAACCACCATAGCACTCGTTACTGATGCTCACAGGGAGTTACAACTGTACAAATGTAGCCAATCTCATCATGGTTACATCATACCGCGATTGCACCTTGTTAGGCGCGACCGCACCGCGTACGTCTGGACGTCTAAGATGTTTGTGCACCCATTTCACATGAATGGGAGCGGCAAATGCCGCAGCTTGGCATGGCTAGGCGCAGGTGCGCATAGCTGCGTCGAGGGTGCACGTTTACCTCAGATGTAGCCATGATCAGCGTGGCTACATCTGTATATAATATTGGATAAAAACAAAAGTATTGACTAAAGCACAATATAATTCTCTTACACCTCTGCAAATTAATAGAAATGGAACATACTGCAAAACTGGCATACTGGGATTTAGGCAGGCAGAAAGAGAGAGTAAAGGATTTACCTTGCAACATTATTGGCTCACCAAACAACTCTAAGGAGATGTCATAGGTGCAGTCGCACATAAAGGATTTAATTAGGGACATTATAGGCCTATCTAGACAGCGCTCTTCAAATATCTCTAATGACCCATTTGCAGGCGCTTGGGGTTGTTAAGTAACGGCACTGTCCCAGTAGGTGTGAGATTTTGTTTTTATCCAATACTATGCTATCCCCAAGGTCATAAGTCATATATTATAGTAGTCATGCTAAAAGTCTGCCAACGATTTGAACTAAGCTGCCCTAATCTTTGTCCAGTCACTAACCTTCTGCCAGTGTGCTATGCCGTCCCAGGCCTCTGAAGGCATATGTGAGACAGCAATACCACAGCCCTGATATAGGCAGTTGCCATTATGAAATCAGCATGACCTCACACACCCCACCACTCCCCTGTAGAATGTTATCTGCTGCGGTGCCCTCTGGCATAAATCCAATAGAAACCAATATGAACAAGCAGCAGCACTCGGAGACTGAGTTATAAAGTCAATGTATTAAACCACATAACATTCCAACGTTTCAGGGCACACCTTGACAAAGGGGCAGTTGTGCAGCGAAACTTTGGAATGTTATGCACTTATGTGTTTTAATACATTGACTTTATAAATCATAACTCAGTCTACCAGTGCTGTTTGTTCATATTGGTTTATATATGTATGTATGTATATATATATATATATATATATATATACACAACAAAGGTACCGGCTCTCCCACCAACAATCTCCGGTAATGCGCCGGGTGCCCGTGCTATATCAAGTAATGCACTCTTCCACGAAGGCACAGCACTCCAGACGGCTTGTTTAAAAATGACAAACGGCAATTGTTCACCAGGTGAGGTCTCTATTTATGTAAGTATGTTTTGTATTGATTGCAAGCCTGAGGACAATGTGTAATACATTGAAACGTTGCTGAACAATTGCCGTTTGTAATTTTTAAACAAGCCGTCTGGAGTGCTGTGCCTTCGTGGAAGAGTATATATATATATATATATATATATATACTGTATGTATGTATATATATATATATATATATATACATATATACAAAAGAATGGAAATGGATCGGCACTCCGTTTTCAATGTTGAAAAATGCGCTGGTGCCCTCTCAGCAACAATGGTTAAACAAACAGAGAAGAATAGGCGGCACTCAGCGTCTTGATCAAAAATAGAAAAGTGTATTTAAAACACCATCATAAACCAACGTTTCGGGACATGCAGGTCCCTTTGTCAAGGTGTACGCTGTACATCTTGACAAAGGGACCTGCGTGTCCCGAAACATTGGTTTATGATGGTGTTTTAAATACACTTTTCTATTTTTGATCAAGACGCTGAGTGCCGCCTATTCTTCTCTGTTTGTTTATATATATATATATATATATATATTTATTTTTTTCTAATATGGGTAATGAACCAACACTCGCTCACATACAAAGGTTCAGCTCATGCAGGTATAACATCACATTCCCCTTTGGGGGTATGCACCAGATATGGCGGAAACGCCAGGGGAGGTGGACAAGGCGAGATGGACAGGGGAAGAGGTCGTGGATGCGGCCGCGGCAGGGTGGGCAGACCCTCACTCCAACACAGGAGATAATTTTCAATCTTTCTACCCATCCACTTACTGCTATTGAAACACGTGTACTTGAGAAAGGATTACCCTTTGTGCCCACTGTAGAATTCAACTCTCAACAATGGGAAGTAGAAAAATATAAACTTATCAGGAAACTTTTACTGCAAGAACATTTCCACGGAAATAAGTCTCAGCTATCGGTACAACATAAGAGTGAATTACCTGAGCAATTAGCTAAACTGAAAACACGTTTATTATATGATCCTATTTCGAACAATGCAGCAATTAAAACCTTTGGACGCATGTTAGATTATGAAGTTTCGCAGGTGATTGTTCCGCAGAAGCTAAAATCCAAAAGTTTCGGTAATTTTTCCGAGGAGGAGGCTGATGCCTTGCGGGATTTGTCACGCTATCCTGATATTACGATACGCCCCGCTGACAAGGGTGGGGATATCATGATACAGGATATTGGAGACTATAAGTCAGAAATGTTACGACAATTGAATGATCAGTGTGTTTATCGGTTGTTGCAGAGCAATCCCACTGAGATATTTAATAATAAGTTACGTAACAAATTGGAATATGCAGTAGAAAATGGTATGATTAAAGATGAGTTGATGCGGGCACTAATAGAGGACCACCCGGTGGTGCCGATTATATATTTGTTACCCAAAATACACAAGTCTTTGATACATCCACCAGAGCGGCCCATTATTTCTGCTCAGAATAGTGTGTTCCAAAAACTTGCGACATACTTGGGTGCCCTGCTACAGCCTTGCATTAGGGGGCATCCACGTTATCTATTAGATACAATGATGTTTTTGAAGAAACTTGAGGCTCTTGGACCCCAACCCAGTGGAAGTCTTTTGTGCAATATTGACATCACAAGTCTGTACACGGTGATCCCCAACAGTGCAGGTTTAACCGCTGTACATAATCTTATTCATGACAATCCGCTGTATAGGGGCCCTGATGAAGTTCTTTTTGCAGATTTGCTTGAAATGATCTTGACCTGCAAGTTTTTCTTATTTGATGGGAAGTTCTACCACCAGACGTCTGGGTGTGCGATGGGGTCAAATGTGGCCCCATCGCACGCCAATGCATATATGATCATGACTGAACAGGAAATGTTATTCAATAATGTGATATTTCATGGGAATACGATTATGTATACGAGATATATAGATGATCTTTTCCTTATATGGTCTGGCCCCAGGAAAGTGTTAGTAAAAATCTTAGATGATCATAATACATCTGACCACCCTGTTAAATTCACCTACAGCATTAATGAATGCTTAGTCAATTATCTAGATGTGCAGGTAAATATAAAAAATAACATAATTAGTACTGCACTCTACAATAAACCCACTGATCGTAATACAGTCTTGCATGCACATAGTTTCCATCCTCAAAAACTTAAATATAGTCTACCATATTCGCAGTTTTTGCGGGCAGTCCGAATATGCAGTGACTTTGACACAGCTGTTACATGTATCAACAAAATGGTTCAGCAGTTTATGGAACGTGGATATAGATATGAATTATTGATACAAGCTAAGGAGATAGCATTAAAAATGGATAGGACACAATTATTGGTACCCAAAGTTAAGGCTAAGGCACAGGGACGTTTTCCCTGGGTGAACCACTATAATACAGCAAGTGTTAATATTGTGCAAGCTGCCAAAACATTGTGGCCAGTTGTATCCACTGATAAAGATTTGAACTTGGAAGGGACCAGTATAATGCCATGTTACACTAGAGGAAAAACCCTCAGGGACTGGGTTGTACATTCTGACATTACTGGAATTCAATCCAGGAGTAGTGAACAAGGCAACTTCCTTTCAGTACAGAAGGGTTTAACCACAGGGAAATATTTCTGGCATCCACGAAGTGGTAGGAAATATACAATACAACACAGGGTTACATGTACTACAAAATTCATTATATGATAACTTGTCCCTGTGGAGTAAATTATATAGGCAAAAGTGATGGTACACTGCGTGAACGTATGGCTAACCATAAATCAGCCATTAAATCAGCGTTAGCATGTGGCAAGAGTGATCAGCCGGTTGCATGGCATTTTGTGCAGGCCAGGCACAGTTTGACATCTTTACGTTCATGATCATTGACCATGAGCCAATTAACATTAGAGGTGGGGACTGTTCACTTAGACCAGGCATTCCCAACCACGGTCCTCAAGGCACACCAACAGTGCAGGTTTTAGTGATATCCAGGCTGCAGCACAGATGGTTAAATCAAAATAACTGAGCTACTAATTAAGTCACCTGTGCTGAAGTCTGGATATCACTAAAACCTGCACTGTTTGTGTGCCTTGAGGACCGTGGTTGGGAATGCCTGACTTAGACTATTAAGAAAGGAATCTAAATGGATACATGAGTTGGAGACACTAGCACCCAGGGGGTTAAACGAGACACTTGGTCTGCATTGCTTCCTATGATTTTAGTACTGTTATTTTGTAGCACATATGTGCTGTGTTACAATATTATTATATCATGCAGAATGCTGTCAATTTTCTAGCACTTGTAAGTTTCTATGCATTTATGTTATGATCATATAACAAGATTCTGTTGGATTCATTATACAGTGGTTTCTGATAACTTATGCTGCTTCTGCTTCTTGTTAAATTACAGATATTTAAGATGTTTACAGCTTGTAACATAATGTGCAACTTTGTGTTTTATGTCATTTATATAGTGGTCTCTATGAACCTTAGTTTTTATCTGATATGGTGTTTGTATAGTTACCATGGTGATGCGGCACAGGGTAGAGGCGTCATCAGTGGGCGCGGACACACCGGAGCCACTCACCTGGACTGACACATGCGGGGTATAAAGGTATGTGGTTTGTTCGTCTGCACTATCCTGATGACAAAGTAAATACACTTCGAAACATTGAAGTTATTTCTGCCTATTGGTCATTTATTTTTTTGAGTACCGCCCGACTGTTTCTCTGTTGGACCCGCCCTGGTACCTAGGAGGGCACCGGCCAGTGCTGCTTTCTACATTACTATATATATATATATATATATATATACAGGGCCGGCGACAGAGGGGGTCAAAGGGGACACCTGTACTGGGCCCCAAGGATCAGAGGGGCCCCAAGTATATGCCACTTAGTGTCCGGCAGGGATGTGAGCAGGGAATCATCATGGAGTCATTGGGGAGAGGCAGACCGTGGTGTGTTTGGGGGAGGAAGGAGAGACATACATGTTTATATATCTGTATACTGTAGATAAATAAATATATATATATTTATTTAATAGCAGTTTATTATATAGCGCAGCAAATTCCTTTGCTCTGAGGGGGCCCCAGAGATATCACTGTACCGGGCCCCAAGATGTCTGTTGCCGGCCCTGTATATATATATATATATATACATATATATATATATAAATGGGGGGATAGGGGTATTAGCGACCAACGGTGTTTGAATAAATATAAATATCTTATGAAGAAATGGTGTAAAAAATACGTGGTACTGGGGTTAAAAAATTAAACAATACATTTATTTCCAAAAACAATGATCAAATTAAATATAAAAATACAACTTAAAAATTAGATGGACATTGAATATTAATAAAGGGCTAAAACCATTAATTTAAACAAAAAAATATATAAAATTTATAAAAAATGAGAGATTCCTGCTTATCCTAGTATGGAGAGTCACATGAGGTACACCCAACGCGTTTCGTCTGTCTGACTTCATCAAGGTGACTATTTATTTGATTTTACTCACACCCATCTGTGGCGCCATTCTCTCATTGCTTATGTATATATATATATATATATATATATATATATATATATACTGCTCAAAAAAATAAAGGGAACACTAAAATAACACATCCTAGATCTGAATGAATGAAATATTCTTATTAAATACTTTGTTCTTTACATAGCTGAATGTGCTGACAACAAAATCACACAAAAATTATCAATGGAAAATAAATTTATTAACCCATGGAGGTCTGGATTTGTAGTCACACTCAAAATTAAAGTGGAAAAACACACTACAGGCTGATCCAACTTTGATGTAATGTCCTTAAAACAAGTCAAAATGAGGCTCAGTAGTGTGTGTGGCCTCCACGTGCCTGTATGACCTCCCTACAACGCCTGGGCATGCTCCTGATGAGGTGGCGGATGGTCTCCTGAGGGATCTCCTCCCAGACCTGGACTAAAGCATCCGCCAACTCCTGGACAGTCTGTGGTGCAACGTGGCGTTGGTGGATGGAGCGAGACATGATGTCCCAGATGTGCTCAATTGGATTCAGATCTGGGGAACGGGCGGGCCAGTCCATAGCATCAATGCCTTCGTCTTGCAGGAACTGCTGACACACTCCAGCCACATGAGGTCTAGCATTGTCTTGCATTAGGAGGAACCAAGGGCCAACCGCACCAGCATATGGTCTCACAAGGGGTCTGAGGATCTCATCTCGGTACCTAATGGCAGTCAGGCTACCTCTGGCGAGCACATGGAGGGCTGTGCGGCCCCCCAAAGAAATGCCACCCCACACCATTACTGACCCACTGCCAAACCGGACATGCTGGAGGATGTTGCAGGCAGCAGAACGTTCTCCTTGGCGTCTCCAGACTCTGTCACGTCTGTCACATGTGCTCAGTGAGAACCTGCTTTCATCTGTGAAGAGCACGGGGCGCCAGTGGCGAATTTGCCAATCTTGGTGTTCTCTGACAAATGCCAAACGTCCTGCACGGTGTTGGGCTGTAAGCACAACCCCCACCTGTGGACGTCGGGCCCTCATACCACCCTCATGGAGTCTGTTTCTGATCGTTTGAGTAGACACATGCACATTTGTGGCTTGCTGGAGGTCATTTTGCAGGGCTCTGGCAGTGCTCCTCCTGTTCATCCTTGCACAAAGGCGGAAGTAGCGGTCCTGCTGCTGGGTTGTTGCCCTCCTACGGCCTCCTCCACGTCTCCTGATGTACTGGCCTGTCTCCTGGTAGCGCCTCCATGCTCTGGACACTACGCTGACAGAAACAGCAAACCTTCTTGCCACAGCTCGCATTGATGTGCCATCCTGTATGAGCTGCACTACCTGAGCCACTTGTGTGGGTTGCAGACTCCGTCTCATGCTACCACTAGAGTGAAAGCACCGCCAGCTTTCAAAAGTGACCAAAACATCAGCCAGAAAGCATAGGAGCTGAGAAGTGGTCTGCGGTCACCACCTGCAGAACAACTCCTTTATTGGGGGTGTCTTGCTAATTGCCTATAATTCCCACCTGTTGTCTATTCCATTTGCACAACAGCATGTGAAATTGATTGTCAATCAGTGTTGCTTCCTAAGTGGACAGTTTGATTTCACAGAAGTGTGATTGACTTGGAGTTACATTGTGTTTTTTAAGTGTTCCCTTTATTTTTTTTTAGCAGTGTATATATATATATATATATATATATATATATATATATATAGTGGAACGGCGTGCGGCACTCAGCCAGAAAAACCACAGCAAGGAGTCAGATGTGCGTAATCTGACTCCTTGCTGTGGTTTTTCTGGCTGAGTGCCGCACGCCGTTCCACTACATTGCACTCTACATGTGAGGGCACCGGCCACAGTTACTTTTGTTATTTGGAGTGCCAGACTCCCTTCCGTATATATATATATATATATATATATATATATATATATATATATATATTTTTTTTTTTTTTAATATGGGTAATGAACCAACACTTGCTCACATACAAAGGTTCAGCTTGCTTGGTGCCTTCAGCAAAAATAGTGGTAAGCAATGAAAGAATGCGGCACACCAAGAATTACTTTTCAATAGAATATATTAAAGCTCATAGCATGTTACAATCACCGACGTTTCAATGCCCACCGATGTTTTCTTCAAGGTATACATGCACTGACGATACAAAAAAAAAAAAAGTGTACATGCACTGACACTGTATTGTCAGTGCATGTATACCTTCAGGAAAACATTGGTTAGCAATGAAACATCAGTGAATGTAACATGCTATGAGCTTTAATATATTCTATCTTTCAATGCCCCCATAATATGTGACGGGATCCACAAAATATTTTGCTCAGCGCGATCACTGCTGTAGATTAACTTTTTTAATTAAAAATGAAAATATCTATCGCAATGCCACAGTTATTAATACATAGGCGTCTTAAGATTTCATAATCCTTATTATACAGAGTCCCCAAAAATGTAAGGGAATGGACCAGTTCATTCACACTTGCTGACAAGCAGTATTCATAAAAGTTAGCCCTCTGTACCATACATTGACAGTATGTGGAAATGCTTATTAAGGATATGCTACACTTTCCTGCAGGTAAACTTGGAGTCTCTGTAACACACTTCTAACGCTCTGTTGAAGTGAAGGACAAGTACCAAGTTTTTGTCTACAATGGTAACTAGCGTTTATCACCTCTCTTCTGTACAAGCCCTGATCGTTTGTTACAAAGGTGAATTGTTTGCTGCAATGATTCCAAGTGTTTAAGCATTTTTTTACTGGATATCTGGCGAGATTAATATTATGCTGCTCAGAATTTGTTTGCAACGGACTCCTGTCTGCTCTATGGCCAAAATCAATATGTTTAATAAATGTTCAGGTTCTTACGCCTAACAAAAAATGTAGCGTTACTTGTGACGAGGGGTGCTGCAATGTTTAGCTGTTGGGCGGGGGGCACAGAAAAAATTACATGTTGGTGTTCCCCTCCAAACCTCCCCACCCCATCCCCACTGCGGGTGAGTGATTACCTACAGTACGGGCGACTCCTCCTTTAGCGTGCTGCCACAGCCTACTGCTATGCCCCATGTTCTCCTAGCCGGCTCTCCATAGATGCATTACTGGGAGAAGGCAGGGATATCCCAGCAGGCTCAGCATGGCAAAGCCTCCTCCCAGTAATGCATCTGTGAAGAGCCTAGGACAGCACGTTGGGAATAGCAGGCTTCTCAGAGCCAGATTAACAATGGGGTGGGTGGAGCTGCAGCTCCAGGCCCCCCCATCAAAATAGGCCCACAGCATCTGCGCTTCAGCTGCTGCAATAGACAGGAAAAAACTTTTCCTGCTACAGCCATCAACTGTCCGAGGCCCCGCCCACTGATACCGGGCAGTGTTGAAGGTTTCAGTAGGGGTCCCCCTGCGCCACATAAGATCGGCGCCACCTCTTCCAGACCACGCAGCCTCAACTGAAGGAGTCTTGGCTGGGTGACTGATCGTGAGGCTGTGGTGTCAGTGGTGGTGCTGCAGTACTGGCTGCAGCTGCCGCTTCCGAGATTGCAGCAAGTTCTTCTGGATGCTGCTGATCACTGATTGGGGTGCCCTTCCCCGCAGCCAGAGCATGAGACAGCGCCTCTGTTACAGGTATGCAGGCACTTACAGAAGATTTTAGTAAATATATGTTTTGAAACCAGTTTCATATATTTCTCAATGTTATTTTATATATAAATGTATGTATATATATATGTGTGTGTGTGTGTGTGTGTGTGTGTGTGTGTGTGTGTGTGTGTATGTATGTATGTATGTATATATATGTGTGTGTGTGTGTGTGTGTATGTATGTATGTATGTATATATATGTGTGTGTGTGTGTGTGTGTGTGTGTGTATGGTGGTGGTAGGGGACTCTATCATCAGGAAGGCAGATAGGGTAATCTGCTACCTGGATCGTGATCGCCGTATGGTATGTTGTCTCCCGGGTGCTCGGGTATGGCACATCGCAGACCAGGTAGATAGATTTTCGGGAGGGGCTGGAAAAGACCCGGCGGTCTTGGTGCACGTTGGCACCAACGACAAAGTTAGTGGTAGGTGGGATGTCCTTAAGAAAGATTATAGGGACTTAGGCCAGAAACTAAAAAAAAGGACATCTAAGGTAATATTCTCTGAAATATTACCAGTGCCACGCGCTAGCTCAGGGAGACAGAGGGAGATTAGGGAGGCAAATGTGTGGCTCAGCGACTGGTGTAGGAAGGAGGGGTTTGTGTTTTTGGAACACTGGGCGGACTTCTCAGTCAGGCGCCATCTTTTTTCTTGTGATGGATTGCACCTGAATGAGGAGGGTGCTGCGGTGCTGGGGGATAGGATGGTTAGTAGGTTGGAGGAGCTTTTAAACTAGGAGCCTGGGGGGAGTGTTTAGCTAGAAACTATGGGTCATGCAGCGAGTATAGTAGGGATGGTGGTAGTGAGATAAAAGGGGGTGGAGAAGGGGGGAGGGAAAGTGCAGCTGGTAAGGGTATTTACATGGGTTCTAATAAGGGTATTAAGAAAGGTATTGCCATAGCATTAAATAATAACAATTATGTGTCATCATTACAGCCTATAAAAAATGTTGTTCGGGACTTAAGGGAAAATACTTATGTCAGGGCGGTGAATTTAGGCGGGAACATTGGGTTGACCAAAGAGAAAAGTAAGGTGGCCAATACTAAGTACGATGGGGTTGGGGAGGGAGCGAGAAGGACAGTCTGTATCAGTAACTCTAGGGATGCACTAGTAATCCAGAATGGGATATCTTTAAAAAACAAACGAATAAAGGAACCAATAAACTAAAATGCATACTTGCAAATGCAAGAAGTCTAGCAGGTAAAATGGGGGAATTGGAATTGTTAGCATCAAAGGCTGAGTATGACATTATAGGTATTACAGAAACATGGTGGGACAACTCTCACGACTGGGTTGCAAACTTGGAGGGGTATTCTCTTTTCAGGAGGGGCAGGACAAACAAAAGAGGAGGAGGTGTATGTCTTTATGTTAAACCATCACTTAAACCATACCTAAAGGAGGTTATCTATGAGGAGACTGGCGATAATGTGGAGTCACTATGGGTTGAAATCTCAAGTGGGGGTATTGATGCAAAAAAACTAGACATAGGCACGTGCTACAAACAGCTGGATATTAGCATACATGAGGAAGAACAACTCTTACAGCCAATCAAAACGGCTGCGGGATTGGGGGACATCCTTTTGATTGGGGATTTTAATTACCCGGATATAAACTGGAGTAACGATTCATGTGTTAAAGCGAGGGGCAACAGGTTCTTTAATACGTTTAAGGATCACTACTTATCTCAATTAGTCGAGGACCCAACTAGGGGTAAAACTACCCTGGATCTAGTAATTACTAATAATGTGGACATTATATCAAACACTAAAGTAGGGGAGACTTTGGGTAACAGTGATCACTATATGATCACATTCGACATCAGTTTCAGGAAACATAGCTATAGGGGTTCCACCAAAACATTTAACTTTAGGAAGGCTAATTTCAGTATGCTTAGATGTGCACTTAACAACATTGAGTGGGAGGTTCTGTTTAATAACAAGAACACTTCGGAAATGTGGGATGTTTTAAAAGGGTTGCTGGATAGCAATATTCATAACTTTATTCCCATGGGCAGTAAACGCAGGAGTCTTAAACTCAAACCGATGTGGCTTAACAAGAAGGTTAAGGCAGAAATGGATAAAAAAAAAAGCCAGCTTTTTATCCATCCATTTAAATCTAATGGAAAGGAGGAGTCTTTCAAGTATTACAAGGAAAAGGCAATAAGAGCAGCTAAAATGGAAAATAAAAATCGCTATAGAGAGTGAAACCAATTCTAAAAAGTTTTTTAAATACATAAATGGTAAAAGGTTAAAAAAGGAGAATATAGGTTCATTAAAAGATGAATTAGGAGAATTGATAAATGATGACAAAATAAAAGCAGAAATACTGAACAAATTATTTTCAGCAGTATTCACCATAGAATAACTGATGGTGGGAGGAGTGCATAACAATTGTGACAGTAATAATTCATGGTTAGATACTTGTTTAAGCGAACAAGTAGTCCGGGAGAGACTAAGCAAAATTAAGATTAATAAATCACCTGGTTCTGATGGACTCCACCTGAGGGTTCTTATGGAGCTTAGTTCACAAATAGCATGACCCCTATACTTGATTTTCAATAGTTAAATTAGATCAGGCATGGTACTGAGGGTAGCTGAGGTAGTGCCATTATTTGAAAAGGGATCCAAAAATCTTCCGGGAAACTACAGACCAGTTAGTTTAACATCTATAGTGGGGAAAATATTGGAAGGAATTCTAAGGGACAGCATACAGGAGTATCTACAGTCAGCTAGGATTATTAGCAAGAACCAGCATGGGTCTGGGCATCTAAATGGAAAATGAGGTTCAATACAGACAAATGCAAGGTTATGCATTTTGGGACTAAAAACAAACTCGCAACCTACATATTAAATGGGGAAAGCCTAGGGGAATCAGAGTTGGAAAAAGACTTGGGGATATTCATTGATAATAGGCTTAATAACCATACACAATGTCAAAACGCAGTAAAGAAGGCAAGTAAGGTGCTAGCGTGTATAAAAAGGGGAATTGAGACAAGGGACTCGGATGTAATCCTGCCGCTGTATAAAGCATTGGTACGTCCGCACCTGGAATATTGTGTTCAGTTTTGGGCACCATTGTATAAAAAAGACATCAGTGAACTCGAAAGGGTTCAAAGGCGAGCTACTAAATTGATTAAAGGCCTAGAGGGACTGGATTATGAGGAAAGGCTTACTAGGTTGAATATGTATACACTAGAAAAGAGGCGTCTAAGAGGAGATATTAATATCTTCAAATATGTAAAGGGACATCACAAAGAGTTATCAGAAGAATGATTTATTAAAAGAACACAGTTTAGGACACGTGGGCACTTGCTGCGGCTGGAGGAGAGAAAGTTCCGAATGCAACGGAGGAAAGGGTTCTTCACTGTTAGGGCAATTAGGATGTGGAATTCCCTGCCAGGGAAGGTGGTAATGGCGGACTCTGTAATTGGATTTAAAAAAGGAATGGATACATTTCTGAATGAAAATGCTATCCAAGGTTATAATATTTAAAATATCAACGTGGTTAATTCGGGGGTAATATGAGTTATGGTAGTTAACTAGTCATAAAACATTATTCATCGGGTAAGTAGAAACATCAGAGGTGTAGCAAGGTGTCATGGTGCCTGGAGCAAGGTATGTTTCGGTGCCCCCGTCCCCTGTGCTGAACTGGGGGCATGGCCACCTGGGCCGGTTCTAGACCATGTGGCACTCAGAGCGAAAGTTTCCTTTGGTGCCCCCCCCCCCCCCCCCACACACACACACATGCAGGGGAAACATAGTGCGCACCGAAGGCGCGCTGCTAAAAAAAAAGGAGCATGGCTTCAAAGGGAAGGGGCATCGCCACAGTTATGCCGCCTGTAGTTATGGACCCAGCAGTTGTGCCCCCTGTAGCTGTGCCCAGAGTAGTTGTGCCCTCAGTAGAGTTGCCACCTGTAGTTGTGCCCCCTGTAGATTTGCCCACAGTAGTAGTGCCCCCTGTATATTTGCCCCCAGTAGTTTTGCCCCCTGTATATTTGCCCACAGTAGTTGGGCCCCCTGTATATTTGCCCACAGTAGTTGGGCCCCTGTATATTTGCCCACAGTAGTTGGGCCCCCTGTATATTTGCCCCAGTAGTTGTGCCCCCTGTATATTTGCCCACAGTAGTTGTGCCCCCTGTATATTTGCCCACAGTAGTTGTGCCCCCTGTATATTTGCCCACAGTATTTGTGCCCCCTGTAGATTTACCCACAGTAGTAGTGCCCCCTGTATATTTGCCCACAGTAGTTGTGCCCCCTGTATATTTGCCCACAGTATTTGTGCCCCCTGTAGATTTACCCACAGTAGTAGTGCCCCCTGTATATTTGCCCACAGTAGTTGTGCCCCCTGTATATTTGCCCCAGTAGTTGTGCCCCCTGTATATTTGCCCACCGTAGTTGTGCCCCCTGTATATTTGCCCACAGTAGTTGTGCCCGCTGTAGATTTGCCCACAGTAGTAGTGCCCCCTGTATATTTTCCCCCAGTAGTTGTGCCCCCTGTAGATTTGCCCCCAGTAGTTATGTGTGCCCCCTGTATATTTGCCCACAGTAGTAGTGACCCCCTGTATATTTGCCCCCAGTAGTTGTGCCCACTGTATATTTGCCCACAGTAGTTGTGCCCCCTGTATATTTGCCCCCAGTAGTAGTGCCCCCTGGTAGCGCCGCTTACACACACAAAGAAAAACAACAAAATAAACAATACTCACCTGCCCCGCTCCTGCTTGACATTGCTGCTGCTCCGTCTCCGCAGTCCTGTCCCGTCTGGCTGCAGCGCGTCTCCACTCTCCACCCGTCGGGTGTCTGACATCATGATGTCAGCCACCCGTGCATCACAAAGCACGGAGCAGGGGAGGGAGGTAGAGAGTTACACAGAGGCACAGGCAGCAGAAATTCTGTTTGATGAAGATCTACTCAGTGGACAGGCGGGTGTTACTACTGATGAAGTGTATCACAACCTACTAAGATTAAAGAAGAAAGAAATTGATTACCTACTTCATGGGACATCGTTATCAGACTATTATAGAGCTAAAAAGATACAGAGGGGATTCCGGATTAGGAACACCCCCCACAAATGGACGGAGCAATCCGGAATTCTGTCATCGTTGGATTTCCATCTTAAATAAATGTAGTATGGATTTGATATTACTCGTCACAGAAGAAGCTGGGAAAGAGTTAAAGAAATTTCGCTCAAAAGTTACGTCTTTGACTGTGGAACATAAAGAGCTGTTGGAGGAACCCAAGTTTCTGCCGACATGGGAAAAACTGGAAGCCCACGTAAATAAATATAAACAGGAGCTTATCAACTTTAAGAAAGCCAGACTCCATACTGTTAATATGGACTATGAAGATCACAGGCTGTATCGGTGGCTCCAGGGTATGGAAGCGGACCCCCCAAGGTATATCAGAAAATGACCAACCTGGAGGGATAGATTTCAAAAGAATCCAAACTCGTCTAATAGCGACAGCGACTTTTTGGTGAACGATTCTGATGAGCCACAAACCCCTGGTGCAGCCCCTTTAGGGGTTACGACCCGCGCCTGGTTGGAAAACCAAGGGTCCAGCTAACAAGATGCAGGGGGGGGGGCAAAACCAAAGGCTCTGGAAGGCCTCCAACAAATCAGAAGGAGAAGAAAATTAATTAATTTTCAATCTTTCGGACAGGATACTATCTGAGACAGAGGTACACATATTGAATAAGGGTCTATCTTTTATCCCCACTAACAAACACGACCCGTTCCGATGGAAGGTGGAGGAGTATAGATTTACTAGGAATCTTAGATTTAAATAATTTTTTACAACACAAGCCCAATGCACAGACGACTGCACTGGGCCCAATGAAGAAAAAAATCTAAATTTGACCCTGTCTCTGGTAACCCTGATCTGAAAACCTTTTCCAGACTTCTGGATGAGTCTGTGACAAAATTTTCCGTGGCACAACCAAAAATTTATAAAAATGTCACAGAGTTGGAAGTTCAAGCCATCAAAGATTTACAATCCTACTCTAATATTACTATTCGCCCTGCGGATAAGGGCGGGGCGATCGTGATCCAGATTTAGACTGAATACATAGAGGAAATAGATAAACAGCTATCCGATGCTGCAACATACAAGAAGATACATAATAACCCTACTGATCTGTATCAGAAACAATTGGATGCCATCTTGGCGACAGCAGTGAAGAATGGCCTGATGGGCACAGATTTAAAGATGGCTTTGACACAGGAGGCACCAATTACTCCTGTGTTATATACACTACCGAAGGTGCACAAGGACCCTGTATCCCCCCCAGGCAGACCGATTATTTCGGCAAGAGGTTAATTGACACAACCTGTATCACAGTATCTTGACAAGTTGTTACAACCTTTGGTGATGGTTCAAGACACAGTTTTAAAGGACACTACACACTTGCTCAATTTACTGGATGAAATTACATTCTTACCATCAGATACAATTATGTGTACCATGGACGTTAAAAGTCTATACAGTATCATTCCACATGAGGCAGGGTTGAGGGCCGTAGAGATTTTTTTACACACCAACCACTTTGACCAACTTGATATTCCTTTATTCATACAATTATTGAAATTTATTTTGACACATAATTATTTCATTCACAATGGGGATTATTATTTACAGTTAGCTGGGTGTGCCATGGGGTCTCCGGTAGCCCCCATGTACGCCAATATCTACATGTTTTCACAAGAACATTTGTTCTTCTTTTCATCTCCTTCAGTAACCTCTAAGATTATTTTATATCGACGCTACATTGACGACCTGATTCTGTTCTGGGGGGAGATACAGATTGCACTAGAGGCCCTCATTGAGTCAATTAACAGCAGTGACTCACCAGTCAAATTAACGGCTTGTTTCAGTTCCAGCAGCATTAATTATCTGGATGTTGCGATTGGAATCAAGAATAATAGGATCACTACGGATGTGTTCTACAAACCAACAGATCGAAATACTCTGTTGATCCACAACAGCTTTCACCCACCCTCATCAAAGAGGGGCCTCCCTAAATCCCAGCTCATGAGGGCAGCACGTATCACGAATGACAGATCTAGATTGGAACCGGCATTGGATAAAGTGGTGCAGAAATTTCTTGTACGTGGCTATGATAGAAATAAATTGTTGGGGTTAAAAGATGAAGTAATGAAGATTCCTAGGGAACAACTGTTGAGACCTTGCACAAAACAGATGGCCAATAGAATCCCATTGGTTAGAGAATATTCTACGGCCAGTGGGATTCTCCCTAGGGCAACCAAGGCCCTATGGCCTATTGTCACCTCGGATAGAAATGTAACATATTTCAAAAATAAAACCATCATGCCGAGTTATAAGAGGGGCAAAAATCTTCGTGATTTATTGGTGAAAACCGATGTGACCCCTAAACGGACAACCATTAATACTAAAGGTTGTTTCAAATGTCTATCTTGCAAGATGTGTTGCTATATGGAAACAGGCCCTGTATTCACGCATCCAATTACCCGTATCTCTCACCGGATTCAACACTATGTGACATGTACAACCCAATTTGTCATTTATGCCTTCTTCTGCCCATGTGGACTTGTCTACGTAGGACAGACAATTAGGACATTTAGAGAATGTATGGCATTACATCGTTCTGCGATTAGGGGGGCCATTGAGGGTAGAAAAAGTGACCAACCAGTAGCCCGCCACTTTAAAATGGCCAAACACAATTTGTCTGACTTGAAATATAAAATTCTGGACCATGTTCCGGTCTTACCACGAGGGGGTGACAGAGCAAAAGTTCTGGCACAGAAGGAAGCCAGATGGATCTATGTGCTGAACTCACTCCGAATGGCTTGAATGAACAGATGCCTTGGAATGTCTTTTTATGATAATTAATATTTAATATAACATGCTGACTACGTTTTGATATAGTCTTGGTATCGATATTGATTAGATTTAGATTCTAGACACTCTTAATGCACTGTAGTTATGGCAGATCTGTAGCACATGACTCTGTAGTGGTGATGGATGTATATAGTCTTTCCCCTTTCTCTGTTATGATTAGTGGTGTTGGGAGGTGATTGATCTCTTATGCATCACTACAGCTAATGATGTATATATGTTTATTTTTATATATTAATGGTGATGTGCTCTGCTGCTGCGACCCATATACATACATTCTCCCGGTGTACCTATTTTTAATTATTGAATGTTTCACATTCCTCTTTGATGCACTGATGCACTATAATTGTGTATATTTACTTTTGTCTCCCCTCTCAACAGCTTCCGTGAACCGCGGACAGAGTGAAAGCCACGTCCGGTTGCCTGGCAACAATATGACGTCACCAGTGGGCGCCGCTGACACAGAGCCGGAGCCCGTGCACAGCTCACCGCCGGCGTCCGGAAGCAGATGGATGGGGACCTTACACGCGGTGGCTATTTAGGTGAGTACACTTGTGGCTGATAGGTTGTTTTGTTTTGCTTTTCTCACAGCTTGGAGCACCTTGAAAAAAAAGCCTGTGAGGCGTTGAAACCTCGGTTTGTGCTTTTGCACTATGCTCTTGTATTTGATGCACTGAATATACATTGACCTATAAAAAGTTGTCTTTTTCAAAATCCGTTGAGTGCCGCCTGGTCCCTGGAACGTGGAAGTGATTTGCTAGTCCGAAAGAAGGGATTACATTGTATATACATATATACACTGTATATATATATATATATATATATATATATATATACGGCCGGTCTTCCCAAACATAGGCTCTCACCACTACAATCCATTTTGAATGCAGCTGCGAGGCTAATCTTCCTTGCCAGACGTTCATCGTCTGCAGATCCGCTCTGTCAGTCCCTCCATTGGTTACCGGTATTCTACCGTATTAAATATAAAATACTTTTACTCACATACAAGGCTATTAACCAAACTGCACCAACATACATCTCTTCACTCATCTCAAAATATCTCCCTACCCGACCTCTCAGCTCTGCACAAGATTTCCGTCTCTCATCCACACGCATTACTTGTTCACACTCAAAATTACAGGACTTTATCCGGGCTTCACCCACTCTGTGGAATGCCCTCCCACGCACAGTAAGACTCGCCTCCAGTCTCCAAACCTTTAAATGTTCCCTGAAAACTCACCTCTTCAGACAAGCCTATCAAATTCCAGACCCACCTACATAACCTTCAGTGCTTCCCTATCTAATTACATCCTCTGTAAAGTATTCATAACATCACATATCTTGTCTTTCTTTAGTCTCACACCCTCCTGACACTTGGATAACTTTGTGGGGTATCATCATACAACCCATTAAGAACCTAGCAATCTGGTGGACCATTATGCAATAGGTAGCATCTATCCTTGTGTATCTATGCCTATTTCCCTATAGATTGTAAGCTTGCGAGCAGGGCCTTCCTACCTCTATGTCTGTCTGTTTTTACCCAGTTTTGTTCTATTACTGTTGTTCTAATTGTAAAGCGCAACGGAATATGCTGCGCTATATAAGAAACTGTTAATAAAATAATAAATAAATAATATATATATATATATATATATATATATACATACATAATATATATGTGTGTGTGTATATATATATATATATATATATACATAATATATATGTGTGTGTATGTATGTGTATATATATATATATACATAATATATGTGTGTGTGTGTGTATGTATGTATGTATGTATGTATATATATTTATATATATATATATATATATATATACACATATATATATATATATATATATATAAAAATAAAAGTATATACAGTATGTATATGTCCAGGTGCCCCCAGACGTGATATATTAAAATGGAGCACTCATGAGACTTGTCAACAAGCTACTACACACTAGGAGCGGGATATAATGGCGTCTGAGATCGCTGGAGGTGCGGGATGCCGGCCGATCACAGACTTTGTTTTAAAGTGCCAATCACTTTAAAAAAAGTCCTAGATCGGCCGGCATCCTGCACCTCCGGCGATCTCAGACGCCATTACATCGCGCTGTAGATATTTGACACTGGTTTGTATGTGGACTACGTAAAGTCCGGTAAGTACCCCATCTTCTGCTCTGTGAGAAGGGATCTGGTCTCTAGGTCGACAAGACTTAGGTCGACAATGCCTAGGTCAACCACTATTGGTTGACAGTAAGTAGGTCGACATGGTTTCTAGGTCAACATGTTCTAGGTCGACATGAGTTTTTTTTTTTAAATTATTTTTGGAACTTTTTCATACTTTACGATCCACGTGGACTACAATTGGGAACGGTAACCTGTGCTGAGCGCAGCAGTAGCGGAGCGAGGCACCTTGCCCGAAGCTCGCGAGCCATGTGAGGGGACATGGTGCACTAATTTGCGGTTCCCCGTCACTGTACGGAGAAAATGACACCAAAAAAGTGAAAAACTCATGTCGACCTTTTGTCATGTCGACCTAGTACATGTCGATCCAGAGTCCCTGTTGACCTAGAAACCATGTTGACTTACATACTGTCGACCAATAGTGGTCGACCTAGACACTGTTGACCTAAGTCTTGTCTATCTAACATACCACACCCCTGTGAGATATATATATATATATATATATATATATATAAAATGAGCCGTGACGGGGCAGAATTGCATTCCGTCAGTTCCACTTGGAGACGGAACGCAGTTCCGCCAGCAGCACCACTGGCCAGGACATGCCAGAAGCCACTGGCCAGGATTCCTGTACCCTGCGCTGGCCTCTTCTGGTGGGGTGTGAGGGCCCCAGAGATATAACTGTACAGGGCCCCAAGATTTCTGTTGGCGACTCTGGACGGGGTGCACTTTAAATTTCTTCCACTGGGTGTGCTGGCTCCTCCCCTCTATGCCCCCTCCCACAGGCAGTTTAGAAAAAAGTGCCCTCAGGAAAGGATGCACACTCTGCAAGCTCCAGAGTTTTTCTTCAGTTTATTTTAAAACTTTTATTTTTCTTTTGGTATGCTGTTTAGACAACAGCGTACCTGCACCATGGGAGATAGGAGGGGGGGTGGGGGGGGGGGGGGTGGGGGGGCGGTCACCGGCCTTACGAGGTGCAGAGCTGCTTCCCACTGCAGGACCACCGTTCTGTGGGGCTGTTTGTTCAGCGGGGCACTGCGCCATGGCTGTCTCAGCCTCAGCACGCCGCACACCCCTAACACTGCCTGAAGGTGATCGTCAGTGGTGAGTACAAACCGGGGGCCCCGCTATAGCCCCTGCGTGAGACTGTCTAGCAATGGCTGTACTAAACATTTATGTGAGTCTACAGCATGGTTAGGAGACAGGGCCAGTATAAATATATATCTTAAAGTATGCAAGAAGAAAAAGAATCGGATTGGATGGGTGCACTCCATCCCTTTAAATTTTATTATTGTTTAAAATACAATTTATTTACTTTATTTTTAATTTTTAAAAGACAAAGGGGATATCGACATACCACCCCTTTCAAATAACCTGTGGGGCTTCTTTGTTTATTGATAACTAATTAGCCTAATTGTAGGCTAAGTAAAGCGAAGTGTAAAAGAAAAATGAAATAAAAAGAAAAACGTGATAAAAATGTATGTATATTGGTGAATAAAGTATTTAAAAATATTTGGTGTCCTGTTCTTTCTTGTGGATGTCACTTATCTATAACATCCCCTAATAATAATTTCTGGCTCGTATGACCTGATAATTTCTGGCTCGTATAATTTTGTGCCTGAAAACTAAAGGCTGAATTCTCACATAAAAAGTATTCCTTTGCTTATTGATACAATTGTAACCATAGATGCTTGTGCACCTTATTTATGGAACTATGTATCTGATAGTGTGCCTTGCTGTTGGAGATTTGATTCTCCCATGTAAACACCAAGGCAATATCTTGCAACAATTGTGTCAATATTGACTTGAATGACTTACAAAAGTTCCCAGTTTCAGAAAGTAAAAAGGTTAGGATAATAATTGTATATGCGTATTAAATACAGCAATTTAAAGTCCTGAGTTACTTTCTTTTAAATGGGAATTTTTAGCAGATTTAGAAGTTGTGCTATATTTGCTATCTATACACCTAAATGATAACTCTTATCAGTTCATTTTAGTTAGTTGTTTGTCAAATAAATATAATAGGTGTATTGCTTGTATTGGCCTAAGCCAAATGAATCCCCCCTATATGTGCATGTTATTTCTTGCACATACCGGTTATGTGTTATATTGTAATTTTAACACATTCAAGAGCACCTTGCATAGACACACTTTATTGCACAATAATTCCACATTCATTTGCATGCAAAACTTTATGTATTGCTGACAGACCTTGGGGTATATTTACTAAGAATCGTATTTGTGGTGATTTGGTGGGAGTTTAATCTCAATTTGTATCGGTCGTGTTTTTTTTGTGCAACTTTTTGAATTTAGTTCATGTAATTTACTTAGCTTCCGAGTTGAAGTATTTCGTATTTTTCGATGTCATTCGTAATTGTGTCCTTAATTTTGCAGCCGAATTGTATGTTTGCGGCCGAAACGGTGTTTTTTTTTTTTTACGGATTCGTATTTTTCTGTCGCGGCAGTGTTTTTTGGCCTTCACTTCCGCATTTCTACCAACTTTAATTTTTGTCACTCAAACGTGATTGGTTGTGTTTCAGATGGAGGAGTGTCTGTGCGGCGTCATATAAATATGCCCCAAACCATATGAACCTCGTGGGTTTAGCTAGTGGAGAGTATTTTGTATTTTGTACTCAGCCTTTATTAGAGGCGCCTTTGGAGCATTATTCTGTGTTTTTATAAATGATTGTATCAGCTGGATCTTTTAATTGTGTATTTTAATTGTATTGTATGTGCGATATTAAAATGGTATTATACTATGCACATTTTTCTCTTTCTGATTTTTATGCCATGTGACTGAGAAAAGGAGATAATGATACCAAATCACTGATATGTTACCATTTTTGGAATAAGTATTTCTATTATATACTGTATAGCTAAGCGCTGGTGTAACTGTTTCTCTATCTTTCTGCATTGCAGTGCTAATTAGCCCGGCATCGACTCCTATTCCAGAAACTGACACTGTGAGCATATGCGCAGTGTCAGATTCCCGGAGGAGCCTTTCACAAATGTGAAAACTCCTCCAAAATTCCAGCGATAAAACTCGCAGGGAGAGTGGTTGTCATTACCACTGTCCCTGCGGTACATAGTATGGATATTTAATTGAAATTAAAATATCCACTGCGAAACAAAATGCAAATAATTGCAGCAATGAGGTGATTATTAATACAAAGGGTCCTTAGCCCTGGAGGGGGGGGGGGGGGGGGGGGGGTTGTTTCATCCAGTATAACTAATGTTTAAAGGAACAAATCACATAAAGAGTGCAAATTGTTTTGCAGGGCAGGCGGCGATAGTTTCTTCTTTATTTCTTTTCTTAATTACAAGCAATTCAAAGCCGATTAGTAGTCTAATCAAGCTGTGCGTCGTGCATAACAACCTTCTGACCTGGTAATTACAGAACTGCCACCCCGCTGCTCTACATCAGTGCTCTAACATGGAGCAGGGTGATACTGTACTGAGCACGCCTGCCGTCTGTTCCTCTCCTGGGCCAGCCAAGTTCATAGTGGAAGGGTTGTGTTTATTTAAGTTGACTTTTCAAGGATTGATTTTCTCCCATGTGGACTAGAAAAAAATCCACAAAGAAAAAACATATCTTTTATTTTCATGTGGGCTGCAGAGGTCAATAAATTATAAAATAATTTTGTTCTCTTTGCTAAACCGACAAGCACTGTTTTTTCAGTTTCCAGTATTTAGTAAAACTTTATTTGAAAATGGTGTGGGTGTCTTTCCAATTTATGTTCAAAATTTTGGTATAATTAGGATGGGTGTAAACAGTAGCGGATCTTGCTACGGGCAAGCAGGATTTTTGCCCGGGGAGCCGCCTTCCGGAGGGCGCCGCTGGCGTGGCAAGATCTACTACTGGTGCTGTACGGTGCTGTGCAGTGCGCAATGACGTCATCGTGCACCCACACTGCATTGTGGGAGCGGCACATAGACGCTAGAGGTCATAATTGACCTCTAGTGTGTATGCAGTGGTATGGAAGAGACGTCATGACGTCTCTCCCATAGATCCGAGGAGCGGCACTGGCGGCTGGAGACGGAGGGCAGCAGTGGTCGGGAAGCAGGAGCAGGGATTGTAAGTATTCATTTTTTTTTGTGTAAGCGGCGCTAATAGGGCACAACTCTACAGGGGGCACTGTACGGGGGGGCAATACTACTGGGGACACAACTCTACAAGATGCACAACTCTACAGTAGGCACACTACTAGGGGCACAACTACATGGCGGGCACAACTCTACAGGGGGCAGACTACTGGGGGCAATACTACTGCGGGCACAGCTACAAAGGGCACAACTACTGAGGGCACAGCTACAGGGGGCATAACTGACCATGACCCTTCTCCACGAAGCCCCACCCCTATTTTTACACCCAGGGCGCCACAAGGTCTAGATCCGGCCCTGTGTGTTAAAGGATCAACAGGGTGGAAAAGTTGGCACTTTACGGGTCCCAAACTCTTTCATTTGCATGGCCACCACCACAGCCCAGAGGGGTCGTGGAAAGCCACAGAGTTCTTTTATTGTAAGGAGATTATCCTGTAGGAGATGGGGGAGGGGCAGCATCTTGTTAATTTGGTAGCTCCCGTAGTGAAACCTCCGTTCCAAAGTGTTCATATATTGTGTGTAAATCTGGCTCTGGTACTAGTCAGTGCCTCTTGGGTCATTTTCCTCACTGCACATCCCACGCAGTGCAAAAAGCTTTGGAAACGCCGGTCAGTTGCAAATCCGTTCACAAATCACTCACCATCGAATGTTTTTCCCAGTCTGTGCGATAGAAACATGCTGTTCGGGGCCGGAGCTGACGTCAAACACCGTCCCTTAAAACACTTGGGCATGCCTGCGTTTTTACTGACACTCCCAGAAAACACGCAGTTACCACCACCAAATGTCCGCTTCTTGTCAACTTGCGAACACCTAGCAATAAAAGAAGATGTAGGATTTTTTAGCAGTTTGGCCTCGTGCGTGTGCACTACGATCCGTATGCATGCACAGTCGATCGATAATCATCCGCCTTGCAAATTCGCACAACAGCGATCAGGTCTGAATTACCCCCCTGGGTCCATGGCTGCCATTGATTATGGGAAACCATCTGGATCACTACCATTGATGGTAAAAGTATTTAACATCGGCAATAGACCATTGATGGTTTAGACCCATCAATGGGCGATGGTCATCCCTAATGTACACGCACTTTAAATGAGTGTCAATCAGTTTTGTACAATGAAAAACAATCAAAGCCTACCCTTCCGCATAACTTAAGGCCGCTCTCCCATACTCATGCCTTGGCCATCTCTGCTTCGCTTACTTCCTGACACCAGGCCACCTTCCATTTGCTTGTACCTCATGTCCAGGGCCGTTTCTTGGGGCAGGCGAGCAGTGCAACTAACTGTGGCTCCCTGCTTCCCCCTCCTATTTCTCTCCGAGTAACCCGCTCGGGGGGCGGAGTTTCACGGAATGATGCGGTTGCATCGTTACGTCACGATGCAACCCCGTCACTCCGCGAAACTCCCCCCCCCCCCCCGAGCGGAGTACAGGGGGGATCCAAGTTAGGAAGAGGGAACGGCCGGCGCGAGGAGCGACTGGTGAGGCGGGCCGAAGAGCGGTAATCGCCTCTGTAAGTATTCTCTCTCTCTCTCAATGTGTAAAATGGGGACACCTGCCGTAATGTGTGAAATGGGGACTCTTGCCTGCCGTAGTGTGGGGATTTAATGTATCAAGGGCATTGCGGTGTGGCATAATATGGTGCAGGGGGCATTACTGTGTGGGGCTTAATATGGTAGAATTTTTTTTTCCTGTGGTGGTCGTGATCTGTTGGAGCAGGGTCAAAAACTAGATTGTGAGGTAGTCTTTTCAGACGAGGCCACGCCCATTTAGATGAGGCCACGCCATAGCTCCCTATGCACACCACACACTCCGGTCACTGATGGATGCAGGGCGCTGGGGGGGGGGGGGGGGTGCCCTGGGCAGCAATTAGAGTACCTTACATGGCTAATTGACACATAATACAGCTTTTAAGCTGTATATCTGCATAATCCCCCGCCATTATACAGATAAAAAAAGCGGGAGAAGCCCGACGAGAAGGGGGCGGGGCTATCTTCCTCAGCACACGGCGCCATTTTCTCTTCACAGCTCCGCTGGAAGACAGCTCCCCAGGCTCTCCCCTGCAGTTTCCAGACATCAAGGGTAAAAAAGAGAGGGGGGGCACTAAATTTAGGTGCAAAACTATATATATATATATGAAGCAGCTATAGGGAAAATCGCTTTTGTTAGTGTAAATCCCTGATTATATAGCGCTGTGGTGTGTGCTGGCATACTCTCTCTCTGTCTCCCCAAAGGACTTTGTGGGGTCCTGTCCTCAGTCAGAGCATTCCCTGTGTGTGTGTGTGTGCGGTGTGTTGGTACGGCTGTGTCGACATGTTTGATGAGGACGCTTACGTGGAGGCGGAGCAGGTGCCGATAAGTGTGATGTCGCCCCCTGCGGGGCCGACACCTGAGTGGATGGATATGTGGAAGGTATTAACCGACAGTGTCAACTCCTTGTATAAAAGGTTCGATGACGCAGCTTTGGGACAGCCGGCATCTCAGCCCGCGCCTGCCCAGGCATCTCAGAGGCCGTCAGGGGCTCAAAAACGCCCGCTACCTCAGATGGCAGACACAGATGTCGACACGGAGTCTGACTCCAGTGTCGACGAGGATGAGACAAATATACAATCCACTAGGGCCATCCGATGCATGATTACGGCAATGAAAAATGTGTTGCACATTTCTGACATTAACCCGGTTACCACAAAAAAGGGTATTATGTTTGGGAAGAAAAAGCAGCCAGTGACTTTCCCCCCATCTGATGAGTTAAACGAATTGTGTGAAGAAGCGTGGGGTTCCCCAGATAAGAAACTAGTAATTTCTAAGTGGTTACTAATGGCGTACCCTTTCCCGCCAACGGATAGGTTACGCTGGGAGACATCCCCTAAGGTGGACAAGGCGCTCACACGCTTATCAAAAAAGGTGGCACTGCCGTCTCAGGATACGGCCGCCTTAAAGGAGCCTGCAGATAGAAAGCAGGAGGCTATCCTGAAGTCTGTGTATACACACTCAGGTACTATACTGAGACCTGCTATTGCTTCAGCATGGATGTGCAGTGCTGCAGCAGCGTGGTCTGATTCCCTGTCTGATAACATTGATTCCCTTGACAGGGACACTATATTACTAACCATAGAGCATATTAAAGACGTAGTCTTATATATGAGAGATGCACAGAGGGACATTTGCCGGCTGGCATCTAGAATTAATGCGATGTCCATTTCTGCCAGGAGAGTATTATGGACTCAGCATTGGACAGGTGATGCTGATTCTAAAAGGCACATGGAAATTTTGCCTTATAAGGGTGAGGAATTGTTTGGGGACGGTCTTTCGGACCTCGTATCCACAGCAACAGCTGGGAAGTCTACTTTTTTACCTCAGGTTCCCTCACAGCCTAAGAAAGTACCGTATTATCAAGTACAGTCCTTTCGGCCTCAGAAAGGCAAGCGGGTTAGAGGCGCGTCCTTTCTGCCCAGAGGCAGGGGTAGAGGGAAAAAGCTGCACCATACAGCCAGTTCCCAGGAACAAAAATCCTCCCCTGCTTCCACTAAGTCCACCGCATGACGCTGGGGCTCCACATGTGGAGCCAAGTGCGGTGGGGGCCCGTCTCTGGAACTTCAGCGACCAGTGGGTTCGCTCACAGGTGGATCTCTGGGTTCTACAAGTGGTATCTCAGGGATACAAGCTGGAATTCGAGACGTCTCCCCCTCGCCGTTACCTCAAATCAGCCTTGCCAGCTACTCCCCAGGACAGGAAGGTAGTACTGGCGGCAATTCACAAGCTGTACCTCCAGCAGGTGATAATAAAAGTTCCCCTCCTTCAACAGGGACGGGGTTACTATTCCACAATGTTTGTGGTACCGAAACCAGACGGTTCGGTGAGACCCATTCTAAATTTGAAATCCTTGAACACTTATATAAGGAAGTTCAAGTTCAAAATGGAATCGCTCAGGGCGGTTATTGCAAGCCTGGAAGAGGGGGATTACATGGTATCACTGGACATCAAGGATGCTTACCTACATGTCCCCATTTACCCACCTCACCAGGTGTACCTCCGTTTTGTGGTACAGGACTGCCATTACCAATTCCAGACGTTGCCGTTTGGTCTGTCCACGGCACCGAGGGTATTTACCAAAGTAATGGCCGAAATGATGATACTCCTTCGAAAGAAGGGAGTTATAATTATCCCGTACTTGGACAATCTCCTTATAAAGGCGAGGTCCAGGGAGCAGTTGTTGGTCGGAGTAGCACTATCTCAGGAAGTACTACAACAGCACGGCAGGATTCTGAATATCCCGAAGTCGCAGCTTGTTCCTACGACGCGTCTGCTGTTCCTGGGTATGATTCTGGACATAGAACAGAAGAAGATGTTTCTCCCAGAGGAGAAGGCCAAGGAGTTGTCATCTCTGGTCAGAGACCTCCTAAAACCAAAACAGGTGTCGGTGCATCACTGCACGCGAGTCCTGGGAAAGATGGTAGCTTCTTACGAAGCAATTCCCTTCGGCAGGTTCCATGCAAGGATCTTTCAGTGGGATCTGTTAGACAAGTGGTCCGGATCGCATCTTCAGATGCATCGGCTGATCACCCTGTCCCCGAGGGCCAGGGTGTCTCTGCTGTGGTGGCTGCAGAGTGCTCATCTACTCGAGGGCCGCAGATTCGGCATACAGGACTGGGTCCTGGTGAGCACGGATGCAAGCCTCCGAGGTTGGGGGGCAGTCACTCAGGGAAGAAACTTCCAAGGACAATGGTCGAGTCAGGAAGCTTCCCTACACATAAACATTCTGGAACTAAGGGCCATTTACAATGCCCTAAGTCAGGCAAAACCCCTGCTTCAAAACCAGCCGGTGCTGATTCAGTCAGACAACATCACGGCGGTCGCCCATGTAAACCGACAGGGCGGCACAAGAAGCAGGATGGCGATGGCAGAAGCCACAAGGATTCTCCGATGGACGGAAAATCACGTGATAGAACTGTCAGCAGTGTTCATTCCGGGAGTGGACAACTGGGAAGCAGACTTCCTCAGCAGGCACGACCTCCACCCAGGAGAGTGGGGACTTCATCCAGAAGTCTTCCAGCTGATTGTAAATCGTTGGGAAAGGCCACAGGTGGACATGATGGCGTCCCGCCTCAACAAAAAGCTAAAAAGATATTGCGCCAGGTCAAGGGACCCTCAGGCGATAGCTGTGGACGCTCTAGTGACACCGTGGGTGTACCAGTCGGTTTATGTGTTCCCTCCTCTTCCTCTCATACCAAAGGTACTGAGGATAATAAGAAAGAGAGGAGTAAGAACTATACTCAAAGTTCCGGATTGGCCAAGAAGGACTTGGTACCCGGAACTACAAGAAATGATCTCAGAGGACCCTTGGCCTCTGCCTCTCAGACAGGACCTGCTACAGCAGGGGCCCTGTCTGTTCCAAGACTTACCGTGGCTGCGTTTGACGGCATGGCGGTTGAACGCCGGATCCTGATGGAAAAGGGCATTCCGGTTGAAGTCATTCCTACGCTGATGTGACAGCAAAACATTATCACCGCATATGGCGAAAATATGTTGCTTGGTGTGAGGCTATGAAGGCCCCAACAGAAGAATTTCAGCTGAGTCAATTTCTGCACTTCCTACAGTCAGGAGTGACTATGGGCCTAAAATTGGGATCCATTAAAGTCCAGATTTCGGCCCTGTCTATTTTCTTTCAAAAAGAACTGGCTTCACTGCCTGAAGTTCAGACGTTTGTTAAGGGAGTGCTGCATATTCAGCCCCCTTTTGTGCCCCCAGTGGCACCTTGGGATCTCAACGTTGTGTTGGATTTCCTAAAATCACATTGGTTTGAGCCACTTCAGACCGTGGAGTTGAAATATCTCACGTGGAAAGTGGTCATGCTTTTGGCCTTGGCTTTGGCTAGGCGTGTGTCAGAATTGGCGGCTTTGTCATGCAAAAGCCCCTATCTGATCTTCCATATGGACAGGGCAGAATTGAGGACTCGTCCCCAATTTCTCCCTAAGGTGGTATCAGCGTTCCATTTGAACCAACCTATTGTGGTGCCTGCATCCACTAGGACGTCAGAGAAAATAAGATTTTACTCACCGGTAAATCTATTTCTCGTAGTCCGTAGTGGATGCTGGGAGCCTGTCCCAAGTGCGGAATTCTGCAATACTTGTATATAGTTATTGCTTAACTATAGGGTTTTTTGTTCTGAGCCATCAGTTTATTGAGGCTCAGTTGTTGTTCATACTGTTAACTGGGTATAGTTATCGCAAGTTGTACGGTGTGATTGGTGTGGCTGGTATGAGTCTTACCCTGGATTCCAAATCCTTTTCTAGTAATGTCAGCTCTTCCGGGCACAGTTTCCCTAACTGAGGTCTGGAGGAGGGGCATAGAGGGAGGAGCCAGTGCACACCAGATGTAGTACCTAATCTTTTCTTTAGAGTGCCCAGTCTCCTGCGGAGCCCGTCTATTCCCCATGGTCCTTACGGAGTACCCAGCATCCACTACGGACTATGAGAAATAGATTTACCGGTGAGTAAAATCCTATTATTTTTATCTAGGTATGTGGGGGGGGGGCACATTTTTTTATGTCACGGGGGGGGCGCATTTTTAAATCTCGCGCTGGGAGCCAAGTTGGCTAGAAACAGCCCTGCTCATGTCACCTGTCTGTCTCCCCTCTCCCCCTAGCCCTCTTCCCTCCTGTTCTCACAGCTCTCTTCTCTTGCACTTTAATTACAGCTCTCTCCTACTAAGTGACTGTCTATACCCGCATCTCCTCCTGCTCATGACTGTTCATATCTTCCAACGGCTGCCCACCCTAGTAGTACGTACGCCGATTACTTCTTTCCCTCCTGACATCTCACCTGTATTGTGTACTGAAAACTGTGGTGATAATTGTTACCTGTGCTCTGTTTTAGTTTTCTGTGATGCTAAGTTCTGTATACCCTGTATTGTTCTAATGTGTGTTGTATGTATAGCACTGCAAAACTCTTGTGGCGCCTTATAAATAAATTGTAATAATAATATGATCCCTTAATATCACTCAGAATGATTATTGCTGTATTTGTCCCAGTATTGTTATACCATAAAACAGTGGTTCACAAACTTTTTTGAACCATGACTCCCTAGAGTATCAGAATTGGTTTCACACAGCCCCCCTATGCCAAAGTGTCTTATTGAGAACTTAAAAAAAAAGTAAATAGTGTTTATAATATGTCATCCTTAGGCTCAGTTATGTGGTGAGGGACTGGTTTTTCCAATTATATTTAATCAAGTATAAATAATTAGAATTGATCCTGTACCATCAAACTAGGGAACCACTACAAGGACCCCCCGAGGCACCCCAGGGCAGGGCCGGATTAAGCCCTCGGGGAACCCAGGGCACCTAAGACAGGGGGCTCTCCCTCTTGTCAGCACTGCACCCCTGGCTGTATAATATTAACTAATTTGTTATATAGACACATAAATAGATAGATAGATAGATAGATAGATAGATAGATAGATAGATAGATAGATAGATATCTGTTTAAGATATGTTGAAATATGAATGATTTATAATCAGATTATCCCCAAAATATATTTAATTATTATTTATATCCCCTTCCCCCATCGTGTTTTCCCTGCAGGCTGAAGTCACTTACTCACTGACAGAAAACACTCTGTTGTGACAGGCAGCAGGCTGACAGCCGTTGACTGAGTCAATGCTGCTGCCTGGGAAGTAAGAGGAGCGTTGTAATGTTCCTCCTTATCAATAGCCTGGCACAGGGGGGAGAGCGAATGTGGGGGTGAGAGGTGTGACATCATTGCGCACATACTTCGGAAGGTACGATCAGATGGGTCCTTCAATTACTTTAGAAGACCCTGGGAGGCAGAGCCGGGAGGTTGAATGGCACCAACGTTTAACCCGGTTAGTAATCCATTCCTGACCGAGCGCTGCTGGGGGGTACATTAATCAACCAACTCTACTGTCATTGTGAGCGTGGGTGATGGGGAGTGCCTGACATTAAGGTGTGCCTGTGCACGCCAGGCCATGCACCCACCCCTGTGAGCATGCCTATGGCTGTCACCAGCGCCATCGCAGGAGGGACTGTACAGACACAGGTGCATTGGTGGAGTCTGGAGACAGGCAGAATCCTCCCTGGATGCTGAACAGCAGCTCTGGCTGGGGCCCCCCTGAAAGTCAGGGGGCCCAGGGCACTTACCCCTTTTCCTCCCCCCACCCCTTAACCCGGCACTGCCCCCAGGGTGTCACGGCCCCCAGTTTGGAAACTACTGCCATAAAATAAACTTCTTCTTTTTTTATCTACATGTAATACACCTTAGATCTCAGTTCCTATAAGGTTGTAAATCCTTGTATAAAACAAACTACACATATCTGCAAATTCTACACCAGGCAGAAGTAGTCATTTAGATTTGTGGTTGCTTATGTGGGAGTTTTATCATTATTATCCTATTTGTATGTAAAAGGTGTTGAAAGGGGAGAGCGCCACTACTCAAATTCCATACTGTTCCTCCAGGGAGGCTTCACTCCCTATACCAAGATGGCTGCTGACTTAAATACTGCACATAAGTGTGGCGCCATCTTGTCAATGTCTTAGAGCATCACAGTGGCAGACAGTAGTTTTCACTTAACTCCTCGGAGACCTGAGATTATCGGAGATCCACAACACTTCCAGTGATTCTGCACTGCTACCTGCTGCATACACTCATCAGCTGGGGAGCCGAATGACACCCCTCTCGCCTCAACCTCCGCTCAGTGAGAACCAGTGTGTAACAGTGAGTATGGCTGCAGCTCATCTAAACACCAATAAGCCACTGATTAAGGACCTGGACTGTTCGTAGTGTTAAGGTATCCGCTGGTGTGTAGAGAAACTATTCAACTTTACCAAGCCCATGGCCGGATTAATGGAGGGGCGACAGGGGCATTTGTCCCGGGGCCCACTCACACAGGGAGCCCCCACACAGGGATGGTCTGCCGACAGCTGCTTCTGAATGCATAGTGTATACAGAGTGGCAGTATGCATTCAGAAGCAGTGGAGTGGCTGTGAGTTGAGTAGGCAGAAAAAGGAAGGAAACCCCCTCTCAAGGCCCCCCGACTGCGTCGGTTTGTAGGCAGAGACAGGAAGGTCTAGTACCCCATTCTCAGCATAGTGATGTGGTTATAACACTAAACAATGAGAGTCGCTCTATTAGATCTCATGTTCATGAGATTTTAAAGCAAGAGGTTACATACCTGAAGGACCTCCAGAAGCTTCCCAAATAAAATTTTTGGGGGATTATTGACGAAGTTTCAGGTTGTAAAACCCAGCTCTTCTGATTGTGTTTATGCACAATATTTAAAAGGGCAATGCTTTTGCTAGCCATGTTTTGCTAGTAAAAGCATTGCCCTTTTAAATATTAGTCATAAACATGTTCAGAAGCGCCGGGTTTTACAACCTGACGCTTTGTAAATAAATTCCTTGGTCTCAGTTTTACTTCACACTCCCAGCCCCTTGTACTGTCTTGTCTTTCTTTGAAGTATTGGCAAAATACAATCCTTTCTCACTCAGGACCAAAGCCTGGATCCATCGTTTTTTTTTTTTTTATTTGATTAAGTCAAGAACATTTTTAAAAAAAAATGTATTTGAAAACTTTAACGGAAAAAAAAGTGGTTCTAGCCCCTCTCCTACCCATGGATGTCTTATAGAAGATCTACAGTTATTAGACAGACAGTCAATAGATCAACACCATATGGTCAACAGGAATTTGGCCGGCAGGGTTAAAAGTTTCGACAGGGTCTAAAGGTCGACATGTAAAAGGTAGACATTACAAAAGGTCAACAGGGTCAGAAGGTCGACACAAAAAGGTCAACACACTTTTTTTATCGTGTTTTATCGTTTGTCGTGTCATTTTGTATGTTTTATCATCTGTAACCCTAATTAGTGGAAATGTAGACCCTCACGGGCTCACTTCACTTTCCATGCTTTGGGCAAGGTCTCCACTACCGCTGCGCCTGGCACATGTTACTATTCCCAATCATACTCCACGTGGATGGTAAACCAAATAAGAGTTGAAAAAAATGTGAAAAACAAACTAAAATTATATACTTATGATGGCCCTAAAGAGATGTTAAGCCACAATTTTTTATATATATACTATATACCTGTATATATATATATACACACACACACATATATATGTATATGTGTATATATATATACTGTATATATATATATACTGTATATATAGTGTTATCACTTCTGCTGAGGTGCTCCGACATTGCTGTAGTAATATATCATATGAATGGAAGAGCAACTCACCAGAATTTTAAGTCACATAATTCCCAGTCAACGTTTCGGTCCACAATAATACCAACAATAATTCCCCATATAAAGTGACACTTTCTATCTCACATTCTATGGGGAATTATTGCTGGTCTTGACAAAGGTCCCAGTGTTGGCTGAAACGTTGACTGGGAATTATGTAAATTTGATGTGGTGAGAATAAAGCTGACTTTTTGATACTAAAGTCTGGTGAATGCACTCTTCCATTTATAATATATAGATAAATGAGAAGTAGAATCTGATTGGTTGCTTTGGGCAACATTCCATCTTAAATAGAACACCCACCTTAGTAAATTTACCCCCAGGTATAAATAAGCTATAAATATGCTTCAAGACATTTTTATCACATACTCACAAACAATACAAATACAAGGCTTCTCATCAGTTGCATTAGCACAGAACAGCAACGTTTCGGTCCTTCCAGACCTTTATCAAGCTTTTGATCCTAGCATGCCATCAGCACAAACATCGCTTATATAGTGCTCGTAGTGGGGCGGTATGCACCTGTATGGCATACTGCCACTTCCACACAATTATTCTGGGGCTACAACTCCCACATTCCTCCAGCCTGGCACAGCATAGAGAGCATTTTGGGAGTATGCTGCATGCCCAGTGGCTGAACTACCGGAGACAGTTGCCCACTCCAGACGCAAGCCCAGAAGGGGCTCCTCCGCCACTGCGCTAGTGTCCTGGTGGTAGCACGAGTGCTGTGTCCACAGTTTCAGGCTGCGTCACACTGCAATTAAGTCACATACAGGGTAGCAAGAGCCACTGTCTGCTGAATGGGGAGACAGGCCAGAGCTTTACGAGGAATACCAGCTGCTCCAGCAGGCACAGATGTGAGGCAGTGGGCACTGACTGGGCACCTCACCATTGATATGTTTTATTACTGAACAAATTGAGAGGGAGGGAAGGTGATTTAAGTATATGGCAGATAGAGGGAAGGAGGGAGTGAGAGGTGAGGGAGCAAAGGAGAGAGTAGGAGGTACAGGAGTGAGAAATGGAAGGAGGTAGTGAAAGGCACAAAGGGTGAGAGAGAGAGAGAGGGAAGGATAGGTATATGGCTGATAGAGGGAAGGAGGGAGTGAGAAGTGCAAAGGGTGAAAGAGCAAGGGAAGGAGGGAGTGAGAGGTAAAGGGGTGAGAGAGAGAGAGAGGAAAGGATAGGTATATGGCTGATAGGGTGAAGGAGGGAGAGAGAGGTAAAAAGGGTGAGAGATGGAGGGGAGGAAAGGTGTAGGGCTTATAGAGTGAGTGAGAGGTACAAAGGGTGAGAGTGGGAAGGAAGGATAGGTATATGGCTGATAGGGAGAAGGAGGGAAAGAGAGGTACAAATGATGAGAGATGGAGGGGAGGAGAGGTGTAGGGCTGATAGAGGGAAGGAGTGAGTGAGAGGTACAAAGGGTGAGAGTGGGAGGGAAGGATAGGCATACTGTATGACTGATAGGGGGAAGGAGGGAAAGAGTGTAATACCCCAACAAATGGCCCTCTGTATTGATATATGGGTATCACACTTGTTTCAAAAAGGGAGCTTATATGTTCTGCCTCATGCTCCAATAATATATATGTGTATGTATCATTATTTATGGTAATATAATGTCAGCCAAAGGTGTTTTAATCTATAATGCAGAAAATTCCCAGCATCCCTGGCAGCTGCTCATGATGTCAGGAGCAGGTCACATGAGCGGTGTCAGGTGGTACAGAAGGAAACAGTTTGAAGTGCGTGGGAGTTGGTGGAGCCTTGAGGTAACTGTGGGGGACATTTTGTGCTGCTGATTGACTGCTGGGAGAGCGCTGGGGAGCTGGAACACAGAGCAGAGGTCACGCTGTGTGACGCAGCAGTTTAAGTAAATAAACCTTGCCTAGAGTGAGACCTACCGACACTCCTATCATTACAAGCTGAGCTTTGGTGTGTGTTAGCTACCAGGAGGAGAGAGCCATGATGTGCAGTAGTGCTGAGAGATGTCATTTCCGAGACAGCCCATTGGAGGTGATACCTGGCATTTCATTGGCAGCTGCTGATAGCCAGAGCCCTCAAACAGACAGCGGGAGAGGTATAATCGTGCATTGCCTAAACACTACAGAGCAGTTTGGAGTCACCTCGGCTTAATAGACACTGGCTAAACAGGAAGCAACACAGTTCCTGCAGCATTGTGCATGTAAAGTTGATCTGCTGCAGCGCTATGTACAGTACCCCTCAGAGTCAGCATTAGGAGCAAGCATCCTGACAGTTCATAGACATTCGAGTACTTTCAGTCTCCGCACCTCCAGGGAGTTCTCAATAAAAGGGGGGTAAACCAGTTTGAGTCAACTGACCCTATTTATCACACAGGACAGGAATTGTTTAATTATTAAAGCTTGAACTGTAAAGTGGCAGTCAGTAATAAGAGAGGATCCATTTAACACAGCACCTTGCTCTGATTTATGACCATTAATCTCCATCTGAGACAAGCCAGAGTCCAGGAGAAGTGAGCAGATAGAAATATAGGAAAGAGACTAATATCTTCCTCATTAGGAGACTATATTTCACCAATCTCCACCTAGTGACCTGCAATTAATTATTTAGACACTGTTGCATTGCATCTGGATTTATACTAGGACTATTTGAAATAATCCCGGTCAGGAACTTTACACCTTGCTTTGTAATCTCTAAGGAGAGTTCATACCAGGAATACATTTTTAGGTGATTGAAAGTTAGTATCACTGACCTGGTTTGGGAGTGTTGTGGACTCGGGGCTTCTTCCGATGACCGGGAAGAGGAACCGCTACTGGGTCGCAGTAGAGATGGCCGGATGTAGGTCTTCCTCATGCAGGATTAAGACGGCAAGCAGGAAGCACAGAGGAATTCTTGAAGGTCTCCTGAAAGACAAGACTTGTAGAAATACTGAAGGCTGAGGAACTGAGATATTGAAGGCACTGTGGTGTTGGAGACACTGTGGTGTTGGAGGCACTGAGGTGCTGGGAGTACAGGGAGTGCTGGGAGGCACTCGGAGGCACGAGGGTGCTTGGAGGCACGAGGGTGCTTGGAGGCACGAGGTAATTGGAGGCACGGAGGTGCTTGGAGGCACGGAGGTGCTTGGAGACACGAGGTGTTTGGAGGCACGGAGGTGCTTAGAGGCACGGAGGTGCTTGGAGGCACGAGGTGCTTGGAGGCAGGGAGGTGCTTGGAGGCACGAGGTAATTGGAGGCACGGAGGTGCTTGGAGGCACAGAGGTGTTTGGAGGCACCAAGGTGTTTGGAGGCACGAGGTGCTTGGAGGTACGGAGGTATTTGGAGACACCAAGGTGTTTGGAGGCACGAGGTGCTTGGAGGCACGGAGGTACTTGGAGGCACAGAGGTACTTGGAGGCACGGGGTGCTTGGAGGCACGGGGTGCTTGGAGGCACGGAGGTACTTGGAGGCACGGGTTGCTTGGAGGCACGGAGGTACTTGGAGGCACAGGGTGCTTGGAGGCACGGAGGTACTTGGAGGCACGGAGGTACTTGGAGGCACGGGGTGCTTGGAGGCACAGAGGTACTTGGAGGTACAGGATGCTTGGAGGCACAGGATGCTTGGAGGAACAGGATGCTTGGAGGAACAGGAGATCACAGGGACGAGGGAGCTCTGGAATCACAGCTTCCGCAGGAGAAACGAAGATACTCAGGCACCGGATCTCTGCCTGGTGTCTGGTTTTAAATCCCCCGCCCTAGCCTGATTGGCGGAGCAGGCAGGTGACGTCAGACCTGCTCCGCCTCCTTGCCCTCGCTCATGATGGCGGCGTCCTCGCTTCCGGGAAGCCGCCGGAGGGACGCGCCGACCCGCCGCCGAAGCCGGAGACCGCCAGGAGAAGAGAGGTGCCGGGCAGACCAGGCCACCCGCAGGGACAAGCGCGGTCGCCGCTGCCCGAGGTGCGTGACAGTACCCCCTCCTCCAGGAGTGGCCCCTGGACACTTCCCGGGCTTAGTCGGATGTCTGGAGTGGAAGATCCGAACCAGACGAGGAGCCGTTACTTCAGTAGCCTCAATCCAACTTCTCTCCTCAGGACCATAACCCTTCCAGTCCACCAAGTACTGTAATTTTTTATGAAGATAACGAGAGTCAAGAATAGCTTTGATTTCAAACTCCGCTCCAGCTTCTGCCACTACAGACGTTGGCCTAGGGAATGCTGAGTGGAACCGATTCAGAATGAGGGGACGGAGTAGAGAAACATGAAAGGCGTTAGGTATTCGAAGATGGGCAGGCAAACCCAGTTTACAGACCACAGGATTTAAGACTTGTAGCACCGGATAAGGACCGATGAACCTTGGAGCGAATTTCATGGTGGGCACCTTCAACCGGAGATTACGTGTGGACAGCCATACCCTGTCCCCAACTTTATATTGAGGTGCGGCTCGCCGTTTCTTATCTGCGAAGAACTTGTACCGGACAGAAACCTTCTTAAGATTAGCATGAACCTTTCTCCAAATTTGTCCAAAGTGTTGTAGAGTGGACGCTACAGCAGGAACCTCTACTATCGGAAGGCTTGGAAATTCTGGAACACGGGGATGGAACCCGTAGTTGACGAAGAATGGTGATTCCCCAGTGGAAGAATGAAACAAATGGTTATGGGCAAACTCCGCCCAAGGCAACAACTCCACCCAGTTGTCCTGTGAAGGAGAGAGATACAAACGAAGAAAAGTCTCTAGATCTTGATTGACTCGTTCCGTTTGACCATTTGTTTGGGGATGAAAAGCGGACGAAAACTTAAGTTTAATTTGTAGGGTTGAACAGAGGGCTTTCCAAAACCTGGCGGTGAACTGTACTCCACGGTCAGAAACAATCTCTTGTGGCAACCCATGCAAACGAAAATGTTCTCGGATAAACAGTAGAGCCAGTTTCGGAGCTGTCGGAAGACCAGTCAAAGGCACAAAGTGTGCCATCTTCGAAAAACGGTCAATGATAACCCAAACGGTGTTGCAACCCTTGGAACAGGGCAAGTCAGTGATGAAGTCCATGGAAATGTGAGTCCAGGGTCTCACAGGGATAGGCAGAGGACGAAGTAACCCTGCAGGAGGCAGACGAGGAGATTTATGTTGTGTGCATTGGGGACAAGAATTAACGCAATCTTGTACATCCTTCCTCATGGTGTTCCACCAGTAAGACCTTTGCAGAAACTTGTACATCTTCTGGGCACCGGGATGACCGGAAAACTTGGAGTTATGAACCCACAGTAGTATTCCTGGACGGAATCTAGCTGGTACGGACATTCTTCCAGGAGGAGGAGCTGGAGTAGTTAAAGCAGCAGAGACAGAAACTGGATTCAGAATTAAACCCCGCTCAGGAGGTTCATCCTCGTCTGTGGAAACTTGTGAACGGGAAAGCGCATCTGCTTTAATATTGAGAGTCCCGGCCCGGTACTTGATAATGAACGAGAATCGGGAAAAGAAAAGTGCCCATCTCGCCTGGCGAGGATTCAAGCATTGTGCAGATTTGATGTACAGCAAATTCTTGTGATCCGTGTAGATGGTAAACACATGTTTAGCCCCTTCCAGAAGATATCTCCATTCTTCCAAGGCAGATTTGATAGCCAAGAGTTCCTGGTCTCCAATAGTGTAATTTCGTTCGGCCGGAGAGAATTTACGAGAATGGAAGCCACACGGATGTAATTTCTTATCAGAGGAGTACTGGGAGAGAACAGCCCCAACCCCGACTGAAGATGCATCAACTTCTAAGAAGAAGGGTTCATCGAAATTTGGTTGTTGGAGAACTGGAGCCGTCATGAAAGCTAACTTTAAGTGAGAAAAAGCTACAATGGCTTCCGGAGGCCACAAACTTGGATTAGAACCCTTCCTCGTCAGGGCGGTAATGGGCGCAACAATGGTGGAGAAACCCTTAATGAATTTCCTGTAGTAGTTCGCAAAGCCCAGGAACCTTTGTATTGCTTTCAAAGAAAGAGGCTGAGTCCAGTCACGAATGGCAGACAGCTTTTCCGGATCCATGCGAAGCTCCGTCCCCGAGATGATATAACCGAGGAACGGAATAGATGTTACTTCAAAGGTACATTTGGAAAGTTTGGCATAGAGATGATTCTCTCGTAAACGGTGGAGCACCTCTTTGACTTGAGTCCTGTGTTCGACAAGATTCTTGGAAAAGATCAGTATGTCGTCCAAATATACCACAACACTCTGATACAGCATGTCACGAAAGATTTCATTGACGAATCCCTGGAAAACCGCGGGAGCATTACTAAGACCAAACGGCATCACCAAGTATTCGTAATGCCCATCTCGGGTATTAAAGGCAGTCTTCCATTCATCCCCCTCTCGGATGCGTATAAGATTATAAGCTCCCCTCAAGTCGAGTTTGGAAAAAATGCGGGCACCACGAACCCTATCAAATAATTCTGTGATTAGTGGCAAGGGGTATTTATTCTTAATAGTAATGTCGTTTAAGCCACGGTAGTCGATGCATGGTCTCAACCCCCCCATCCTTTTTCTTCACGAAAAAGAAGCCCGCACCAGCAGGGGAGGAAGAGGGGCGAATAAATCCCTTGAGCATATTGGACTTAATATACTCCGACATGGCTTGAGTCTCGGGAAGAGACAGAGGATATGTGCGACCACGGGGTGGCGTCTTCCCTGGGACAAGGTCAATAGGGCAGTCCCAAGGCCTGTGAGGTGGTAACAGGTCAGCAGCTTGTTCCGAAAATACGTCCTTGTACCCTTGATATGCCTCCGGAATGTGCTCTTCATCCGTTTTGGAGGTGACACGGAGCGGACAAACAGGAGTAAGACAATTAGTGTGACAAAAGGAACTCCAGGACAGAATTTGTGACGACTTCCAGTCGATGTGGGGATTATGACTTTTTAGCCAAGGCATTCCAAGAACTAGATCATGGGGCATTTCTGGGATTACCAAGAGTTCCAAATCTTCCTGATGTAGAGCCCCGACCTGCAGCTTAACTGGCCCCGTGCGCCACATTATAAGACCTTTGGAAATTCTAGTCCCGTTGATAGCCGTCAGTGAAATTGGCCGCTCGATAGGCCGTAACTTTAAACCCAAGCTTTGGGCACAGAAGGAAGAAATGAAGTTCCCTGCAGCTCCGGAATCCAATAGGGCTTCACAAGACTTGGAGACTGAATCGGAGACTAGAGTTACTGGAAGCAAACAGTCCGAAGTTGGAGAAGCTTTTGTCGTAACCCCCAGCTTGACTCCTCCGGAACAAGCTAGGCCTGCCCGTTTCCCGGACGAGATTTACAAGATTTAAGAAAATGATCCGCGGCTCCACAGTAAAGGCAGAGTTTACCCTCACGACGACGCTGTCGTTCTTCCGGAGACAGTCGGGATCGGTTAATTTGCATGGGCTCATCTGAGCTAGGTGAGGCCACCGGTCTAGGAGTAGGATTCCGGAACCTGGAACGATCCGGACGGCTACGTTCTCTTCCACGCTCCTGCATCCGAAGATCCACCTTGACGCAAAGAGAAATCAGATCTTCTAATGGATCCGGCAGATCTCTGGTAACCAGCTCATCTTTCAGCCGGTCGGAAAGACCGTTCCAGAAGGCAGCTCTCAGGGCGTCATTATTCCAGCGTAGTTCGGAAGCAATGGTCTGGAAATGAACCACGTACTGACCCACGGAACGGGCGCCCTGTCGAACACGGAGCAAGTCGGAAGAAGCAGTGGTCATTCTGCCGGGTTCGTCGAAAATCCTTCGAAAGGACGAGATGAAGTTGGTATAGTTGGAAACCATGGGATCAGATCGTTCCCATAATGGAGACACCCAATCCAAAGCAGAACCTTCCAACAGAGAAATAATATATGCTACCTTGGACCGGTCTGTAGGAAAGTTGTGTGCAAGTAGCTCGAAATGTACCTCGCATTGGTTCAAGAAACCACGACAATTTTTAGGATTCCCATTATAGCGGGACGGAGTAGGCAGCTGAAGGCGTGGAGTGATACCGGCCGATGGTTGAACATTGCTGGCAACGGCAACTGGTGCGACTACTGGAACAGGTGCCGGAATTACTGAGGCTAGAGACGCCTGAATCTGATCCAGATGCCCGGACAACTGCTGGAGGTACTGCATCACCTGGCCTTGTGCCGCTTCCTGACTTTGTACTCGAGAAGCCAGGTTCTGGATGGCACTTGAGTCCGTGTTCCGATTCCCCGGGTCCATGGGCCTGAGTATACTATCACTGACCTGGTTTGGGAGTGTTGTGGACTCGGGGCTTCTTCCGATGACCGGGAAGAGGAACCGCTACTGGGTCGCAGTAGAGATGGCCGGATGTAGGTCTTCCTCATGCAGGATTAAGACGGCAAGCAGGAAGCACAGAGGAATTCTTGAAGGTCTCCTGAAAGACAAGACTTGTAGAAATACTGAAGGCTGAGGTACTGAGATATTGAAGGCACTGTGGTGTTGGAGACACTGTGGTGTTGGAGGCACTGAGGTGCTGGGAGTACAGGGAGTGCTGGGAGGCACTCGGAGGCACGAGGGTGCTTGGAGGCATGAGGTGCTTGGAGGCACGAGGTAATTGGAGGCACGGAGGTGCTTGGAGGCACGAGGTGTTTGGAGGCACGGAGGTGCTTAGAGGCACGGAGGTGCTTGGAGGCACAGAGGTGCTTGGAGGCACGAGGTGCTTGGAGGCACGAGGTGCTTGGAGGCAGGGAGGTGCTTGGAGGCACAAGGTAATTGGAGGCACGGAGGTGCTTGGAGGCACAGAGGTGTTTGGAGGCACCAAGGTGTTTGGAGGCACGAGGTGCTTGGAGGTACGGAGGTATTTGGAGACACCAAGGTGTTTGGAGGCACGAGGTGCTTGGAGGCACGGAGGTACTTGGAGGCACAGAGGTACTTGGAGGCACGGGGTGCTTGGAGGCACGGAGGTACTTGGAGGCACGGGTTGCTTGGAGGCACGGAGGTACTTGGAGGCACGGGGTGCTTGGAGGCACGGAGGTACTTGGAGGCACGGAGGTACTTGGAGGCACGGGGTGCTTGGAGGCACAGAGGTACTTGGAGGTACAGGATGCTTGGAGGCACAGGATGCTTGGAGGAACAGGATGCTTGGAGGAACAGGAGATCACAGGGACGAGGGAGCTCTGGAATCACAGCTTCCGCAGGAGAAACGAAGATACTCAGGCACCGGATCTCTGCCTGGTGTCTGGTTTTAAATCCCCCGCCCTAGCCTGATTGGCGGAGCAGGCAGGTGACGTCAGACCTGCTCCGCCTCCTTGCCCTCGCTCATGATGGCGGCGTCCTTGCTTCCGGGAAGCCGCCGGAGGGACGCGCCGACCCGCCGCCGAAGCCGGAGACCGCCAGGAGAAGAGAGGTGCCGGGCAGACCAGGCCACCCGCAGGGACAAGCGCGGTCGCCGCTGCCCGAGGTGCGTGACAGTTAGCTATACCACATAGACTATCACACCTTTTGGATGGTAAGAGGAAAGTTATAAGTGCACCAACATCAGAGTACTCCAACTAACTGAGTGGGTAGAACTAATTGACACTGGGTGTGAAATACATGTATTTCAGGTATATATTGAAGTGCTATTAATGTTATATTCAGCGTTGACATATAGTGTATTGTAGTTGCTGCATCCATTGATTATTGCTTATATTGAGTACATTGTCCAAGTAAAATTGTATTGTTTGATTAAGAAGACACAAAGAAAGCAGATTCCGGTTCAATAAAAGAAACACATTTATTGTTTTAAAGTGTCATTTGTGGTTGTTGACATATTGCATATTGTGACATCAAAAGTGGGCTAATTAAATACAGTTAACTCACCTCTCCGCAAAGATAATTAAGAAGATCTGTCCTCTGCAAGTGAAGATCAAAGGTTCTGTTAAGCTCCATTAGCAAGGTTGCTTATTCATTTACTTACCTGACCATTACAAGAGAGGTACAAAGGGTGACTGATGGAGGGGAGGAGAGGCGTAGGGCTGATAGAGCGAATGAGTGAGTGAGAGGTACAAAGGGTGAGAGACGGAAGGGAGGAGAGGTGTAGGGCTGATAGAGGGAATGGAGTGAGTGAGAGGTAGAAAAGGGTGAGAGACGGAAGGGAGGAGAGGTGTAGGGCTGATAAAGGGAAGGAGTGAGAGGAACAAATGGTGAGAGAGAGAGGAGAGGTGTAGGGCTGATAGAGGGAAGGAGTGAGTGGGAGGTACAAAGGGTGAGAGAGGGAGGAGAGGTGTAGGGCTGATAGAGGGAAGGAGTGAGTGAGAGGTAGAAAAGGGTGAGAGATGGAAGGGAGGAGAGGTGTAGGGCTGATAGAGGGAAGGAGTGAGAGGTACAAATGGTGAGAGAGGGAGGAGAGGTGTAGGGCTGATAGAGGGAAGGTGTGAGTGAGGTACAAAGGGTGAGAGAGGGAGGGAAGGAGAGAGAAGAGAAAAAGAAGGAGGGAGTGAGAGGTACAAAGGGTGAGATAGGGAGGAGAGGTGTAGGGCTGATAGAGAGAAGGAGTGAGTGAGAGGTAGAAAAGGGTGAGAGACGGAAGGGAGGAGAGGTGTAGGGCTGATAGAGGGAAGGAGTGAGTGAGAGGTACAAAGGGTGAGAGACGGAAGGGAGGAGAGGTGTAGGGCTGATAGAGGGAATGGAGTGAGTGAGAGGTAGAAAAGGGTGAGAGACGGAAGGGAGGAGAGGTGTAGGGCTGATAAAGGGAAGGAGTGAGAGGTACAAATGGTGAGAGAGAGAGGAGAGGTGTAGGGCTGATAGAGGGAAGGAGTGAGTGGGAGGTACAAAGGGTGAGAGAGGGAGGAGAGGTGTAGGGCTGATAGAGGGAAGGAGTGAGAGGTAGAAAAGGGTGAGAGATGGAAGGGAGGAGAGGTGTAGGGCTGATAGAGGGAAGGAGTGAGAGGTACAAATGGTGAGAGAGGGAGGAGAGGTGTAGGGCTGATAGAGGGAAGGTGTGAGTGAGGTACAAAGGGTAAGAGAGGGAGGGAAGGAGAGAAGAGAAAAAGAAGGAGGGAGTGAGAGGTACAAAGGGTGAGATAGGGAGGGGAGGAGAGGTGTAGGGCTGATAGAGAGAAGGAGTGAGTGAGAGGTAGAAAAGGGTGAGAGACGGAAGGGAGGAGAGGTGTAGGGCTGATAGAGGGAAGGAGTGAGTGAGAGGTAGAAAAGGGCGAGAGACAGAAGGGAGGAGAGGTGTAGGGTTGATAGAGGAAGGAGTTAGAGGTACAAATGGTGAGAGAGAGAGGAGAAGTGTAGTGCTGATAGAGGGAAGAAGTGAGTGAGAGGTAGAAAAGGGTGAGAGATGGAAGGGAGGAGAGGTGTAGGGCTGATAGAGGGAAGTAGTGAGTGAGAGGTAGAAAAGGGTGTGAGACGGAAGGGAGGAGAGGTGTAGGGCTGATAGAGGGAAGGAGTGAGTGAGAGGTAGAAAAGGGTGAGAGATGGAAGGGAGGAGAGGTGTAGGGCTGATAGAGGGAAGGAGTGAGTGAGAGGTAGAAAAGGGTGAAAGATGGAAGGGAGGAGAGGTGTAGGGCTGATAGAGGAAGGAGTAAGAGGTACAAATGGTGAGAGAGAGAGAGGAGAGGTGTAGGGCTGATAGAGAGAATGAGTGAGTGAGAGGTAGAAAAGGGTGAGAGACGGAAGGGAGGAGAGGTGTAGGGCTGATAGAGGGAAGGAGTGAGAGGTACAAATGGTGAGAGAGAGGAGAGGTGTAGGGCTGATAGAGGAAAGGAGTGAGTAAGAGGCACAAAGGAGAGAGAAGGAGAAGAGAAAAAGAAGGAGGGAGTGAGAGGTACAAAGGGTGAGATGGGGAGGAGAGGTGAAGGGCTGATGGAAGGAGAGAGTGAGAGATAAAGGAGTGAGAGATTGAAGGAGAATCAAAAGTCCAGGATTAAAGAGGTATAGAGGCTAGAAGAGGTGCAGGAGGTAAATAAGGAATGGAGGAAGAGGAACAAGTCTGGCATGTGAGACATTAAGGAAAGATTAAATAAAACAGACATGGGGAAGAGGTGGATGGACACAGGGGTAATAGGGACCACAGGTTGGATAACTTTAGTCAGAGAATGTTTTTTTTTTAAATACTGTATAGTGTTAAAAATGATCTAAAATTAATTTCACGTTATCTAAAGCTTTAGGGGTTCTAGGTGTACCTCAGACTCCCGAGCATCCTATTTAGTTTGCCATACGTCCGCTTCAAAATTTCCACTTCGGCCACTGTATATAAATAAAGGCTCTACATTACTGAACTGAATAATATGTGAAATAATAACAGGAAAGTTTTCGAATAATGAAAGTATTTCAAGTTATAGCATTGAAGATCAGAATACACATCATCATAATTGTAGGAGTAGGAAGCATGTAATATAAATGCCTGCAGGCACAGAGCGCTTTTGAAATGTACAATAGTATTGTACAGCGAGCAAGATGCAATCAGCCAGTGAATGAGTGAAGGTTGTGGAACAAAGATGCTGACGAGTTACTCTTATGCAGCTGCCACAATATGCCTGGTACTAGGTTGATGTGTGGGGGTGGGAGGGGGGGGCATGCAACCTGTCTTCAAACGGAAAAGAGATCTGTGCAATGTGCTTGGAAATGGGGGTCATGTGATATGACTTGCATATAGAGGGGGTGTGGTATCTATGCAATGTGCCTGGCACTGGGTTTGAGTGGTGCACACTTGGGATGCCGATATTTTTGTAGCTGAGCGGTTATCGGAAGACTGCACATTCGCTGCCATAAGCTACTTTAGCAATGCCGCTTGCAGCGAGGATTTATTCTCATAGTGATTGACAGGGACTGTTTGGGGGAGGTAATGGGGAGTGGCAGCAAAAATGCAGATGTGTCACGACCATTCTCAAAGGAACAGAGAATTTGATGGCAGATAACCATTTGGCCCATCTATTCTAACATCTTAGGGTTAGGTTATTAGGGTTAGGGGGTTGGTTTGGGTATTAGTGTTAATGTTAGGGTACTAGGATTAATTATGAGGGTATTAGTGTTAGCAATTAGGAGGGTTAGGGTATTACTGTTAAAAGTTAAGATTAAGGGTCAGGTTTAGGGTAATAATGTTAGGGTACTAGTGTTAGGGGTTAGGATTAAGGGGGAGGGTTAGGGTATATGAACAGAATACTCAGGTCCAGGTCAATGAAGTCCAGCTGGGGAGAGTGTCCATGGTATAGAGCAAGAGCTGGTAGGGAAAGACTTAAAACATCCAGAGGTGTTATCTCCTTGCAATGTCCAAGCAGGGTGCAAGTAGTGTCCAAGACATGGACAGAGCAGGTGTTTGAATTGGAGAGAGGTCCAGTTTCTTCAGTTATTTTACAGTAGTAGAGATTTTTGGCTGACTGTTTTCCTCCTTTTTAACTCCTGTATAACTTTAATAATGCTTTACATGTAAAAACACTTATACAATTTAAAAAACACCCATTTAAAAAAGAAAAAACACTGCTGCAGCCCATATAATGGCTGCAGTCTATACATTCATTCTTAAATAGTGTCACAAACTAGAGATGAGCAGGTTCGGTTCTCGGAGAACCAAACCCACCCGAACATTGAGGTCTGAGCGGGGATCTGAGACCAGCTTAGGACTTCCCACCTTACTCGGATCCAAAAGCGGGGCCGAACGTCATCTTCCCGCTGTCAGATTCTCGTGTGTTTTGTATTTTATATAAGTCCTGTGCACCAGCGCCATCTTCTCCCCGGCTGTGGAGAGAGTACTGGACTGGACGGACAAGTAGGGAAGACGCGGTTCTACTTTACACCGGCAGACAATTTCCATAGGGTTGCTCAAAAGTTCAGCTGATGTCCGCTTGATGGTGCACTTTCGTGTGCACAACAGCGGCTTAGAGCTGCAGCTGAGGGACGCCTCAATAGACAGCCCATCACCTGCTTGCCACTTTAAAACATCGGCCAGCCTCCTGGGATCTCGTGGATTCCTGCAAGTCATTGACTATTACATTTACCCTAAAGACTCTGAACAGGGGCTATAAACAATTAGAAAAATTAGATGATGAAGGTCATGCTATCAATTTAATGGATGGTGGTTGGGAGGAGGCATAATTCTTAAATACACTTTCATTAAAGTAGTTATAATATCCAATGTATACTAATATGCAGTTTATACAAACCAAGTCTCAATGAATAAGATAACAAGTTAAAATGAATCTTTACCAATTGAGGTATTCATTTTCCGGTTGTGGTGCGTTATAGTCATGCAGCCCATTTAAGATATTTAATTGACTGGGTGCATGGTACTAGCGAATACGCAAATACGTCACTTGAATCTCAGCTATCGGGAGATTCAAGCACTGCTAGTTTTCTCCATGCTCGTGATCAGGACATCCCACTTATTTTTCGAGACAACTCTCTTCTCTGGACTACGAGAAAGGTCTGGCACATTTTGAGACACAAAAATGGGTTTAATGCTCATTTCTCCATACACCTCCCCTTCTGCAAAAACCCAGGCTTCCAGGGCGGCATGGCAGCTCACCTCTTCACAATGTGGAGGCTAGGAGGAATCACTTCAATTGGACATTTAATTCATTCAAAAGACAAAAGACCTCTCACATTCTTAGAAGCAGTAGCTAGGTTTGAAATTCTTCAATCTTATCCAGTGGCATTTTTACAAGCACAACACTATGGGGGTCATTCCGAGTTGATCGTAGTTGTGCTAAATTTAGCACAGCTACGATCATCTTCCCTGACATGCGGGGGGACGCCCAGCACAGGGCTAGTCCGCCCCGCATGTCAGTCCGCCCCCCCCACCTGCACAAATACAAAAGCATCGCACAGCGGCGATGCTTTTGTATCTGTGGAGTAACTCCCGGCCAGCGCAGCTCCTAAGGCTGGCCGGGAGTTGATCGTCGCTGCCACTGGCCGCAGCTGCTGCATGAGACGCCACGCAGCCGCCGCAGCCCGCCCCCTCAATGGTCCGGCCACGCCTTCATTGGCCGGACCACGCCCCCTAAATGGCGGCTTAACGCCACCGTCCAGCCCCCTCCCATCCTGCGACCACCTCTGCCTGTCAATTAGGCAGAGGCGATCGCTACTAAACGACGGCCTTCGGCCGACCGGCATGCGCAATTCCGACCCGACCGCTGCGCTGCGATAAACTGCAGCGAGCGATCGGGTCGGAATGACCCCCCTATATCTCTACCGTGCTGAGGGAACTTAAAGGTCTAGATTGGGATAACCCTTTACATATTCTTATTCGTCAAGGATCTTCTCAAAAACAGGCGATTTCCTCTCACTATGTATTCCTAGGAAATCCCATTGATCATACTGCCTCACAATCAAGGATGAGCCAGTGGTTAGCTTTCTCGTCTCAGGACCTCTTACGGTTTCTTAATATTTCATGTAAACTCTTATCCTCTAGTATGTACCAATAACTAAATTTTAACGTAATACATACATTTCTCCTAATAGACAGTTTCTCATGGGCTTAGTCCCATCTGATAGTTGTCCCAAATGTTCTCGGGGCCTTGCAGATTTGTACCATTGCTTTTGGGACTGTCCAGTAATTAGAGGCTTTTGGACACAGGTCAAACGCGATGCAGAAAATGCTTTAATTAACTATGTCCCTCTTTCCCCAGAATGGGCTATTTTTGGATTCCCCACAAAATCTCAATGTATTACTAAGGGAGGGAAGAAGTTGCTCTTAGCCATTAGCTCAGCTGCCAAAAACACAATATTGCAAAACTGGATAAATCCTAACCCCCCGTCCTTTTCCCTTTATAAAGAAATATTACATAATATTTTTAGAATGGACTGGGTGGAAACTATGTTCGGAAAAAAAAAGCGGGTAGGTCCGTTCTTAAATGTCTGGGAAAGCTACATAGCAATGCAAACTGTCTTAGTACACGAGGGAATCCACAAAAGCTTACGTCTGACTTCATGGTATGGATTAAGTATCCGAGATGGGGATCCGCCCATTATTCTCGACTAATTGATTCCCCTACATTTTATTTTGGGGTGGGTTGTGAACGCCACACATCCTCCTGAATCTAAAGTGATATTGTGCATTATACATTACGCAAATATTACATAATGTTTTATTGCTCTTATTGCGATCGGTTGATAGCTAAGAAATGACGCTACACGATGACATATGTAATGTTAATATTTTATTGTACTCTCTCTGAACATATGTCTTGTGAATGATAGGTCTTTAATGATGCTTCAAAAAAAAAAAGAAAAAAAAAGAGAATCTTTAATTCATAACTACTGTTATGAATTAAAGATTCTCTCTAGAGATGAGCGCCTGAAATTTTTCGGGTTTTGTGTTTTGGTTTTGGGTTCGGTTCCGCGGCCGTGTTTTGGGTTCGAACGCGTTTTGGCAAAACCTCACCGAATTATTTTTGTCGGATTCGGGTGTGTTTTGGATTCGGGTGTTTTTTTCCAAAAACACTAAAAAACAGCTTAAATCATAGAATTTGGGGGTCATTTTGATCCCAAAGTATTATTAACCTCAAAAACCATAATTTCCACTCATTTTCAGTCTATTCTGAATACCTCACACCTCACAATATTATTTTTAGTCCTAAAATTTGCACCGAGGTCGCTGTGTGAGTAAGATAAGCGACCCTAGTGGCCGACACAAACACCGGGCCCATCTAGGAGTGGCACTGCAGTGTCACGCAGGATGTCCCTTCCAAAAAACCCTCCCCAAACAGCACATGACGCAAAGAAAAAAAGAGGCGCAATGAGGTAGCTGTGTGAGTAAGATTAGCGACCCTAGTGGCCGACACAAACACCGGGCCCATCTAGGAGTGGCACTGCAGTGTCACGCAGGATGGCCCTTCCAAAAAACCCTCCCCAAACAGCACATGACGCAAAGAAAAAAAGAGGCGCAATGAGGTAGCTGACTGTGTGAGTAAGATTAGCGACCCTAGTGGCCGACACAAACACCGGGCCCATCTAGGAGTGGCACTGCAGTGTCACGCAGGATGGCCCTTCCAAAAAACCCTCCCCAAACAGCACATGATGCAAAGAAAAAAAGAGGCGCAATGAGGTAGCTGACTGTGTGAGTAAGATTAGCGACCCTAGTGGCCGACACAAACACCGGGCCCATCTAGGAGTGGCACTGCAGTGTCACGCAGGATGTCCCTTCCAAAAAACCCTCCCCAAACAGCACATGACGCAAAGAAAAAAAGAGGCGCAATGAGGTAGCTGTGTGAGTAAGATTAGCGACCCTAGTGGCCGACACAAACACCGGGCCCATCTAGGAGTGGCACTGCAGTGTCACGCAGGATGTCCCTTCCAAAAAACCCTCCCCAAACAGCACATGACGCAAAGAAAAAAAGAGGCGCAATGAGGTAGCTGACTGTGTGAGTAAGATTAGCGACCCTAGTGGCCGACACAAACACCGGGCCCATCTAGGAGTGGCACTGCAGTGTCACGCAGGATGTCCCTTCCAAAAAACCCTCCCCAAACAGCACATGACGCAAAGAAAAAAAGAGGCGCAATGAGGTAGCTGACTGTGTGAGTAAGATTAGCGACCCTAGTGGCCGACACAAACACCGGGCCCATCTAGGAGTGGCACTGCAGTGTCACGCAGGATGGCCCTTCCAAAAAACCCTCCCCAAACAGCACATGATGCAAAGAAAAAAAGAGGCGCAATGAGGTAGCTGACTGTGTGAGTAAGATTAGCGACCCTAGTGGCCGACACAAACACCGGGCCCATCTAGGAGTGGCACTGCAGTGTCACGCAGGATGTCCCTTCCAAAAAACCCTCCCCAAACAGCACATGACGCAAAGAAAAAAAGAGGCGCAATGAGGTAGCTGTGTGAGTAAGATTAGCGACCCTAGTGGCCGACACAAACACCGGGCCCATCTAGGAGTGGCACTGCAGTGTCACGCAGGATGTCCCTTCCAAAAAACCCTCCCCAAACAGCACATGACGCAAAGAAAAAAAGAGGCGCAATGAGGTAGCTGACTGTGTGAGTAAGATTAGCGACCCTAGTGGCCGACACAAACACCGGGCCCATCTAGGAGTGGCACTGCAGTGTCACGCAGGATGTCCCTTCCAAAAAACCCTCCCCAAACAGCACATGACGCAAAGAAAAAAAGAGGCGCAATGAGGTAGCTGACTGTGTGAGTAAGATTAGCGACCCTAGTGGCCGACACAAACACCGGGCCCATTTAGGAGTGGCACTGCAGTGTCACGCAGGATGTCCCTTCCAAAAAACCCTCCCCAATCAGCACATGATGCAAAGAAAAAGAAAAGAAAAAAGAGGTGCAAGATGGAATTATCCTTGGGCCCTCCCACCCACCCTTATGTTGTATAAACAAAACAGGACATGCACACTTTAACCAACCCATCATTTCAGTGACAGGGTCTGCCACACGACTGTGACTGATATGACGGGTTGGTTTGGACCCCCCCCAAAAAAGAAGCAATTAATCTCTCCTTGCACAAACTGGCTCTACAGAGGCAAGATGTCCACCTCATCTTCACCCTCCGATATATCACCGTGTACATCCCCCTCCTCACAGATTATCAATTCGTCCCCACTGGAATCCACCATCTCAGCTCCCTGTGTACTTTGTGGAGGCAATTGCTGCTGGTCAATGTCTCCGCGGAGGAATTGATTATAATTCATTTTAATGAACATCATCTTCTCCACATTTTCTGGATGTAACCTCGTACGCCGATTGCTGACAAGGTGAGCGGCGGCACTAAACACTCTTTCGGAGTACACACTTGTGGGAGGGCAACTTAGGTAGAATAAAGCCAGTTTGTGCAAGGGCCTCCAAATTGCCTCTTTTTCCTGCCAGTATAAGTACGGACTGTGTGACGTGCCTACTTGGATGCGGTCACTCATATAATCCTCCACCATTCTATCAATGTTGAGAGAATCATATGCAGTGACAGTAGACGACATGTCCGTAATCGTTGTCAGGTCCTTCAGTCCGGACCAGATGTCAGCATCAGCAGTCGCTCCAGACTGCCCTGCATCACCGCCAGCGGGTGGGCTCGGAATTCTGAGCCTTTTCCTCGCACCCCCAGTTGCGGGAGAATGTGAAGGAGGAGATGTTGACAGGTCGCGTTCCGCTTGACTTGACAATTTTGTCACCAGCAGGTCTTTCAACCCCAGCAGACCTGTGTCTGCCGGAAAGAGAGATCCAAGGTAGGCTTTAAATCTAGGATCGAGCACGGTGGCCAAAATGTAGTGCTCTGATTTCAACAGATTGACCACCCGTGAATCCTTGTTAAGCGAATTAAGGGCTGCATCCACAAGTCCCACATGCCTAGCGGAATCGCTCCCTTTTAGCTCCTTCTTCAATGCCTCCAGCTTCTTCTGCAAAAGCCTGATGAGGGGAATGACCTGACTCAGGCTGGCAGTGTCTGAACTGACTTCACGTGTGGCAAGTTCAAAGGGCATCAGAACCTTGCACAACGTTGAAATCATTCTCCACTGCACTTGAGACAGGTGCATTCCATCTCCTATATCGTGCTCAATTGTATAGGCTTGAATGGCCTTTTGCTGCTCCTCCAACCTCTGAAGCATATAGAGGGTTGAATTCCACCTCGTTACCACTTCTTGCTTCAGATGATGGCAGGGCAGGTTCAGTAGTTTTTGGTGGTGCTCCAGTCTTCTGTACGTGGTGCCTGTACGCCGAAAGTGTCCCGCAATTTTTCTGGCCACCGACAGCATCTCTTGCACGCCCCTGTCGTTTTTAAAAAAATTCAGCACCACCAAATTCAAGGTATGTGCAAAACATGGGACGTGCTGGAATTTGCCCATATTTAATGCACACACAATATTGCTGGCGTTGTCCGATGCCACAAATCCACAGGAGAGTCCAATTGGGGTAAGCCATTCCGCGATGATCTTCCTCAGTTGCCGTAAGAGGTTTTCAGCTGTGTGCGTATTCTGGAAAGCGGTGATACAAAGCGTAGCCTGCCTAGGAAAGAGTTGGCGTTTGCGAGATGCTGCTACTGCTGCCGCCGCTGCTGTTCTTGCGGCGGGAGTCCATACATCTACCCAGTGGGCTGTCACAGTCATATAGTCCTGACCCTGCCCTGCTCCACTTGTCCACATGTCCGTGGTTAAGTGGACATTGGGTACAACTGCATTTTTTAGGAGACTGGTGAGTCTTTTTCTGACGTCCGTGTACATTCTCGGTATCGCCTGCCTAGAGAAGTGGAACCTAGATGGTATTTGGTAACGGGGGCACACTGCCTCAATAAATTGTCTAGTTCCCTGTGAACTAACGGCGGATACCGGACGCACGTCTAACACCAACATAGTTGTCAAGGACTCAGTTATCCGCTTTGCAGTAGGATGACTGCTGTGATATTTCATCTTCCTCGCAAAGGACTGTTGAACAGTCAATTGCTTACTGGAAGTAGTACAAGTGGGCTTACGACTTCCCCTCTGGGATGACCATCGACTCCCAGCGGCAACAACAGCAGCGCCAGCAGCAGTAGGCGTTACACGCAAGGATGCATCGGAGGAATCCCAGGCAGGAGAGGACTCGTCAGACTTGCCAGTGACATGGCCTGCAGGACTATTGGCATTCCTGGGGAAGGAGGAAATTGACACTGAGGGAGTTGGTGGGGTGGTTTGCGTGAGCTTGGTTACAAGAGGAAGGGATTTACTGGTCAGTGGACTGCTTCCGCTGTCACCCAAAGTTTTTGAACTTGTCACTGACTTATTATGAATGCGCTGCAGGTGACGTATAAGGGAGGATGTTCCGAGGTGGTTAACGTCCTTACCCCTACTTATTACAGCTTGACAAAGGGAACACACGGCTTGACACCTGTTGTCCGCATTTCTGGTGAAATACCTCCACACCGAAGAGCTGATTTTTTTGGTATTTTCACCTGGCATGTCAACGGCCATATTCCTCCCACGGACAACAGGTGTCTCCCCGGGTGCCTGACTTAAACAAACCACCTCACCATCAGAATCCTCCTGGTCAATTTCCTCCCCAGCGCCAGCAACACCCATATCCTCCTCATCCTGGTGTACTTCAACACTGACATCTTCAATCTGACTATCAGGAACTGGACTGCGGGTGCTCCTTCCAGCACTTGCAGGGGGCGTGCAAATGGTGGAAGGCGCATGCTCTTCACGTCCAGTGTTGGGAAGGTCAGGCATCGCAACCGACACAATTGGACTCTCCTTGTGGATTTGGGATTTCAAAGAACGCACAGTTCTTTGCGGTGCTTTTGCCAGCTTGAGTCTTTTCAGTTTTCTAGCGAGAGGCTGAGTGCTTCCATCCTCATGTGAAGCTGAACCACTAGCCATGAACATAGGCCAGGGCCTCAGCCGTTCCTTGCCACTCCGTGTGGTAAATGGCATATTGGCAAGTTTACGCTTCTCCTCCGACAATTTTATTTTAGGTTTTGGAGTCCTTTTTTTACTGATATTTGGTGTTTTGGTTTTGACATGCTCTGTACTATGCCATTGGGCATCGGCCTTGGCAGACGACGTTGCTGGCATTTCATCGTCTCGGCCATGACTAGTGGCAGCAGCTTCAGCACGAGGTGGAAGTGGATCTTGATCTTTCCCTAATTTTGGAACCTCAACATTTTTGTTCTCCATATTTTAATAGGCACAACTAAAAGGCACCTCAGGTAAACAATGCAGATGGATGGATTGGATACTAGTATACAATTATGGACGGGCTGCCGAGTGCCGACACAGAGGTAGCCACAGCCGTGAACTACCGCACTGTACTGTGTCTGCTGCTAATATATAGACTGGTTGATAAAGAGATAGTATACTCGTAACTAGTATGTATGTATAAAGAAAGAAAAAAAAACCACGGTTAGGTCACTGGTATATACAATTATGGACGGGCTGCCGAGTGCCGACACAGAGGTAGCCACAGCCGTGAACTACCGCACTGTACTGTGTCTGCTGCTAATATATAGACTGGTTGATAAAGAGATAGTATACTCGTAACTAGTATGTATGTATAAAGAAAGAAAAAAAAACCACGGTTAGGTCACTGGTATATACAATTATGGACGGGCTGCCGAGTGCCGACACAGAGGTAGCCACAGCCGTGAACTACCGCACTGTACTGTGTCTGCTGCTAATATATAGACTGGTTGATAAAGAGATAGTATACTCGTAACTAGTATGTATGTATAAAGAAAGAAAAAAAAACCACGGTTAGGTGGTATATACAATTATGGACGGGCTGCGGAGTGCCGACACAGAGGTAGCCACAGCCGTGAACTACCGCACTGTACTGTGTCTGCTGCTAATATATAGACTGGTTGATAAAGAGATAGTATACTCGTAACTAGTATGTATGTATAAAGAAAGAAAAAAAAACCACGGTTAGGTGGTATATACAATTATGGACGGGCTGCCGAGTGCCGACACAGAGGTAGCCACAGCCGTGAACTACCGCACTGTACTGTGTCTGCTGCTAATATATAGACTGGTTGATAAAGAGATAGTATACTCGTAACTAGTATGTATGTATAAAGAAAGAAAAAAAAACCACGGTTAGGTCACTGGTATATACAATTATGGACGGGCTGCCGAGTGCCGACACAGAGGTAGCCACAGCCGTGAACTACCGCACTGTACACTGGTTGATAAAGAGATAGTAGTATACTCGTAACAACTAGTATGACGACGGTATAAAGAATGAAAAAAAAAACACGGTTAGGTGGTATATAATACAATTATGGTTGGACGGACTGCCTGCCGAGTGCCGACACAGAGGTAGCCACAGCCGTGAACTACCGCACTGTACACTGGTTGATAAAGAGATAGTAGTATACTCGTAACAACTAGTATGACGACGGTATAAAGAATGAAAAAAAAACCACGGTTAGGTGGTATATAATACAATTATGGTTGGACGGACTGCCTGCCGAGTGCCGACACAGAGGTAGCCACAGCCGTGAACTACCGCACTGTACACTGGTTGATAAAGAGATAGTAGTATACTCGTAACAACTAGTATGACGACGGTATAAAGAACGAAAAAAAAACCACGGTTAGGTGGTATATATTATAATACAATTATGGATGGACGGACTGCCTGCCGAGTTCCGACACAGAGGTAGCCACAGCCGTGAACTACCGCACTGTACACTGGTTGATAAAGAGATAGTAGTATACTCGTAACAACTAGTATGACGACGGTATAAAGAACGAAAAAAAAACCACGGTTAGGTGGTATATATTATAATACAATTATGGATGGACGGACTGCCTGCCAAGTTCCGACACAGAGGTAGCCACAGCCGTGAACTACCGCACTGTACACTGGTTGATAAAGAGATAGTAGTATACTCGTAACAACTAGTATGACTATGACGACGGTATAAAGAAAGAAAAAAAAAACCACGGTTAGGTGGTATATAATACAATTATGGATGGACGGACTGCCTGCCGAGTGCCGACACAGAGGTAGCCACAGCCGTGAACTACCGCACTGTACTGTGTCTGCTGCTAATATAGACTGGTTGATAAAGAGATAGTATACAATACTACTAATATACTGGTGGTCAGGCACTGGTCACCACTAGTCACACTGGCAGTGGCACTCCTGCAGCAAAAGTGTGCACTGTTTAATTTTAATATAATATTATTTATCATGTACTCCTGGCTCCTGCTATAACAACCTGCAGTGCTCCCCAGTCTCCCCCACAATTATAAGCTTTATATACAATACATTGATGTGCAGCACACTGGGCTGAGCAGTGCACACAGACTGAGTCACTGTGTGACTGTGTATCGTTTTTTTCAGGCAGAGAACGGATATATTAAATAAAACAAACAACTGCACTGTCTCTGGTGGTCACTGGTCACTGTGGTCGTCAGTCACTAAACTCTGTCTGCACTCTGCACTCTCTTCTAATCTACAGTATCACAGCAATCTCTCTCTCTCTCTCTCTTCTAAATCTAATCTAAATGGAGAGGACGCCAGCCACGTCCTCTCCCTATCAATCTCAATGCACGTGTGAAAATGGCGGCGACGCGCGGCTCCTTATATAGAATCCGAGTCTCGCGAGAATCCGACAGCGTCATGATGACGTTCGGGCGCGCTCGGGTTAACCGAGCAAGGCGGGAAGATCCGAGTCGCTCGGACCCGTGAAAAAAAAAGTGAAGTTCGTGCGGGTTCGGATTCAAAGAAACCGAACCCGCTCATCTCTAATTCTCTCTTCTCATACATCAGGGTTTTTTATACAAATTACCAGTGTAAAAATAATCAGGTCTGTGATTTTCACCCTTCCTATCTGGTTAGAATGACTTCCCACTTACCAGAGGTGTTAAAGCAGCAGCTGCATCTCTTTTTAATAGTTCTATTATTCTTTAATTCTGAAATTGGATACGGTGTGAAATCTTTGCCAAATCATCAGGGTATTTAATGGATCATTATATAGATAATCATAATGTGCAATCTGCTTCCAGGAGAAAACTAGAAGGTCTGGCCAGTGTGTAGCAGAAGACATCAGTAGAAGTGGCAATGTCTGGAGTCATTTCAGTTTTAAACCTTAGTGTTTTTTTACCCTAACCCTTTGTCCATTTGACAACACGGCAGGATATGGGTTGATGGGATGTGGTCAAGATGTCGGCTGTCGGAATCCCGGCAGTTGAAATACTGACGCCAGAATCCCAACACTGAAAGTTCGAAAGGACCAGGAGTCCGACACCGGAATCCCAACAGCCGCCATCCCGACCGTAAGTACAGCCAGTGGATTAGGTTTAGGGATGGGAAAGGGGTTAGGTTTAGGCGCTACACGGGGAGTTAGGGTTAGGCTGCGGGGATGGCGGTTTGGGTCAGGCTGAAGGGGAGAGAGGGTTAGGTTTAGACAGCGGGAATGTGTGCTTAGGTTTAGGCACCTACGGGTGGTAGTTAGGGTCAGGCACTAAGGGGGGAGGTTAGGATTAGGCTGAGGGAACAGAAGGTTGGGATTGAGAAGTAGGGTAGAGGGGGATCCCCTGCACCGTCATTACATACTGATTCCGAGCTGTTTAGCTCATTTGTTTTAGAAGTGTATTATTACTCTCTGTTTTAATTGATCTAGTACCGGTTTCTATACATACATTTATTTTGTAATATAGCTGAGATAAAACATTAACGGGCATATTGGTTAATATTATTTTTACTAAACTAATGTGAAAAATAGTTTTAATGAAATGTATTAAAGGGCTTTTTCATGAAAGATTTACTCCATACCCTTTAATTCACTTTTATTTAGTAATCAGATAGCATTTTCCACACTTGTAATGGGAAATGCAATCTGGGCGAATTTACTAAACAAAAAATGTGAAAAAATACAGGAGGCAGTCCTGTGATAATAACGCTGTCTTCATTCCCTCCACTTCCAAGTCCAGAGCCAGTACCAGTGATGGCGTTGGTAGTGGCGGTGTTGGCAGCCGTGCATGCACAGCTCACACTCGGACATTTTTTTGTGAAAAATACCCTGAGAAGGCTGCGGAGTGTGTTCGCAGGGACAGAGGTTTCTCGCAAGCACTGTATCTGCATGCGATAACTGATACATCACTGCGATGTATTCAATTATCGCATTGCGGATTGGAGCGATTTTATCACATCACATCCGCATCTGAGATGCGGATTGTGATAAATATGCCCCTAAATCTGCTAAACAGCTTATAAATTTACCCACATAAGCGCATAATAAACATGATTACTTTATGTTGATTCCTTGGGAAGATACATAAACGCTATAGCTTCCTAATATCTATTTGTGACACAAAATGTTTTTACCGCTGGCAGCCACTAGATGGCGACGAACTGAGCTATTCTAATGTAGCTCTGTTTGGGCGCGATCGGCTGCCGGCGTCTACATTCCAACTCGCACCCGCCGAGGGTGGCAAGCTGAAATGTGTGAAAAGTGATCCGCTTGGGCGCCCAAACAGCACTTTTCCTGATCGCGCCCATTAGTTTAGTCGGGTTTCGACGGTTTATGCTTCTAAACTCGAAACGAATGGGCGCAATCAACATGATAGGGGACATCAATTGTATATCACCCCCTGCAATCTCCTTTGACTTTAGACAGGAGATTGAGGGCGATAACATTTTAATCCCAATGTGTCTGGTTCTACTTATTACAAATTTGTACAGAGGTATATCTACCTTTAGCATGACTCCAAACATTGCGGCTCATTTATCAACGAGTGATAAAACTTGTTGTGAATTATAAAACTCCTTGTATATGATAAATGTTGCTCCAGCCAATCAGATCCTAAAGATAGGAACACACTTGTAGATATATCTGCAGATCAATGGATCTGCAGATATATCTGTAGCTGGATCGGGCAGTGTGTTGTGCATACGCACTGACCGATCCATCATGAATGACGTCATTAACTGGGCGGGCATTTACATGTGCCCACCCAGTTCAGCCGTCAATCGCCGCCGGCTGCTGCAGCATGTGTACAGGCGGTTGGCTGACCGGCAGGGCCTGACATGCGGGGCGGACTGTGCTGGGCGTCCCCCCGCATGTCAGAGAAACTGATCGTAGATGTGCGAAATTAAGCACATCTACGATCAGGTCTGAATTACCCCCATTGTGTGTGCTGCAGGGACAACGGTGCTCACAGACATATTGTTGGTACACACTGGCCAACGGAACTGCGATATATCAGCCGTTCAATAGATCGGCCGATATACCGGCCAGTGTGTACTATGCATTAACAGTCATGTTCAGATCCTGTCATTTGTTTGAAAAATGACAGTTGGGAGCTGATTGACTGGAATACTGTTTATCATACGCAACAAGTTTTATTATTCACAATGAGTTTTATCACTTGTTGATGACTGGGCCCCATTGTTCTTTCTAGCCATCTGTGTGCTGGGCAAACATGGGCAGTTGCTGGTCTGTGACACCAAACATCTCTGAATAAACTCTCACAGCGTGCTAACTGATAGTAGGCTGCTGAAGCACATGTCCACATTCATTAGCTCCTTGTTTTCTCACACACAGGGACCAATGCAGAGTTTGTACTAAGCCTGGTTGCTAAATGTGTCTTGCATGAGTACACACTGCACATGCTCAGAATGCAGATGGGTGGTTGCACAGTCAAATGTATTTGGCACATATCAAACTTTTGCACTGAAGAGGAAAAACAGAATAAGAAGTAGAGATGGCCATCGACCATCGATAGTTGCCAAACATTGATTGATAACTACTGATTGTTTTGTCATCGATGACAGAGAGCCAATGATGGTTGAGTAGACATATATATATATATATATATATATATATATAATCAAAAAAGAAGAGGCGGCACTCGAAGGCTTAAAGGTGCTAAACTGTATTGTCACAAATGAGAACTAACGTTTCGGGGTCGCACTACTCCTTTGTCAAAGTGAACATGTGTATAAAGAAACAAATGGTTACCTTAAATACCCAAGAATCCCCCTCAGGTGAGCCGACGCTGATCGGGCCGCGCTGGCTGACGTCATCCGTACAGGACCGGAAACGAAGTGCACAGCCTGCGCGGCCCGATCAGCGTCGGCTCACCTGAGGGGGATTCTTGGGTATTTAAGGTAACCATTTGTTTCTTTATACACATGTTCACTTTGACAAAGGGGTAGTGTGACCCCGAAACGTTAGTTCTCATTTGTGACAATACAGTTTAGCACCTTTAAGCCTTCGAGTGCCGCCTCTTCTTTTTTGATTGTGGACTTTCCCTGGAGGGCACCGGAGCACCTGTGCAAGTATTAGTGGGAGTGCCGGTCCTTTTTGGATGTATGCCTTTTGGGAGTGAGCCTGCACATGTGTGGACACCCCAGCTCGGGACAAGGCACCCCCCACCTGTCATTTTAGCCTCAAAAGCTAAGGATCCATCTCCTGCCAGGAGTGAACTCAAAGCACCTTGCACTTAAGCACCTTCAGTCACTGCAAGCACTTTTTTATGTGAGTATATTGCACAGCACGCAGCACTTTACATCATGGATGCAGCTGACATTGAGGACACACCGGGATGTATTGGAATGTTCTCCACGCTAGGAGAATCATTCAGTTTCACTGACGACGATGCTGAGCGTCTGAGATTTAAGGAGCATCTGGACCCCAAGGAGTCGTCAGGAAACATTGAGGACATATACCATCAGTTGCTGAAACTAAGAAGGCGTGAAACGGACTTCCTGCTGCATGGAATCTCCTTGTCTGATTACCATAGACAGAAAATGATACCCAGGGGATTTCGTGTCAGAAATGTCCCCACCATTGGACGATTTAGTCCCGACTTTTGTAGGAAATGGGTCGGGATCCTTAACAAATGCAGCTTGGACCTAATGCTGCTAGTGGTGGAGGAAGCAGGCAGGGAGTTAGGGATCACCCGTGAGAAGATCGTGAGCTTTGAGACGCTCCACGGACAGGAGTTGCAGAATGAGACCAACCGTGATTGGATGCAGAAATTACAGGTGCAAGTTGACAAATATAAGGCTGACTTGATTAAATTCAAGCGCAACAAATTAACCATTGTTAAAGAGGATTATGACACAAATAGAGTTTACAGATGGCTTATGGGAGACAATGCTGCATCGTCCAAACCATACAATTTCAGAAGTAAGCACAGTTGGCGCAAGAGGAGGGAAGTTCAACAGAACATCACAGGGACGTCCAACAGTGACAGTGACTTTGGACCAGTTGACTCGGAAGGACCTCACCAGCAACCGACAGCCCCTTTAGGGGCAACTGCGGCCACACCAGCAGAGAAAGGAAGAAGAGGGCGACCACCCGTAGGGGCGGCCAAAGCTCGAGGAACCAAAGGAGCCTCACAAAACAAAAACAAAAAACCTTAATATACAACCTGTCACGGAGGGTCCTCACGGATATTGAACAATCTGTGCTTGAGAAAGGACTCTCATTTGTCCCCACCAACCCCTTCAATGACTTCACATGGAACATCGAATTACACCAATTCTCACGTAAACTGAGACGTCAAGAATTTTTCCAAACTAATGCCAGCAGTTCCTCATTGTCCAACCCGCTTGATAGTAAACATCAAAAATTTTTGAACCAGCACTCCCAGTCAACCTTTGACCCCACATCCACCGTAATCTGTCCCGGGAGGAATGGTCTGCGTTGCAACAGTTGGGGAAGTACAAGGACATCGTGGTTCGCCCAGCGGACAAAGGGGGTGGAGTGGTGATTTTAGACTTGGACTATTATATTACAGAAATTAACAGCCAGTTAAGCAACACGGACACATATGAGGAATTGCAACAGGACCCAACAGTGGAGTACCAGAAGGCACTACTGGACATTTTAGATAATGCAAAACAACAAGGCATGTTATCATCTAGATTGTTCAAAGCTCTAAAGCAGGAGCACCCTGTGGTACCTATCCTGTTTACGGTCCCTAAAATCCATAAGAATCTCCATACACCACCTGGAAGGCCCATAATAGCAGCGCGTGACTCTATTTTTCAACTAGTGTCGATATTCCTGGACAACATTCTGCAGCCAATGATCCTCAAACATGAAAACTTTGTCAAAGATACCACCTGTTTTATTAACCGGCTGATGGAAATCAAGCAAGTCCCGACGGGCACGTTGATTTGTGTCGTGGACGTAGTCAGCTTATACACAAGCATCCCCCATGAGGCGGGTCTGTCAGCAATGGAAAATTTTCTGAAAAAAGAAAAGATGGAGTCCCTCGATCTCCCCCTATTTTTGTCCCTGTTGCACATTACACTTGAGAAAAATTATTTTCTCTTTAATGGTAAATTTTACCGACAAAGAACAGGGTGTGCGATGGGGAGCAATGTCTCCCCGTCATTTGCTAACATCTTTATGCTCCAGGAGGAGTTCGAGGCCTTCTTCAAAGATGAGACAGTGGCTGCCCAGATCCTCCTGTTCACACGCTTCATAGATGACTTGTTCATCCTATGGACAGGAGGTGAGGAACGTTTCCAAGCACTTATGTTGTCGATCAACTCCAGGGTCTCAAGTATTAAACATTCGTTTCAAACTAGCACAAGCACTTTAAATTACTTGGATGTCCAAATTTCCATTATCAATGGGACTTTACAATCATACCAGTCTATACTGTAAACCCACCGACAAAAACACCCTTCTCACAGCCAGCAGTCACCATCCCAGACCACTGAAGGAGGGCCTCCCGCGGTCCCAAATGATTAGGATTTCCCGCATCATCAGTGACCGTAGTACTTTGGAACAAGAACTGGACAAGATGGTGTCTAAATTTATGGAAAGAGGGTATAACAGACAACTCCTCCTTAAACATAAGAAGGAGGTGATGAAGATTCCCAGAGAGCTGCTTTTAAATTCTAAGCCCAAACAACAGGATTCCATTATTCCATTTATCACAAAATATAATACCTATAGCCAAGTAGTACATAGAGCTACTAGAGCCCTATGGCCCATAGTGGCTTCCGATAACTCTCTTCCATCGTTGAAAGGAAAAAGACCAATGATGTGTTACCAACGAGGTAGGAATCTAAAGGACACAATAGTCCATTCTGATGTCACGGGTTTCCAGGCCGAGCTGGAACGACAAAGACGGCCAGATTCAACATTCTTGGAGAAGAAACCAGGCTGCTACAAATGCATTAAATGCACAACATGCGAACATATGATCACTGGCTCAAGCTTTAAGCACCCTCACCGTGACAAAATTTATAACATCAAGCATGTTCTCACGTGCACTACCACCCACATCATTTACGTCATCAGATGTCCATGTAATCTCCATTATGTAGGGAAATCTATCAGAACTGGCCGAGAGAGGATGGCTCTCCATCGTTCGGCCATTAAACAAGCATTGCAAGGCAAGATCTCTGAACAACCGGTGGCCAGACATTTTGCCTCAGCAGGTCACACCATGAAGGATCTGAAGCATCTCATCATCGACCATGTCCCTAGACATATTAGAGGTGGCGATAGAGATGGGAAATTATTGCGGCTTGAGACAAGATGGATTTTTGAGCTTGGCACCACAAGTCCCCATGGACTCAATTAAAAATTGAGTCTGAATATTTTTAAATAATGACCCATGCTATCAGACCCCGTGATTTTGTAGCTATTACTTGCAGAGTGTATTTTTCCTCCTTTATTATAAGGGTGTATTTTCCATCACATTAACGAGATCTCACACGGATTCCCGTTCAAACGCTTACACCTATCTTTATCCCCTTGCATGTTTCCACAATATCCAGTGATTCCAAAAAAATTCTTTTATTGGTCCGGGCTAGATCAGTGCCACAGCATGTTGAATTAATAGTCAGTAAATGTTTCTGTTTTGACATCTTTATGTCTCTATGTCTGTGTGAGATCCCAATAATGTCTGCTTCCAGATTTACCCTGCATTATTGTTATTTTTTTTGGTGAAGGATTCTGTAAGTTGCACAGTTTTTCTCTTACACAGCGCTGTAGCCGGGCCGCCTGGCGTCTCCAGTTACTATGACAACCAGACGCGAATTGACTGACGTCATCCGTACAGGACCGGAAACGAAGTGCACAGCCAGCGCGGCCCGATCAGCGTCGGCTCACCTGAGGGGGATTCTTGGGTATTTAAGGTAACCATTTGTTTCTTTATACACATGTTCACTTTGACAAAGGGGTAGTGTGACCCCGAAACGTTAGTTCTCATTTGTGACAATACAGTTTAGCACCTTTAAGCCTTCGAGTGCCGCCTCTTCTTTTTTGATTGTGGACTTTCCCTGGAGGGCACCGGAGCACCTGTGCAAGTATTAGTGGGAGTGCCGGTCCTTTTTGGATGTATATATATATATATATATATATATATATATAAATACAAATCAGCCGGCACTCAAGTCCAATGAGCAACGTGCCCCGGTGCCATGATCCAAACAGCAGCATACACAAGTCCAATGGCGGACAATAAGGCACTCCAGAGGCTTAATACAAAAAACAGATTGTATTGACAAGAGCGACGTTTCGGGGCAGAGCCCCTTCCTCAAGGCATACCAATACATAGTGAACACATACACTTACCCACTGAAATACCCCTCGGGCCGAACGCGCTGTCCTCCACGTCTCCCGCCGCGTCTCCGTCTCTGCTCACCGCCGCCTAGTACTTCCGGGTCCTGGCTTGTCCTGGTTACCATGGTAACCCAGGCAGCGTGCGCTCCACCACGGGAGACGCTGCGTGCGGTCCACATCCCGGAGCGCTGGCCAGGGGGGGCGGAGAGGACATGCACCTCCATTTGGCCCTACAAAATATAAACACATAAACGAAAATAACAGATGTGTAAAACAGTAACCATAACAGAGCATATACAGAGCAAATTCAAAATACATATGGTATACTAACCTAAATTATCAAAGAGCATACAACATTGGCAGAAGTGTAACCCCAACTACACTGAACTACATTAAGCTATTCCAGTTGATCTTATCGTTCAGTCCCAAAGGGGACATAGTATTGAAGCGGAAAATCCATCGGGATTCTGCCAAAAGGAGTGCTTTATGACGATCCCCACCCCTTAATGATAATGGGATGTGATCAATCATAAAGTATCGGAGCATGGACAAAGTGTGACCCTTTTCTCTGAAATGACGAGCCACCGGTTGTTCCAGATTTCTACCTGATAAATGAATGGCAGACCGGTGTAAAGCCATGCGGTCCCTGAATGGTCTAGATGTTTGTCCTACGTAATATAGCCCGCAGGGGCAACATATTACGCACACCACAAACTCTGACCTACATGTTAAAATGTGTCTAATCTCATACATTTTATCAGAGTGTGGATGTTTGAAATTGCGACAGGGTTGCATGTATTTGCATGTAGTGCAATTGTGGCAGCTGTAACAACCAGGAGGTTTATAGTACACATTGGGGATAACGCTTTTCCCCATGCCAGAGATGTCAGATTTCACAAGCCTATCGCGAAGATTGCGACCTCATTTAAAGGCCGCCATGGGTCTAGTATCTCTAAAAGATGGCAGTTCACTATCTGATTTAATAATGGGCCACAAAGCTTGTGACGCCTGCTTAATAATCGGGCTGGCTGTAGTGAACTGACTTACCCACGGAATACAGTTATCCTTAACTCGTATTTTGGGTTGTAAGAGACAAGCGCGTGGTATTTGTAGCACTTGCTCTTTCTGTAGTTTTAGATTTTTAGGGTCATAACCCCGTGCTACAAACTTCAAGATCAAAACATCCAATCTGTCAGGTAACACAGCCGGATCACTCACTATCCTGGCAATTCTCATCATTTGGGATAGCGGTAATCCTTTCTTAAGAGCTAAAGGATGATGGCTCTCCGCTCGGAGAAAAGTATTACGGTCAACGTCCTTATGGTAAATGTCAGTACTAATAATGCCTTCCTTAATCATGACTTTAACAACTAGAAAATGCATAACCGTGGTACTGCAGGAGTAGGTATACTTGATAGGGGAATCAAGCTGATTAACCTTCAACATCAAACATTCAAAACTGTCTCTACCCCCGGTCCACAGGATGAATATATCTTCTATGTACCGGGAGTAGAGCAGAAGGTGCTGGCTCACCACCATAAACTAGCACGTAAATTACGACTCAAAGAATTTTTCCATGCACACCCTACCCAGGTTGGTCAATCCCAACTTGATGGTTTTCTGCGAACTCATTCTAGATCTAGTTTCGATCCGATGTCTACGAACCCTTCTTTAAAAACCTTCAATAGACTCCTCGATGATTCCGTCTCCGGATTTGTCGCAGCACCTGGCCGCATACGTAAAAATCTTTCATATACCGAGACTACCGCATTAAAGAATTTAGCCAGCTATGATGATATTATCATCAGGCCGGCTGATAAGGGCGGGGCTATTGTTGTGCAGAACATCACAGATTACCGCAGCAAGATCGAACGACAGTTACAGGAACCTGGTGTCTATAAAAAGCTACAGTTTGATCCCACCAACGAGTATCAGCGTGAAGTTCGAGCTATACTGGATACGGCTGTTCAGGATGGTCTGCTCACCCCTGCTTTACAGAAGATATTATTCAATGAGCATCCGGTAACCCCTGTGTTGTATACGTTACCGAAACTTCACAAGGACAGTGTATTTCCGCCAGGCCGGCCTATTATATCTGCCCGGAATTCACTACTACAAACCATGGCCCAGATGCTTGACTTTGTTCTGCAGCCATTACTTCCGCTAAAAAAAATCATCTCTGAAGGACACTACCAGTTTTATTAACCTTTTGCTTGATTTACAGGTGGTACCCGAGGGCACTATTATGTGCTGCTTGGATGTGTGTAGCCTCTACACCTCCATCAAACATGTGGATGGTGTGGAGGCTATGCGGAGGTTCTTACTTGATCACTTAGACCCTGATGTATTTGACCATGATTTGTTTATTCGTTTGTTAGAGCTGACTCTCTGCAGAAATTATTTTCTGTATGACAGTCAGTTCTTCTTGCAATTGAGGGGTTGTGCCATGGGGTCGGCTGTGGCCCCCTCATATGCAAATGTGTTCATGTTTGCTCAGGAAGAACATCTGTTTCTGAATTGCCCAGAGGTGAGCCAGCACCTTCTGCTCTACTCCCGGTACACAGATGATATATTCATCCTGTGTACCGGGGGTAGAGACAGTTTTGAATGTTTGATGTTGAAGGTTAATCAGCTTGATTCCCCCATCAAGTATACCTACTCCTGCAGTACCACGGTTATGCATTTTCTAGACGTTAAAGTCATGATTAAGGAAGGCATTATTAGTACTGACATTTACCATAAGGACGTTGACCGTAATACTTTTCTCCGAGCGGAGAGCCATCATCCTTTAGCTCTTAAGAAAGGATTACCGCTATCCCAAATGATGAGAATTGCCAGGATAGTGAGTGATCCGGCTGTGTTACCTGACAGATTGGATGATTTGATCTTGAAGTTTATAGCACGGGGGTATGACCCTAAAAATCTAAAACTACAGAAAGAGCAAGTGCTACAAATACCACGCGCTTGTGTCTTACAACCCAAAATACGAGTTCAGGATAACTGTATTCCGTGGGTAAGTCAGTTCACTACAGCCAGCCCGATTATTAAGCAGGCATCACAAGCTTTGTGGCCCATTATTAAATCAGATAGTGAACTGCCATCTTTTAGAGATACTAGACCCATGGCGGCCTTTAAACGAGGTCGCAATCTTCGCGATAGGCTTGTGAAATCTGACATCTCTGGCATGGGGAAAAGCGTTATCCCCAATGTGTACTATAAACCTCCTGGTTGCTACAGCTGCCACAATTGCACTACATGCAAATACATGCAACCCTGTCGCAATTTCAAACATCCACACTCTGATAAAATGTATGAGATTAGACACATTTTAACACGTAGGTCAGAGTTTGTGGTGTACGTAATATGTTGCCCCTGCGGGCTATATTACGTAGGACAAACATCTAGACCATTCAGGGACCGCATGGCTTTACACCGGTCTGCCATTCATTTATCAGGTAGAAATCTGGAACAACCGGTGGCTCGTCATTTCAGAGAAAAGGGTCACACTTTGTCCATGCTCCGATACTTTATGATTGATCACATCCCATTATCATTAAGGGGTGGGGATCGTCATAAAGCACTCCTTTTGGCAGAATCCCGATGGATTTTCCGCCTCAATACTATGTCCCCTTTGGGACTGAACGATAAGATCAACTGGAATAGCTTAATGTAGTTCAGTGTAGTTGGGGTTACACTTCTGCCAATGTTGTATGCTCTTTGATAATTTAGGTTATTATACCATATGTATTTTGAATTTGCTCTGTATATGCTCTGTTATGGTTACTGTTTTACACATCTGTTATTTTCGTTTATGTGTTTATATTTTGTAGGGCCAAATGGAGGTGCATGTCCTCTCCGCCCCCCCCTGGCCAGCGCTCCGGGATGTGGACCGCACGCAGCCTCTCTTGTGGTGGAGCGCATGCTGCCTGGGTTACCATGGTAACCAGGACAAGCCGGGACCCGGAAGTACTAGGCGGCGGTGAGCAGAGACGGAGACGCGGCGGGAGACGTGGAGGACAGCGCGTTCGGCCCGAGGGGTATTTCAGTGGGTAAGTGTATGTGTTTCACTATGTATTGGTATGCCTTGAGGAAGGGGCTCTGCCCCGAAACGTCGCTCTTGTCAATACAATCTATTTTTTGTATTAAGCCTCTGGAGTGCCTTATTGTCCGCCATTGGACTTGTGTGTATATATATATATATATATATATATATATATATAGAGTCAAGAAAGGTGCGGCACTCAGCTTGAATAAATGCAAAAGAGACACGCTTCAGCAACGTTTCAGTGTTAATAACACTATCATCAGGCTAAGTACATAACAAATAACACATACCTTATATATCTTAAGCCACCACGTGCAACGCCCATACCTGCACCGGGACCACACACCCGGCCGGCATCAGAAATCAGTGACGTCATTCCCAACAGCCAGGACGCCGGGGTAATGACGCAGTGCTCACCATCACCATAGTTACAACTTGATGCTACAAATAACAACACAAAGAATGCGAGAGTGAATCAAAGAAACATAACACATGTTGATAAAAAACGTCATGAATGAATCATTGTAACAAATACAGTATTATAAATTTTAAAAGTATGAGACTACTAAATTTTCATTCAGGCCGTGCGGAGACAGCACTCAGAGCCTGTGAATCCACCTAGCTTCACATTTCAATAATTGCAAGTTACGATCGCCACCACGATAAGAAGCTGGTATATGGTCTATCATGCGGTATCGAATACTGGAGAGACTACGTTTTGCTTCTAAAAAATGTCTAGCCACCGGCTGTTCACTGCTCCCTGACTGTAAGGCAGCACGGATCGCTGATCGGTGCCCAGACAGCATTGTGTCTTGCCCACGTAGGACAGACCACAAGGACACACAATTTGATAGACTACATACATACTATTGCAAGTGAGATGATGACGTATCTTATATTTTTTACCAGAACGGGGATGAGTAAGTTCATCTCCTGCAAGCATGTAGCCACAAGTAACACAAGAGCATTTAAAACAACCAAGTTTTTTGCGAGACAGAAAGTGATCAGAGGCATCATTTGTTCTAATGGAGATATCAGATTTGACTAGGTAATCACGTAGATTCCTACCCCTTGAATAGCAGGGCATCAACCTGGTATTAGACAAAGGTAGAGAATTATCTGAAGTAACTATAAGCCAAGCGGTTTTGGAAATTCTATTAATGTTGGGAGATAAAACATTAAATCTATTTGTCCAAGGGAATATCTGATTATCACAATTGATGTTCTTTTTCTTCAATAAATCACCTCTATCAAGTAGCAATACTCTAGCCTTTGTTTCTTCCAACAAAGCACGTGAATATCCAGGTTCTTGAAATCTAATAATCATCTGATCCATTTGGCCAGCAGCTGGTTTGATATCACTATTGATGCGCATTGTCCTGATCATTTGGGAGTATGGTAATCCCTTTTTCAAATTAGTAGGATGACAGCTACTTGCCAATAAAAATGTATTACGTTATGTGTCTTTATGAAACACAGTGGTACTAATACAGCCATTATTCAAAGAAACAAGCACATCAAGGAAATCAATTTGAGCTTGATCTAACCGTACTGTAAATGTAACTGGATTTAGAGTGGCATTATGGTTAGAAATTAACTCATGAAAGCTAGATTCAGTGTCATTCCATACTATAAACACGTTATCTATGTATCTTGTATAGAACAAGATCCTAGATGACACATTCGGGTTAGAGAAGAATATATATGTATTCGCATACACAGGTGCCATGGCAGCACCCATGGCACAGCCAGACTGCTGGCGGAAAAACATCCCATCAAATGAAAAGAAGTTATGTGTTGTAAATACCAAATTGCATTCTAACAAATATTTAAAATGCCCGCTCTAATATATATTGTTGACGCCTGCACATCTTATTACCATGTGCCATGAAGGTGCGCTATACATGGCAAAACACTGCATCCCATAAGAGAAAACAATACACCCACACATTATCTGAGTTCCAAAGCTCATTGATGTATATATTTGTTATTAAAAGGATATGTATTCAATATATCACAATGTACAGTATACATATAGTTACATGGTTACAATTTATACAGTAAGCAGTTAATACAAAATACATACAGTTACAGGCCAGCATAATACATCACCATATCTTTCTCATACAAAGTCTTCCCTCCATATCACTCTCTCTGTAAAATCATGTAGGCACTGGTCTGGCAGCACCTCCATCATCATCTGGGACAAAAGAGCAACTAATTCCTGTGTGTGTCTGATCAGCAATGTGTTATCTAGTTTGGAGGAGTGCACACATCTAGTCTAAGGGAGGGAACTTTCTCATTCATGATGAGTCACTTGTCTGTTCGTATGCTAACAAAGTTCAGCCTTGAAGCCATCAAAAGGGCTTGCCTGAGTTTCCTGTCCACCAACTGCTTGGAAATGTCTATTGTTCTAATAAAAGTGACTTTAGATTTCATACATTTAATCATAACTACTTGTTGCAATGTCCTACAACTTTATAACAGGCATCAAATTGATATACACATTAATCTGGTTGCTTTAATACCAAATATGACAGGTCTATCTTGCTTCGTTCCAATAATACGCATACATGACGTTACTCCATTATATAATTTTAAATCATTATGATGTCTGGCGCTTGATATGTTATAATTATGTGCTGTATGAAATAAGTGTCGAATCCATCTCTGTGGCATGTCCGTGTAAATGCGTGTGTTACCATATATTGCTGTGCTCGCTGTGCGTATTTGCAAGCATAGCGACTTATAATGTGTGTAGTCTGTATGTTCTCTCTATGTAATATTTTTGACTTCGACAGTCCACCCTTTGGCAGTTAACAATAACTGCCATAAATTATTAACATAAGAAAAATATTTCAGACAATAATCGGTGACCTAGACACAAGTATGTATTCATTTCACAAATCAGATGTTTGACCATATTTGGGGAAGATAGGGAGGAGGACGAGACATCCTCTATATGCACTCGGCGGTCATGGCACCACTGGTTGGGTGTGGGACAATATTCAACCTATAGAGTATGCTGGGACAGTGCTTTGGCCTATAATGTCTGATTTGGACGAACATTTCACACATACATGTACCTACATCTTTATACACTAATGTTTGGATTCGATTGAGGTTCTGCTGGGTAGATGAAGAAGACACAAACAAATCATGAAAGTGACATATAAAATTTTCATGTTCTACATATTCCTATCCTTTTCTGAACATTGTTTCCATTTCTGGAACGTATGCTAGGTCTGTTTAATAATTGAACAAGGGTTATAAGTAGTGTCCTTCCTAAATAACATAAACCTTCGGAGTACGGGGAGAGCCACTCATAAACATTTCTTCCACATATATTAATGAGCTCTTTATCTGCAATGTGTGAATAGCCATTGTCTGATTGTTCCTGATTACCTCCGAACTCCATAACTACTAGACCTTTGATTTTTCTCTGGCTTTAACAAACTGATCGGCTAATCCTGGGATCCTATAAGGAAATCACTCCTTCCTCCAGAATCAGTTCCAGTCCCACACTCGACTCCTCATAAAAAAGCTTTGCAAAAATAGAATGTCCTGAAAAAAAAAATGTCAGCGGGAAAGAGAGAAAAGAGAAATAGAACAAAACAACTCTTGTTCATAACAAATCAATTACAATGACTGGTCTTTCTGCAATACTTTAGTACGCTCAGGTAGTGTTCAACAGTGCCGCCTCTAAGTCTTCACAGAGTCTCTGGTGATACTTTTGTATCTACTACCGACTTTCCTGCAATGGGAATCGTGGACCCAAGTCTCTCTCTCGGCTACTTTCACTGGTATAGTGCTGTCAACAAAACTTGGTATGGTCCTTCCCACCTGTCTATTAGGCAACCTGAGCGTAAGAACAATCACACAGTCTCTTGGTTCACAATCAGTTAGTATTTGGCATACCAGCAATCAACAGTTTCAAGTTCTTTTGTCAAGTTCTCAAATGCTGGCTCATCTCGATAAAGTACTGTACTGTCACCTCATTGGTGTATTTCTGATCATTGTGCGGATCAATCATGACATGAGCTTTTCTTCCAAAAAACCCCCAAAAAGACACAAATACCAAAACCAAAACAAATTTCGAAGAGGGTGATTCATTAAGTGAAGATCTGGGAGTGGTTCCGATGCTACATAATACTAGTGGCAGTATCTATGATCACAATAGTACAATTTCAAGCTTTGCTCCTACTTCTAGGGGTACCATTATCTACACTCAAATTTCTGCGCAATTTTTTTTTTTGCGGTCAACACAACAGCATCCGTGACGGCAGGAAATGCCTCTACCCAGTTTGAGAAAACATCAGTGCACACCAAAACATAACAATAATTCCTAAAGGGTGTTAACTGTACGAAGTCGTTGTGTGTTTGCAGTGTAGAGTACCATGAGCATAACTCAAAAAAAACAAAACAAAACAAAAAACATCTCTAGAGGAGAGAAAGAAGAAGAAAATGAAAAAGAAAATGTCAGGTTTGCCATTCACCAACAGGCATATCAGTGTCTATACAAAATTTCCCTTTACCAGTATTCTCATCTTTCCTCCACCCTTTGTGCATGACAAGGCACACTGCAATAATACTGGTGTTATCCTGCTGTTGGGATATACTTGGTTTGGGCAGAAACTCTGAAGGACCTAGGCATGTGGAGTTTGAACTGTAATTGGGTTGATAAAGCTAAATATTTACCTTTTAACACAAGCTATTTACTAATACCGTGAAGCCGTAATGGGCGCTAAACCTCGTGCACGTGCTACGCACTTTGTACGCTATTTGTGTACAAAGACCCCGCACGTGGTGCGCAAGTTACGCACACACGCTACGCTGGGTGTACGGAATACACACAGCGAGCGTACACACAGACAATATCCTTTTTAAACCTTAAACACAGAGTATGCTTATACTGTAAACCTTAGCATTGAGGTACTGTAATGATATAACACTGATTAACCTTAGTATTTAAGCCAGCTGTTTGAGCGATTGAGATGTTCAGAAACCCTTAGTAATAAATGGTGAAACACACAAACACTTGTTAAGGTTCCAACACCTTACTAGATGATTTTAGTAAGTAAAAGGGAAAGGAAAAACAGTTTACAGCTTATACACTACAGTCCTAACATTAATATCTAAGCAGAATAACTAGACATAAAATATACGATAGCAAGATGATCACAAATACTAACAAACAGAGAGAGAATAAATGGCAAACATATGAGGATAACAAAATGGGAACAATTGCATGCACACAGAGTAACGAAATGGCCACAGAGAACTTACACACGTGGGAATGAATCGCAAGGGCAGTCCTGGAAACCAGCCCTCAGTTAATCAATGATGAAAACCTTTGTAGAGAGAGAGTGAGCTGGCCCAGCAATGGTGATCCTTATATTTACAGCCTACATTCACAATACAATGGTCCCTACAATCTCATTGTTCATTGGGCACAGGAATTTGTCTCTGCATTATAACAAAAGGTCATAGGTGGGTTCGTACGGAGGGGAAGTGTCTCTCTCCAACTGCTCTCGTGGGAGGCATCCTCAGGACTCCCACCTCATGTGTAATAAAACAGTAAATACATTTAAAGTCCATAAACTACTTTTACATATAACTATACGCTGGAGCGACCGATCTCTTCCTAACCAACACCGGAATGTTTCTAATAAAATACTCTTTAGTTAGACACTAGACACCACCGTTCAACCTTTGTCTGACCCTTCATATCATGCAAAGAGGAATCCCCATGTCCACAAACCATTTAAACTAAACATTTTTACTGTCGTTGTTAAGGGGAAATAATCACTATAAAACACACTATATAGGTTAAATATGTTACGATCGAGTCGCCCGCTACACGCTCAAAACTCTACCGTAAATGAGCATAACACGCGCGTGATCGCCGGAGCGATCTTACGCAATTTGCGGATATGCACACGCACCGCAGACTGGGTGCACGTGCAGCGGGCATGTGCATTGGGGTTAGTATAAGGCATTGTGAATCATGATATTTTTCGACTTTGACAGGCCACCCTTTGGCAGTCACCAATAACTGCCACTTTCTAAACAATTCTAACAGAAAAATATATGTCATCATGGAATACCTTTTTATGATTGGGTAGAGGGAGGAGAGGAGAAGGTGGGAAAGATATGACCTAATGAGATAGTGAAAGTATGTGTGTATGAAATCCATGTCTGAGGGGTCATGTATCATCGTGCCGTACGTGTTCTAAATCAAGCTTCGAGGTATTGCGAAGTATACATTTGAATCCTTCTTATCCCGTATTAAGGGTCTGTGGATGGGCTGTCAAACTCTACCGAGCTCTTTTCGGCTTTTGGTTACAACAAATGGGGTGCACATTAGTTGATGATACATGGAGGGGGAGAGTATGTGGATGCTAATATGTGAAAATCACCTGTCGACTATGTGGGGTACTACCTGGAGGTTGTAGAGATGAAGATAAGAAACAAGCGTTATAAATGCAGTCATATAACTATGTGAGATTTAGTATGCAGTCGCCGATTGGGGTCTTGTTGATGTCTTGTCTGATGTCTTGTCGGGATCGTCGGGTCTTTACTGTAGCTTTAAGGTTTATTGGCAAACAAAAGCTTCTTCAAGTGTCCATAAAAAGAATTACAGTCTCTAAAAAGCTCTTTAGGTGTCTGTGACACAGTTCATCAGTGGTCTTGTATAAATGGTCATCAAATTCTTCTTCCAGGTGGATCTCTTGGTACCTCGGAGAAAATCAAAGGAGAAACAGGTGAAAGAAATGGTCCTTGGAATCATATCTTATCACAACATTGTCTCGATTGACGGGTCATAAATTCACTTCAGGCAACACTTTTCCAACGTAACACAATCCCTCTGAGTTTGGGGCAAGGAACCTATACGCCTTTCTCCCACATATGAAATATGCGTCATCGGGGAGAACATATGGGACAGAATATGACATAACCATATTACAAACCTTCCAGGGGAAGAATCCTATCCCTAGCTCTCTCATTTGTCTAGTACACGTATCAGTTTGTATGATATATGCACAGTATCCTGGTGATACTTCTCCAACTCGGATGATCCTATTTCCTCGAGTGTACCTATACTGGAAATATTTTCCACTTTCGGCTATGTGGCGTATAAGTTCTGAGTCTAGGGGCATTTTGTCGGCTCTGTGTGAGAATGTCATGGTTTGGTTGTTCCATGACACTTCCCAATTTCCCGGCTTTCGGGGATTGGAAATGTTAAAACATATTAGGGACCTATCTACATGGTATTGATGGAGCTTCACACTAGGAGGACTAGAAATATTAAATCTCTTGTCCACCGGTCTCCCACCCTTTAACTCAAGTACCTCATCTACCGTTAAAGGATATAGCACTAGTCCTGACTTTCTATGACCTTGAGGTACTTGTGAGCACACCCAACAGTCTGTCTGGTTTAACACTTTACCCACCAATGAGTGATAGTCACTCAATGGATGCCGGTCCATGTTGATATTAAAACGGGACTGATATTCCTTGATGCAACCGTCCTCAACTATGTTGTCACAATTCCTACAGATACAATTCTCTTCAGCTAACAATCCTTCACAATGTCTATTGATAACATGGCTACCAGATCGTTTTCTGATACTCGCCTTTGCTCTGTGATTGTGTTGCTCTTGGAATTCTACGAATCCATCCTGATCATCAGAACCCATTCCAGATCCTTTCTCGACCTCACTGGTACTCTCACCGAAACAGACTGCTCTGGTCAACAACAGGGTCAACAGGAAAACACGGCAGTCTCTTGGGGTAAGTCCATCTTACAGGAGGAGAAAGAGAAAGTTGTAATGGGGGTACAGAAAATATTTGAAGGGGGAAAAAACTTGTTACGATAATTTGTCCTCTGGTCTTGTTGTTCTTCTTGCTCAGATGTCATCTCAAAGGTGATGTCTCACAATCTTCCCACAACGAACACTCCGGTGATACAATATTCTTTCCCAATCAGTGATCTTTCTGTAAGGAGCATAAATCTTGCATTACCATTTGTCTAACTTTTGTGTGACATACCATCCGTAAAACATGAAAGAACAAAAAGAGAACAATTTGAAAAGAAAAAAAAACATCAGATTTTCATCAACAGGCTGTCGCATCAACATGTCCACCCGTATCTCTGCATAGTCTCCCCCCCACCAGTATTTCCCCACCCTTTGCGTCTGGCCAAACACAGCGATGCTGGTAAGACATACTGGGGTTAGGTAGACCTCTGAAAAGACCAAGTAGCCATGCGATGTTTGAGTTCTGTTGGTGAAAGTTACAGATGTGAAGAAAACATTTAAAGATAAATTACAAACGTTTAACCGGCCGTCCCTGTGTCCACAAGGAACTGACCTCCCAATTACATTAACTGTAACCTCAGGCTTACTATCAAGGCTAATGATCAACTTTACTGGCTGCAAATTACAGGTGCGGCCCAAAATTCTTCATATATGATCCCTGATTACAATTTCGTGTGTCATGACTTTGCTCGTGTTCTTGTCTAGGGGGTCTGACTTTTTGTGGGCTGTTACAGTTGCTGGCATAATGCCCTTCTCCTTTACAAAGATAACAAATCCTTGGCTTCCTCCATGTGCCAGTGGCCTGGGGTTTCGGTCGATTTGATGCCTCCTCTAGTGTCTGGATGCTCATCACCATTGACCGCTCTCCCTGTGCTTCCCTGATTCCTTGGATACCACGGTTATGTTGTTGTCTAGGGGGTTGATATACCTTCTGTAGATCTTTAAACATACAATCTCGTGCATAATGACCTTCCTTCTAGCAGCTATAACATGTTAACACATTTGACTTACCCACAGGGGTCTGAGGCTTCTTACCCCCCTGTGACTCCCTGTGCTTGCTGATATTCCGTTCGTGCCCAACAGCGGACTTTCTTAATGCAGCCACCGAGATATTTCTCCAGTTAGGTTGAGTGTTCTGTACCCTTGTTCTCAACACTTTTGTTAAACCTTCCATTAATACATAAACCACTACTTCTCTATGATGTACATTTTCCTCAATGTCCGCGATCCCAAAGTATCTAGCCATTACTTGCAGTGCTCGATTGAAATAATTAGAAGCAGTTTCACCTTCTTGTTGTCTTATGGAGAAGATTTTGTTCCACTTAACAACAGCTGGGAAATATACTCCTAATTGAATGTTGATCTGCTTAACATTTTCCTGATTGTGTTCCTCAGTAAGAGGTACCTCTATGTCTAACTTACAATCAGTAATGAATTTCGCAGGGTCAATATTGGAGGGCAAACATGCCCGCAGTACGGTCTGCCAATCCTTGTTAGTGGGTTCTGAGGAGTTACCCAGTTCTTTAATAAACCTCTGACATGCGGCTAGATCTCTCCTGGGATCAGGAAATTCAGACATAATTGTTCTCAATTCCATCCGGGACCAGGGACAATGCATAGCAATGTCTCTGACGGGAGTGATTCCCTGGGCGTCAGTCCTCCTATTGGGGACTGCGATCACCCTGACAGGATTTAGTTCAATTGCACCATCTTGTGTTGACTCTATAATGTGAGGTGCAGTTGTCTGTGCATGATATACAATACCATACTTACCTGTGGACACGACCTCACCTGACCCTCCGTTAGGGGGTTTGACTACTGCCTTTACCGATTGGTCCGTGCCCACCTGGGTGTCTCGTATGATGGCTGCTGGAAGAGGTGCCGACATCGTGCTGGGCTCACTTTCTTGCTTGTAATCCTGAGGGAAGTTTAACATGGGGTGCAACTTGCACGGGTTAGAATTTGTACATTTATCAGTTTTCCTTCTATCATTATTACATTTATTACATTTATGACATTTACTCTTATCATTACTAATACAGTTACTAAGTGCATTTTTATCATATACCAGTGTGCTATTCTCTGCAGCCATTTGTTCTCCAGTTGCCATGTGTTTCCTGTTAAGGTGAGAACCAGCTGTGTAAGCTAATCCTCCTTGTATCTCACTTTCCTGTTGCCATATCTGTAAACAATCATAATGTCTATTTCGTTGCTTCCCGGCCTTTATTAGACCTGTCCTTCTCCTTAAATTTTGCAAAACCTCAGGACTAAAACTGCCTACCCTGGAGAACTGTTCTCCATCGTTCACAGTCATACGTTCCCATTCATTGCATAGAACCTCGGCGTGTGAACCATATTTCTCACACATTATGTACCTGGCCAACCCTGCAGGTCGGGGTACCGAATCAACCTGAACCTTGGTTGATCGCCCCTTACTTGAGCAACTGGCCCCCATTATTTTGCAGGTATTTCTTTTTCAGCAAATTTCCTACAAAAAAACAACCAAGTTCCCAGAGGTAAGGCGACGGTGAAAGTTCAACGAGTACCTTCACTCACTCTCGCCCACGTCGACCAATACGCCCACACGCTCTGACGTAACGCTGGCGTACTCAACCTAGGGCCCCTGCAACCTGAACTTCTATTTACTGGGGCGTGTGGGAGTATGCTACCCTCCCCAGTAAATATCAGTTGCTGGAGAATTCCTGAGTGATCAGCGAACCTCCCTTAAAATAAAAAAAACCTACACAAATCACGTTAAAATGTACAAATAGCGTCTATGATCCCACAGCAAATTTTAGTGGGTATCAAGGTGAACTAACATATGTACACAGTAGTGTGCGGTCCAGTCGCACTTCGTATAAATAACTATTATTTATTCGCCGTGCGACCAATGGAATCGGTTGTTTAGGCTGCGAAACCTTCAGCCGGAGCTTTATTCTTAACACGGGCCTATATGGGTTTTGCGTCAACCTCTCTGTGGGTTGCGCCCACTGCCTCTGACCTTTCTTAAGTCAGGGTCTTTAAACTTAGCGACCTTCTGGTCTGCTTTAACACTAATTGCTCCTTTTACCTTAAATCACTTTTAACGTGAGATGGCCTTCTCCCACGCCAACACGTGTTCACTCCACGGATGTCTTCCACGAGATCTCGACTCTTCTCAAGGTTCACCCCAAAGAAAAATTTACTTGCATACACACGCTTCTATCACTTCATATATACTTTGATTTCTCTGTACAGAAAATTACTTGCATTCAGGTAACACAGATTAATCCCAGAGGAGCTGCAGCAAGAGAAGGAACCTTTAAACTAGTTTTGGGAACTGTAAGAACTTGTGCTATTATCACGTAGCTACTATACCTCCCACACTAAAACAATGCTATCGTGTGTTTTGTATCTAGTGGGTGTATCTGTACGCAGGTTGCGTAATGTACGCTACGTGTGTACGCCTTTGCTTCACGTACGCTTTGACTCGCACTCGGTGAGAGGCATGTGTACACAGGTCGGATACGTCCACAGTAACACAAATAACACGCTTCTATCAATGTAAGCGATATTTTAACTATAAACGCCTACCAAGCACCACACAGTATTCCACTGTATCAACCTCTTAACTAGGCCAGGCTGTGTGCGTGTTTTACAATTACTCCCTTTAAGTATCAATGTTTATTTTTAACTAAAATAGCAGCAAATTTTCTCAGTACGTTATCAATGCAAATGGCAAACAGGAAGGTAGATAGGTGAAAATACACAGATACAATATAATTCTAAATTAATCTAATAACATACATTGATGTAAACACACACATATAATTATAATATTACATCTCTGTACTAATCACTATTACATCTATGAGACCCATTCACTTCTCTAATTTGCATATGAATGTGCCCTTGACTGTGTGTGAGGGTGATTCTCTTCACTGCTGGGAGAGAAAAAAACAGTTATACAGGTTCCCATCTCACAACAAGCAGTTCAACAGAATCTTAGAGGTAAGGAGGAGAGAAAAAGAAAAAAAAACAACAACTTTGTTTTATCTCTGTGTGTCGTTCCTAAATCAAATATTCATTTTATTATTAATTTTCATTAAGCCCCATCTGAACTATTTATAATTGATTGTGACATGGGTTAAATAAATGCATTGGAAACTCGTAAATGGTGATTTCTTTTTGACAAGGGCCGGCTGATTATTCCTGAGTCAACTGAAAATCAGCTATTTTGAAAAAAAAGACTTTCCCCAAAATGGCCGCTGCTCCTCCCCCTTCCACATCCATGAGGGTTACACAAAATGGAGGACAGACCATGCGGCTTCTTTTGTCACAAAGAAAATCATCATACAAGCCCCTGAAGTTATTTTTTTTAGGCCTGGGTTAAAAATAAAACTATCAAGCTATGCAGAGCGATTAAAATACTTTCAAACCTACTTAAACAGATAACAATCCAATCTGAATCAAACACAACATGACTCGCTTGAACCTTGCCCTGCAACAATATAATCGGATATGCAGAGTACAGGTGTATGCTTGTATTGTGTGCGCATTTGGAGCCAAACAGAAATGTAAAAAAAAAAACCGTTTAAATAGACAATTGCGTAACGTTCTTACCTTCCGGTCCCGGATTCCATCAGCATTCCTACAAACCAAGAGAATCAGACGCAGACGCTCATCTGATCAGCACTACAAGATACCACCTTTCCGCCCTTTGCTGATCGATAAAGTCTGCGCGTTTTCGCCTGACTGCGGATATGAGGTGGACCGGACGAGATCCCCAATTGATAAAGCTAAATATTTACCTTTTAACGCAAGCTATTTACTAATACCGTGAAGCCGTAATGGCCGCTAAACCTCGTGCACGTGCTACGCACTTTGTACGCTATTTGCGTACAAAGACCCCGCACGTGGTACGCAAGTTACGCACACACGCTACGCTGGGTGTACGGAATACACACAGCGAGCATACACACAGACAATATCCTTTTTAAACCTTAAACACAGAGTATGCTTATACTTAGCATTGAGGTACTGTAATGATATAACACTGATTAACCTTAGTATTTAAGCCAGCTGTTTGAGCGATTGAGATGTTCAGAAACCCTTAGTAATAAATGGTGAAACACACAAACACTTGTTAAGGTTCCAACACCTTACTAGATGATTTTAGTAAGTAAAAGGGAAAGGAAAACAGTTTACAGCTTATACACTACAGTCCTAACATTAATATCTAAGCAGAATAACTAGACATAAAATATACGATAGCAAGATGATCACAAATACTAACAAACAGAGAGAGAATAAATGGCAAACATATGAGGATAACAAAATGGGAACAATTGCATGCACACAGAGTAACGAAATGGCCACAGAGAACTTACACACGTGGGAATGAATCGCAAGCGCAGTCCTGGAAACCAGCCCTCAGTTAATCAATGATGAAAACCTTTGTAGAGAGAGAGTGAGCTGGCCCAGCAATGGTGATCCTTATATTTACAGCCTACATTCACAATACAATGGTCCCTACAATCTCATTGTTCATTGGGCACAGGAATTTGTCTCTGCATTATAACAAAAGGTCATAGGTGGGTTCGTACGGGGGGGATGTGTCTCTCTCCAACTGCTCAGGTGGGAGGCATCCTCAGGACTCCCACCTCATGTGTAATAAAACAGTAAATACATTTAAAGTCCATAAACTACTTTTACATATAACTATACGCTGGAGCGACCGATCTCTTCCTAACCAACACCGGAATGTTTCTAATAAAATACTCTTTAGTTAGACACTAGACACCACCGTTCAACCTTTGTCTGACCCTTCATATCATGCAAAGAGGAATCCCCATGTCCACAAACCATTTAAACTAAACATTTTTACTGTCGTTGTTAAGGGGAAATAATCACTATAAAACACACTATATAGGTTAAATATGTTACGATCGAGTCGCCCGCTACACGCTCACAAACTCTACCGTAAATGAGCATAACACGCGCGTGATCGCCGGAGCGATCTTACGCAATTTGCGGATATGCACACGCACCGCAGACTGGGTGCACGTGCAGCGGGCATGTGCATTGGGGTTAGTATAAGGCATTGTGAATCATGATATTTTTCGACTTTGACAGGGTCCATGTATTGTACCACCCTGTGTGAACGCAAAAGATGAAGTGGAAACTGTAGAGAAACAGAATAGAGGTTGGTGACAGATGAGTTTGTAGAGGTGAAGATTTTATAAAAAATGACAACTGGATTGGGCACTATGGGGAAATGATTCTCTACTTGGTCTACTCCCCTTAAAAAAATTCTGTGTTTGTTGTATCGCTATTGGGACTATCACAGCCATCAATCCAGTGTCCTGTCCATCCTAAGTTCATAGGCAACCCGGTATCTGTGAGATAATTTCCTCTACCTGTGATGGACATGCATCTAGAACAGTGAAATGTAACATTAGTCTTTGTGGGTATCCAACATACTTTGTACTTCCTGGGCGGGAGCACGCTATATGTATACCATATCTAACAAAGCTCCTGTTAAGTTAATCAGGGGCCATTTCTGCTAGGAAAAAGAAGCAAAAGTTTAGAGGCCCCATCTTAACCCCAGCAAGTTTTGTCAAAGGGTAATGTTGCATTTATTTTGTTCTTTCCATTAGCTGAATCTGTGTTTTCTATATGGCTCGTGATTCCTTACTATATGTCCCTTGATCCCGTCTACGTGTTTTATAATGTGGCTTGTGTTTTCTGTCTAGGGGGTCTATATTGACTATGTGTCCTACTACTCCTACAATCTCTGGCAAAATGCCCTTCCTTCCTACAAGTGTAACATATTATTGACCATTAGGGATCTGGGGTTTGGACTGATGGGTCTTTCCTGTATGTGCCAGTATACTTAACATCCTCAACCTCTCCACCTGTTGTTCTCTGCGCCTAGCACTATTCTTGTGATGTTCAATAGCACACTCTTTAAGATTAGCTACTGAGACCCCTTTCCAATTTGGCAAATAAGTCTGCACCCTGACCCTCAATGCCTTATTGAGCCCTCCCATTTGCCGAATTAGTGTTTACCAGTGATCTTATCCAGACGGAGAGTTTTCTATTACTGCAAAAGACAAAAAATTATAATTTAAAAAGCTTCTAGGTCATGCAAAGTATACATTCAATCCTTCTCATCCCGTATTAATGGTCTGTACATGGTCCAACAAACATTTCCGAGCTCATCTTTACTAGGGGCATTACTAGGAATGAATACTTCTTATATGGTAACTAAAATAAATACCCGGGGATTACCTTGTCTCTGTCCACTTTCCTACTGGCAAATACTAATGTGCGGACAGGTTTTTCTCCATTTCTGACGTTAATTTCTTGATTTTTGTTTTATTTTTAGGTTTTACTATATATGTACACGAATGATACCATACTTACCAGTTCCACTAGTCTCAGCCACTTCCCCAGCAGGCTACTGCTCTTCTTTTACCGGTTGGATACTCCTCTGAGTGCATGAGAGATGGCTGAAAACAATCAGGTCACCTTCTCCTCCTAAATAAAGCTTCAACATTCTTTAGTACATATATAGGTTACAGTCATATTTTTCATATTTTTATTATTTTCTATAGTTTGTATGCTGGCCGTAACTGCTTCCACATCTACATATGGCGGTGTACTTGCATTCTCTTTTTTTTTCTTCCTACTTGTTTATTGTTGCTACAAGTTCAAACAGTTTTTATATTTTCATTCTTGTCTTATATGACTTTGGTTAAACATACCACCTGCAATACCTTAGGATCAAACTCACCAACCCCTTTTGCTGCCACAGGTTTAAACAATTTGTATATCTGACCCTTTGTTTTCTGGATTTTATCAGACATATCCTTATCCTTAAGTTCTGTAATACCTCTGGTTCAAAGCTGCCCACCCTAGGGAATGATACCCTATCGTTGTCAGTCATACGTACCCATTCATCACAATAAACTTCAGCGTGTGGACCATATTTCTCACACATTATAAACCTCGCGGACCCATTGGGCCGCAACTCTTCTGCCTGAACCCTGGCTACCATACGTCCCTTAGTTGAGCAACTGGCTCCCATAATATTGTGGGCCTTTTCCCACAAACACCAAAATACTCAATATAAGCCGACGGTGAAAGTTCTCCGAGCACTTTCACCCACTCTCGCCCATGTTGGCCGATACTACCATACACTTTCGATAGCGAAGGCAATGTACCCAACTTAGGGCCCCTAATTGACCTATATTTACTGGAATTTTTTTAGGAGTAACTTACCTTTTCTAGTAAATATCTGCCGTTGGAGATTTTCCTGAGAGAGACCAGCGAAAACTCCCTTTATGCACTTGTACACAAATCACGCTTGCGTATGCTCTAAACAGCGATAATGATACCTTGATTTTACGCAAAGCTTGTAAAGGGGGTATCAAGTTGCGCTATGTATCACACCCACAAACGCGTGGTCCAATCGCACAGCATATAGGTACTTGTTACCTATCCGCCCTACGACCACTGGAATCGAATCACAAGCTTCGAAACCTCAGCCGGAGCGTATCAAAAAACTATATGGGTCACCAAGTTCACAATTCCCTACCATGCTCCTGTGTAAGTCTCCTCACGACTTACGTATTCCAATCTATACTAACGTAAGTCAGCCTCCTCACGCCGCCAAGCCTCCACTCACTTAGTGTACCAACGACGGGATCCCGAATTCCCGGGGTTAAATACGTTCACTCCTACTTTTCACTCACTCAAATATGCTTTGTTTTTCTGTACAGAAAACTGTTTTACTCCCTTTAGGTCAGTAGCTTTATTCCAGAGGTGCTTACAGTTTTTAAACTAAATTTAGAGTAACCTGCTTTTGAAATCGGATAGTTATGTGCTATTGTATTAAATGTCTACTATCCCACCTTAATTGAACAAATATTGTGTGGTTTATTATGCGCGCACAACCCTACGCAAGCTTGTGTAATTACGCAACCGTGCGTACCCCTATGCCACGTGTGTGGCCTTGCGCCACGTGCATGTTTTTGTACGCTGTCCTCACGTTCCGTACCACGTGTACCAATGTGCGTACGCAATAAAACAAATCACGCAACTCTATAAATGTAGCAATACTAACTATAATCGCTCACTTAACACAACACCCAGTTTTTTTCTTAACAACCAGGCCAGAACTGCGTTTCATGTCTATAATTACTCCCTTAAATACATTTATTTTAAATTTATCTGTATAGCAAACAAATGTATCCAATTTCACACAGATCTATAATGACTGCAATAATCTATAATTTAAATTATATGATTCAGATTAGATAGCTATCTTGCAGAACATACACTGATATAAATATACACATAATTATAATAATATTATATATATGTATCATTCACTGGCCTTCTATGAGACACCTTACCTCTTCACTGCCTCTAATTTGCATCTCAAAGATATGTGCTTTTCACTGCTAAAAAAAGTAGTTAAACAGGTTAATTTGCATTTCAATGGCTATCCTCCCTAGTAAGCAGATTCTACAAGTCTTGGAAGAAAATGAAAAAACAAAACAAAACCGAAACTCTTTCTTTCCTTGTTCTATCTGTGTGCAACCCCCCACTAGATGTAAAGTAATTACGCACAGACAAGAAGGAAAAACAAACAAAACAAAACACTTATCTCACCATTTACTCTCACTAGGCCCAATTGAAACTATTATGTAATTGACTATCGCATGGGTTAAATAAATGCATTGGTAACTCATAAATGGTGCTTGATGTGACAAAGGAAACTGATTGTTCTGAGCAGACTGAAAATCAGCTATTTAGAAAGTGACCTTCCTAAAATGGCCTGCTCCTCCCCTTTCCACATCCATGAGGTTTACACAAGATGGTGGACAGGCCATGTGGTTAGTCCAAAATGGAGGACAGACCATGCGGTTTCCTTTGTCACAAAGAAATCACAAATTATACAAGCACCAGAAATTACTTTATGCCTGAGTTTTAAAAAAAACTATATCAAGGCTATGCAGCAACTTTTAAATGTACTTTTAAATCTACTTAACAGATAAACAATCCAATCTGAATCAAACACAATATGACTTATTTGAACTTTGTTTTGCAACAATAAAAATATGCTTTAGCATCTTAAATATTATGAGAAACACATTGTCCCTTGAATTTTCATATAATCGGCTTACTGATAACACAACAGAACACACAGATATGATTTCTCAGCGTCATGATGCATCCACCATAAGCTGATCGACCACAGCGTTGCGTTTGTAATGTACAGTGCATCATTAAGACCGTGATATCGCGGACGAGCGCTCATCTGTAAATACCAAATTGCTTTCTAACAAATATTTAAAATGCCCGCTCTAATATATATTGTAGATGCCTGCACATCTTATTACCATGTGCCATGAATGTGCGCTATACATCGCAAAACACTGCATCCCATAAGAGAAAACAATACACCCACACATTATCTGAGTTCCAAACCTCATTGATGTATATATTTGTTATTAAAAGGATATGTATTCAATATATCACAATGTACAGTATACATATAGTTACATGGTTACAATTTATACAGTAAGCAGTTAATACAAAATACATACAGTTACTGGCCAGCATAATACATCACCATATCTTTCTCATATAAAGTCTCCCCTCCATATCACTCTCTCTCTCTGTAAAATCATGTAGGCACTGGTCTGGCAGCACCTCCATCATCGTCTGGGACAAAAAAGCAACTAATTCCTGTATGTGTCTGATCAGCAATGTGCTATCTAGTTTGGGGGAGTGCACACATCTAGTCTAAGGGAGGGAACTTTCTCATTCATGATGAGTCACTAGTCTGTTCGTATGCTAACAAAGTTCAGCCTTGAAGCCATCAAAAGGGCTTGCCTGAGTTTCCTGTCCACCAACTGCTTGGAAATGTCTATTGTTCTAATAAAAGTGACTTTAGCTTTCATACATTTAATCATAACTACTTGTTGCAATGTCCTACAACTTAATAACAGGCATCAAATTGATATACACATTAATCTGGTTGCTTTAATAAATATGACAGGTCTATCTTGTTTTGTTCCAATAATACGCATACATGACATTACTCCATTATATAATTTTAAATCATTATGATGTCTGGCGCTTGATATGTTATAATTATGTGCTGTATGAAATAAGTGTCGAATCCATCTCTGTGGCATGTCCGTGTAAATGCGTGTGTTACCATATATTGCTGTGCTCGCTGCACGTGTTTGCAAGCATAGCGACTTATAATTTGTGTAGTCTGTATGTTCTCTCTATGTAATATTTTTGACTTCGACAGTGTTAAAATGAATTCCAACAGATGAATACAGAAATCCATAAAGGGTACATCATATAAGCCACTTAAGCAACAAATAAGCAACAAATTTCTAACAGCCCGTACACCGTCATCATGTGGGATGACGGTATACAGGCTAACCACATCAGCACAAATCAACCATGAACCAGTAGGTACCAGACCGATGTTAGCAAGTGAATTAATGAACATGGTTGTATCCAATAGAAAATGCTCTTGCTCCTTAACAATAGGCTGCAGAATGTAATCTAAAAATATAGATGCTGGTTGTGATAATGGGGCGGCCGGGAGGTGGAAAAATGCCTTTGTGAATTGTAGGCAGAGAATATAATAACGATACTAATGGAAATTCTGGTAATAAAGCTTTAAATAAATCTTCCTTAATTATACCATCATTTAATGCCATTTGTAAAATAAATTTTAATTCTCCAGCATGCTGTTTAGTAGGATCACCACGCAATTGCTGTCTCTTTTGCATTTATTCAAGCCGAGTGCCACACCTTTCTTGACTATGTTCTTATACCTGTGAAGGTACAGGCTGAAGTTTTCATATGGTTTACTGGAGTGCCGGACCTTGGAGTCTCTATTTTAGCTTTACACTTGTACATGTGTTAAGCTTGTCAAGGCACCCTACCAATTTTTATTGGATTATCCTATGATCATCACGTTGCTCTAGTTTTTATAAGTTTATTTGTTCACTTCTTTTGGGTGCACTATCGGTGTTGGACATTGACTGCCTGAGTTGTGATCTTTAAACTACGTGCTAAGATCAACATGGCGGAGTATCCAGTAGCGCAAGGTGATGTACCATTTAATCCCTCACAATTCCCTGCAGGGGATGTTTACAGTTTTTCTGAATCTGAAGCTGAGGTTATACATACATAGTAACATAGTAACATAGTATCTGAGGTTGAAAAAAGACAATTGTCCATCGAGTTCAACCTATTTGTGGTCTCCTATGCATGATGATTTGACTAAAATTTCTGACTGATGCTGCTGTCAGCCATTGCATTTTATCCCTATTTATAGTAACTATAATGCATGACTATGCACCATACCCCTGGATATCCTTATCCATTAGGAATTTATCTAACCCATTCTTGAAGGTGTTGACAGATTCCGCCATTACAAATCCCTCAGGCAGGGAATTCCAAACACGTATTGTCCTTACCGTGAAAAAGCCTTTACGCCGTATTGTGCGGAATCTCCTCTAACCTGAGCGAGTGTCCACGAGTCCTCTGTGTTGATCTAACCAAAAACAGGTCCCGCGCAAGCTCTGTGTATTGTCCCCTTATATATTTGTAGATGTTGATCATATCCCCTCTTAGTCTCCGCTTTTCCAATGTAAACATGCCTAGTCTTTCAAGCCTTTCCTTATATCATCTCCATGCCCTTAATTAGTTTGGTCGCCCTCCTCTGAACCTTTTCTAGCTCCAGGATATCCTTTTTGTAGTACGGTGCCCAGAATTGTACACAGTATTCAAGGTGTGGCCTCACTAGTGATTTATATAACGGGAATATAATACTCTCGTCCCTAGCATCAATACCCCGTTTTATGCATGCTAATATCTTATTAGCCTTCTTTGCTGCAGTCCTACTTTGGGTACTACTGCTTAGTTTGCTATCTATGAGGACACCTAAGTCCTTTTCCAGTACAGAATCCCCTAATTTTACCCCATTTAGTAGGTAGGTGTAATTTTTGTTCTTGTTACCACAGTGCATTACCTTACACTTGTCTGTGTTGAAGCGCATTCTCCATTTGGCTGCCCATGCTTCTAATTTAACTAAGTCGTTCTGAAGAGACTCGGCATCCTCCTCTGTATTTATAGCCTTACACAATTTGGTATCATCTGCAAAAATTGACACCATGCTCTCTAGACCTTCTGTTAGGTCGTTAATGAAAATATTGAACAATAGCGGTCCTAATACTGAGCCTTGCGGCACACCACTTAGCACTTCAGTCCAAGTTGAAAAAGATCCATTAACCACAACGCGCTGCTCCCTATTATCTAACCAGTTTTTGACCCAAGTGCATATTGTGCTTCCTAGCCCTGATTCTTGTAGCTTGTAGATAAGTCTCATGTGTGGCACAGTATCGAACGCTTTGGCAAAGTCTAAAAAGATTACATCCACGTCTTTACCCTGATCTAGGTTTGCGCTTACTGTTTCATAAAAGCCAAGTAAGTTGGTTTGACAGGATCTGTCCTTCATAAACCCATGTTGATTCCTTTTAATGACCTTATTGACTTCAAGGAACTTCTGAATACTGTCTCTTAGATTACCTTCCAATACTTTCCTACTATAGATGTAAGACTAACTGGTCTATAATTACCTGGTTCAGCTTTACTTCCCTTTTTGAATATAGGCACTACTTCCGCTATACGCCAGTCTTTGGGAACCATACCTGATATAACTGAATCCTTAAAGATCAAAGATAGCGGTTTTGCCAGTTCAGAGTGAAGCTCCATTAGAACCCTTGGGTGAATACCATCGGGCCCTGGTGATTTATTAATCTTTAAATGTTTTAATCGGTCACAGACTACTTCCTCGCTTAAATAAGTACCTATCAGTGGGATATTCTTATTATTGAGATTGTGTGTCAGTCCCTGAATTGGGTCCTCTCTAGTGAATACTGTTGAAAAAAACTAATTTAGTGTGTCCGCTATGTCATTATCATTTTTGCTTAAGACTCCCAACTTGTCTTTTAAAGGGCCTATACTCTCCTTCTTTAATCTCTTGCTATTAATGTATTTAAATAATTTTTTGGGATTCGCTTTGCTTTCCTTTGCTACTAGTTTTTCAGTTTCTACTTTAGCCACTCTTATTTCCTTTTTGCAAATTTTGTTACATTACTTATAGTGCTGAAATGACTCTGCTTCCCCGTCAGATTTGTATTTTTTAAATGCTCGCCTTTTCTTGCCCATAAGTTCCTTAATCTTTTTGTTAAGCGACATCGGTTTATGATTTTAAATCCTTTTTTTGCTGCTCATAGGAATAAATTTGAGTGTATTTTTAGCTAGCAGGAATTTTAGTACCTCCCATTTCTCCGTAGTATTTTTTCCTAAAAACAAACCTTCCCATTCAATATCCCTGAAAAATACCCTCATCTTTTCAAAATTTGCTTTGCTAAAGTTTAGAGTCCTAGTTGAGCCAGTATAGGGCTGTTTATGGAACTGATATTGAATGTGACCATATTGTGGTCGCTGTTTCCTATGGGTTCCCCTACTATAATACCTGATACCAAATCCCCATTGTTTGTTAATACCAGGTCTAAGATTGCATTGTACCTAGTTGGTTCCTCAATTAGTTGGACTAAGTAGTTATCATTAAGTGTGTTTAAAAACATATTGCCCCTAGCAGTATCACATGAATCGTTTTTCCAGTTTATCTCTGGATAGTTAAAATCTCCCATCACTACTATGTCTCCTACTCCTGCTGCGCTTTCAATTTGCTTTAGTAACAATTCCTCATCAGATGAGTTGATACCAGGCGGCCTATAGCATACACCCAATACTAACTTTTTTATTCCTTTTTCACCGCATGCAATTTCTACCCATAATGTCTCGACAGTGTCTACAGTCCCCTCCTGAATATCTTCCCGTATATCAGGTTTTAAAAACGGCTTTACGTAAAGACACACCCCTCCACTCTTTTTATTTAGTCTGTCTCTCCTAAACAGTGTATAGCCCTCTAGATTGACTGTCCAATCATGAGATTCATCCCACCAAGTTTCAGTAATGCCTATAATATCATACTGTTTGCTTGCTGCAAGTATTTCTAGTTCACCCTTTTTACCAGTAATGCTTCTGGCGTTTACATACATACAACTAAGATAAGTATTTTCCCTTGCGTTAGGGACATCTTTCACCTTATGTAGCAATGATGACCTGTAATCGTCATTGGTTAGTGCTTTGGTAAAATCTCTTTTAGTACCCATGTTAGTAACCTTATCGCCTGCTCTTACCCTCCCCCCAACTTCTCCCCCATTTCGTTTACTGCCGCCATCCCCACTATTCTCACTGCATGACCCGTAGTTTCTAGCTAAACCCTCCCCCCAGGCTCCTAGTTTAAAATCTCCTCCAACCTTCTAACCATCCTTCCCCACAGCACCGCTGCCCCCTCCTCAGTCAGGTGCAATCCGTCACGACAAAAGAGATGGCGCCTGACTGAGAAGTCCGCCCAGTGTTCCAGGAACACAAACCCCTCTTTCCTGCACCAATCCCTAAGCCACACAGTTACCTCCCTAATCTCCCTCTGCCTCCCTGGACTAGCGCGTGGCACGGGTAATAATTCCGAGAATATTACCTTAGATGGCCTTGCCTTCAGTTTCTTTCCTAAGTCCCTATAGTCTTTCTTAAGGACATCCCACCTTCCGCTAACTTTGTCATTGTTGCCAACGTGCACCAAGACCGCCGGGTCTTTCCCAGCCCCTCCCAACAATCTATCTACCCGGTCCGCGATGTGCCGTACCCGAGCACCCGGGAGATAACAGACTGTACGGCGATCACGGTCCCGGTAGCAGATTGCCCTATCTGCCTTCCTGATGATAGAATCCCCTACCACCACCATCTGACTAGGTACCTTACTATCTTTTATCCCAACCGCGCCAGAGGGACCGCTCCTCTGGATGCTAGAGGGAGCAGTCTCCCACGGCACCGTTATCTTGGAGAAAGAAAGTATGCGTGAACAGGCTGAAGCAATGACAGCAGATATTGTTTACCGCGATTTACTGAAGCTTAAGAAACGTGAGGTGGATTATCAATTACACAGCGTTTCCCTTAGCAACTATTATAGAGCACGTATGATACATAGAGGGTTCAGAATGAACAACTGCCCTACAATAGGTCGCTATGACCCTCAATTTTGCAAGAAGTGGGTCGCAATATTAAACAAATGTTCGCTAGACCTAATGCTTTTAGTTATCAAACAATCACGTAAGGAGGTCACCCTAGTAAAAGAGAAAATGTAATTATTTGAATTAAACCATTTACCAACACTATCCACTGATGAGTAAACTGACTGGATCCAGAAACTAAACAATCAAATCACCCTTTACAAAAAGGAACTTATGAGATTCAAGAAAGAAAAACTTGTCAAAGTAGAAATGGATTACGATCAACACCGTTTTTATCAGTGGCTTAGTGGTGGAAGTAGCAATTCACAGAGACGACCGTTCTTTAGGCGCAAGTACACCAGGTCTGCTACAGAATTTGGAAAAGCACTCTGCGCTAATTAATTCTAACAGGCCTTTAAAATAAATAAATTCACACATATATATATATATATACAGGTTGAGTATCTCATATCCAAATATTCCGAAATACGGAATATTCCGAAATACGGACTTTTTTGAGCGAGAGTGAGATTGTGAAACCTTTGTTTTTTGATGGCTCAATGTACACAAACTTTGTTTAATACACAAAGTTATTAAAAATATTGTATTAAATGACCTTCAGGCTGTGTGTATAAGGTGTATATGAAACATAAATGAATTGTGTGAATGTATACACACTTTGTTTAATGCACAAAGTTATAAAAAATATTGGCTAAAATTACCTCCTGGCTGTGTGTATAAGGTGTATATGTAACACAAATGCATTCTGTGCTTAGACTTAGGTCCCATCACCATGATATCTCATTATGGTATGCAATTATTCCAAAATACGGAAAAATCCCATATCCAAAATACCTCTGGTCCCAAGCATTTTGGATAAGGGAGACTCAACCTGTATATATATATATATATATATATATAAAAGAATATCTTTCTTTTATTTAATAAAGCTGATCAAAAAAAGATCTTCAGATTACTGTATATATAATAAAACATTAATTCATACAACAAACTAAATATATACATGAAATATCATACCATTAGAATTCATGAATAAAACAGACTCTATTTCTATTTCTATTACCGGCTTTTCATATACTTATGGATATACTAGATTTTCCTCTAGAGCAGGGGTGGGGAACCTCAGGCCCGAAGGCCGTATAAGGCCCTCAAAGCCACTTCATCCGGCCTGCAGGGCCGTCTTTTCATATGGGCTCAATGGGCTCTTGCCCAAGGGCCCCATGAGTATAAGGGCCCTAGGTTGATAGCTGAGGGTCTCCTCTTTCCAGAAGTACCAGATTTTTGAAAATCGGCCCTAGGGAACCGGAGATATCCAACTTGAAAGCAGTGGTCCCAATCTCAGCCTCTTAATTGCTCTTCACAGCCAGATATCTCGGGTTTTGTCTGACTTTCCACATGCCTAATATGCAGTTTTATATTTTCGTTGGTGGATTGCTCTGGCTCCTGAACTCTGATCCCCAGTACCTCCTGAAAAGTGTGACTCTTTAGTTTTTTATCCCATTCAAAGCTAAGAAATCTACTTTCAGAAACTTGAGATATCTGCAGTCAAACAAGCTGCCCTCCCACCAGAAAATTATGCCCACTCCACTATCCACTCTTACCCTACGTATTAAGCACCCCCTACCACCCGCAGCACATCAAAGCTGCCGCTGATAGCACCCCCCACCCCTACCGAGGGAGGATGGGTAGGGGGCCCAATGTATTGCTGTGCCCAAGGGCCTACATTGCTCTTAAGACGGCCTTGCCGGTCTGGCCAGGCTCACCTAAACGAGAGGAGATGCTAAGTGCCAACTGAGTTTTTACAACCAGCGGGCGCCTGGCTCCTCAGCAGCAGCTGGAGGCAGGAGCTCACTCCTGAGCTCCAGCTTCTGGCTCAGGCAGTGTACATGTGTGGCTGTGCGGTGCTATGGGAGGGACGTCATGACATCTCCCATAGTTTCGAGGAGAGGGAGGGCAGTGGTCCGGAAGCAGGAGCAGGGCTGGTGAGCATTGTGTTTTTTCTTTCTTTTAATGTGTGTGTGTAAGCGGCACTACTAGGGGACATATTTAATGGGGCATATCTAATGGGGCATCACTACAGGGGGCATATTTAATGGGGCATAACAACTGACGGGGCATATCTAATAGGCCAAAACAACTGACAGTGGGCATATCTAGTGGGACATAACAACTGACTGGGGGCAAATCTAATTGGGCATAACAAGTGACTGGGGGCATAACAAGTGACTGGGGGCATAACTACTGACTGGGGGCAGGCTAATTTTTAAGTTGATAATTTTTGTATGGCCCCCAAAGGATTTTATAAATATCCAAATGGCCCTTGGTTGAAAAAAGGTTCCCCACCCCTGCTCATGAGGAAGAAGGGACAATTGGTGACAGTACCATTCACTAAGGATATCCCTGTATATTTCCCTGTGTAACGCCGGACACCAGCAAAATCCATCAGCGGCTTTCTGGGACTGCAGCGGCAACTATATGTTGGAGATCGGATACGTCTGGAGCCTCCTAGCTGCACCCGATCGGCACACAGCGTATGTCTAATTGGATCCGTTATAAGACACGGAGGGTGAGCGCTCACATATGCTGATAGCCCCACTGGGCTCTCCAGAGTTTCTCTTGCTATTTGCACAACCAGTCCGCCGAGACTTTTTATCCATTGCTAAGTGAAATTAATCATCACCGGGTCTCTCTGCATTTGCTAAGTGAACGGTATAAGGATCTTTGCTATTCACTAAAATACAAGGATTGTCCTTTATGCTCATTGTGGACATTTTATATTTAGATATAATATATGATTTGATTGACCTCCACTGAAATCTAGTATATCCATAAGTATATGAAAAGCCGGTAATAGAAATAGAAATAGAGTCTGTTTTATTCATGAATTCTAGTGGTATGATATTTCATGTATATATTTAGTTTGTTGTATGAATTAATTTTTTATTATATATACAGTAATCTGAAGATCTTTTTTTGATCAGCTTTATTGAATAAAAGAAAGATTTTTTTTTATATATATGTGAATTCATTTATTTTAAAGGCCTGTTAGAATTAATTAGCGCAGAGTGCTTTTCCAAATTGTTTAGCTGGTTCCCCTATTAAAATAGGAGACCCTTCTTTTTTGTATATGCCTACACAAGCATATTTGACACTCAGCAGCTGAGCATAATTTAATTCCTATTAAGGTTTTTTTTTACAAATATAAGGAATTCAACAACGTAGCGCCGTGAGATATTATTTTGTAAATTACTAGGTCTGCTACAGACACTGATTCTTCACATGATGATATTATTACCAATAGGGACACTGAACCATCAACTAGCATCAAAGAGATCCCTTTGGGTGCTGCAACTCGTTCCCGGGGCAGAGGAAAAGGAAAAGATTCGGATTCACACGGCGGGGCAAACAAAACCGCAGGCAGAGGTCGTGGCGCAAGACCTCTCCCGAGAAAGAAATAATTTTCAATCTTTCATCCTATACCCTGTCTCCAAGTGAATATAATTTACTAAATAAGGGACTTTCTTTTATTCCTACAGTTCCTTTCGGTGACTTTCAATGGCAGATTGAAAGACACAATCTGCACAGACAGTTGAAATTAAAAAAGTTTTTTCATAAACCCGAAAATATGACACCCACTGCAGCTAGTAGCATTCCCTTACAGTTACGTAAACTACAGAAACGCTCTACATTTGAACCTGTCTCAACGAACTCGAGCATTAAGACCTTTATGCGCATTGTGCAGCAAGAAGTTGCTGTTTCTAGGGATGCTAATTGTAATTTTCACCCTAATTTGACTCCTGCTGAAAGAGCAGCCTTAAAATCATTAGCCAACAATCGGGACCTTATTATCCGCCCCGCAGACAAGGGGGGTGGTATCGTTTTGCAGGACCGTTCTGACTATTGTAATGAAATAATGCGTCAGTTGAATGATCCATTGGTTTATCAGCAATTGCGTGGTGATCCTACTAAACAGTATGCTGGAGAATTAAAATTTATTTTACAAATGGCATTAAGTGATGGTATAATTAAGGAAGATTTATTTAAAGCTTTATTACCGGAATTTCCATTGGTACCGTTATTATATTCTCTGCCTAAAATTCACAAAGGCATTTTTCCACCTCCCGGCCACCCCATTATTGCAGCGAGGGGATCTTTATCACAACCAGCATCAATATTTTTAGATTCCGTTCTGCAGCCTATTGTTAAGGAGCAAGAGCATTTTCTATTGGATACAACCATGTTCATTAATTCACTTGCTAACATCGGTCAGGTTCCTACTGGTTCATGGTTGATTTGTGCTGATGTAGTCAGCCTGTATACCGTCATCCCACATGATGACGGTGTACGGGCTGTTAGAAATTTGTTGTTGAAAAGTGACTTCTATGATGTACCCTTTATGGATTTCTGTATTCATCTGCTGGAATTCATTTTAACACATAATTTCTTTTCATTTGATGGGATGTTTTTCAGCCAGCAGTCTGGCTGTGCCATTGGTGCTGCCATGGCACCTGTGTATGCGAATACATATATGTTCATGATGGAAGAAGAAATATTCTTCTCTAACCCGAATGTGTCATCTAGGATCTTGTTCTATACAAGATACATAGATGACGTGTTTATAGTATGGAATGACACTGAATCTAGCTTTCATGAGTTAATTTCTAACCATAATGCCACTCTAAATCCAGTTACATTTACAGTACGGTTAGATCAAGCTCAAATTGATTTCCTTGATGTGGTTGTTTCTGTGAATAATGGCTGTATTAGTACCACTGTGTTTCATAAAGACACATAACGTAATACATTTTTATTGGCAAGTAGCTGTCATCCTACTAATTAGAAAAAGGGATTACCATACTCCCAAATGATCAGGACAATGCGCATCAATAGTGATATCAAACCAGCTGCTGGCCAAATGGATCAGATGATTATTAGATTTCAAGAACGTGGATATTCACGTGCTTTGTTGGAAGAAACCAAGGCTAGAGTATTGCTACTTGATAGAGGTGATTTATTGAAGAAAAAGAACATCAATTGTGATAATTAGATATTCCCTTGGACAAATAGATTTAATGTTTTATCTCCCAACATTAATAGAATTTCGAAAACCGCTTGGCCTATAGTTACTTCAGATAATTCTCTACCTTTGTCTAATACCAGGTTGATGCCCTGCTATTCAAGGGGTAGGAATCTACGTGATTACCTAGTCAAATCTGATATCACCATTAGAACAAATGATGCCTCTGATCACTTTCTGTCTCGCAAAAAACTTGGTTGTTTTAAATGCTCTTGTGTTACTTGTGGCTACATGCTTGCAGGAGATGAACTTACTCATCCCCGTTCTGGTAAAAAATATAAGATACGTCATCATCTCACTTGCAATAGTATGTATGTAGTCTATTACATTGTGTGTCCTTGTGGTCTGTCCTATGTGGGCAAGACACAATGCACATTTAAAGAGAGGATGTCTGGGCACCGATCAGCGATCCGTGCTGCCTTACAGTCAGGGAGCAGTGAACAGCCGATGGCTAGACATTTTTTAGAAGCAAAACATAGTCTCTCCAGTATTTGATACCGCATGATAGACCATATCAGTGCCGTAACTAGGTATGTGCGCTGTGTGCCTTGCACACAGCGCAGGATGACCTGGGGCGCACCCAGCCGCCAGCACAATCTGTATTACACAGGTGAATGGCTGTCAGCGCCGCCTCCCCTCCCTCCCAAGCCCGAGCTTTTAGTGGCAGTGCATATGTGGGAAGCCGCCGTCGCCAGGCTGAACCCTCCCCCCCTCTCAGAGCCCTTAGCCGCGATCATCTCCGCCTCCTCTCCCTCCCAAGCTGTCGCATACAGAGCAGCAGCGTGGGAAGCCACAAGTAATGTCTGCAGGCTCGGCCCTACGCATACGCCGACTACGCAGCTGTGTAGAGCACGGGACTAATAAGGGCGCACATCTGTGTCGAGTCTGTCGGAGGTGAGATGGAGGAGCTCCACAGGTTGTGTGCGGCGTGCACAGCAGTTGTCTTTATTTTACATTGGCAGAGGCAGAACCGAAGGCTGGCTGATTGTACACTAGGGGGAGCTCCTCTCAGTAAGTTCTCATTGGGAGAGCTGGTCGTGTGAGGCTCCAGTCCATGGACTCTGCTGCAGCAGCAAACAGGAGTGTGTATCTCATGTCTGGGGTGCCAGGTAGTAGGGAGGGTGTCTGTGATGCTGGCCGGGTCCCTCTGTTCCTCTCATGTCTGACTCTCATGCCTGGGGATGCGTTGGAGTCTTTAATAAAGAATGGTGGGTTATTTATATTTATACAATTCATATTGTGAAAGAGGGGTGTGTGTGAGTGTGTATGACATGTGTGCTGCTATATACTGTTTATACTGTAGCTGTGTATGTGTGTGCTTATGACATACATGTGTGCTATCTAAGGCTATATATATGAGTGTGCGTGGTGTGTTTGTGACATACAGGTGTAAATATACAGCTGTGTGTGTATGTGTGTGTTTTTGCGACATATATGTGTGCTCTATATATATATATATATATATATATATATATATATATATACAAATAGAAAATTCAGCACTCACCATAGCAAGCTCATGTGTCCTCACAACATCAATAAATAAATGATGGGGGTTTAGTTAGTGAATTGGCCAATGCACGGAAGCCTGCAAACCGCTCGCGAGTAACATGGTAACACAGCCGCACGAGCATTATTGCCTGACAACCCCACCAGCAGGAGCTTACAGCAGCGCCGGGTGACTCCCTCTGTGTGCACTGTGCAGACTGGATCTGTGCTGCAGACAGTGCCATGGAAGTTGAGATCCACCTCTTCCCCCACGGATCCTGCAGTCTAAAGGAAGTTATATCGGGGGGAGACACTCAGTTCAGGACATAGTGTAAGGTAACATCAGCATAAACATGAGAGAGGGAGGAAGGTGAGCAGGCACAGGGGCAAATACACGATATTTAAGGGGGGAAGGGTTACATATACACTGTAATGTGTAAAAGGGGGTCTCTGTTTGCCATAATGTGTAAAACGGGGCTCTACCTGCTGGACTGTATAAAAGGGGACTCTACCTGCAGTATTGTGTAAAAGGTGTCAAAGTCAGAAAAATATCCCTATACACGCTGCCATATTTGCACCTCATGCTGGTCCTTGCTGCGCATGCGTGCGCTTTCCCGTGATAGCGCATACCCGCTGATGCGTGCACCCGCTCGCATCGGTATGCGTATTTACGGTAAAGAGTATGTAGTCGTAGCGTGCGACCCAATCGTTACATATTTTCACAATTAATGTAGCTTGTAGATCATGGTCCCTTTGATAGATTCTGAAAGTTTGGTTAATATAGAAAGTCCCGGAATGGAGGAATCCCTCTTTGTATTGTACGAAGGGTCTGACAAGAGTCATACAGCAGTGTTTGGTACCCATCGGAAGAGTATTTAAATAGCAATATTCCGGTGTTGGTTTGGAGCGTATTAATCGCTCGTGCGAATAGTTATGGACATAAGAAGTTTATGTCCATTTCTACTATTTACTCATACTCAGGTATGCGGCGGGAAACCTAGTTCCCCACCCACCTGAGCTGTTTGAAATCGTCACAGCCCACCTGTATGAATCAACCTATGACCTTTTGTTATGATACAGGGCCGAATTCCGACGTCCAATGGACAATGGGATTGTAGGGACTATGAGATTGCATTGTGTGAGGGGCATAAATAGGCAGGCCGACCACATCCAGCTCTCACTCTTCAACGGTTCTCATTGCTGAAAATCGGGTGCTGGATGTCCAGGCGCATGCGATCGTTTCCCCTTGTGCGTAAGTTTCACTCCGTAATCATATTGTCTTACTGTGAGCCAATCTCTCTCTCTCTCCGTCTCTCTCCGTCTCTCCCTTCTCTTTCTCTCGTATCTCCCCTAGACTAGTATTGTATTGTATTAGATAGTATTGTATTTTGGTTAGGAAGTCTCTGTTATATTGTAGTGTATCATTTGTACTGTTATTCTCTTTTACAAGTATATTAGATATAATACAGTTAATAGGCTTTGGACCCTAAACCAGTATCTGTGTATTTTCTATAGTTTTAAGTGTTCACTTGAGCGTTGGTGACGCTCAAGAAGCTTTGTAGTTAGTCAGGTTACACAAGGTTGCACTTACACCCTGTATTCACATTAAGGTATTCTGTGTATCTCATTGTTAAAGGTATAGATATCAAGGTATAGCGTTGTGAGCGTCTGCGCCGCTGGTGATCTCCTCGTGGTCTCGAGCGTCCGCTACGCCATAGCGAATCATTACTCTAGTCATAGCCAATAACGTGCTATCCTGTGATCTCTGGGCCGTGAGCGAACGTGACGCTTGAGCGTCTCGCCTACGGCTGAGCGATCGTTACGCAACAAGCGTACCCTTACGGTACTTCTTAAGTAAACAGCGTACTGTGTTCTTAGACTTCATTAAGGGTTGTTTATACGACAAAGGAATTTAACATTGTCAATTGGGGACTCGTCCTGTCCTTCTCATATCTGCACTAGGTAGATCAGCAGACATTATCCCCCAGCAAAGGGTGGGAGGTTGTCTCGCAGTGCTGACGGGATAAGCGTCTGCTTCACTTAGATAAAGAGTGCTGAAGGAATCCGGGAACCGGAAGTAAGAACAAAACGCTTGTGTCTTTTAAAACTGTTTATTTCTCTTCTGTCTTGCGTACACACGCACGCACATATATATCTGCATTTCTTTTTCATTTGTGTATTTTCGTATATCACTCTCCTACTTGCCTTTTATAGTTGATAAAATGTGCTGAGAGAGATTTGTCGCTATTTCAATAAGTTGAGTAAAGGTAACATAGTTAAAATATAGACAAACACACAGCTTGTCAGTGTGGTGCGCGGTAGATGATAAAGGATCCTCTACATTGATAAAAGTATAAATTGTGTTACGGTGGATCTTTGCTTTGCGTACACGTGTCTCTAACAAAGACTTGCGTACGCAATCCAGAGGCAGACGCACGCAGCGTATATTACGCGACGGAGCGTCTGTGTACGCCCACGTAACTCAAACCACAAGTTGATTTTTAACGCAAAGCGATAAGTAGCGCAACGCGGTAAATAACGCAAGGCGATAAATAGCACAAATTGATTTCAGCTTTCCAAAACTTAGTTTAAATACCTTACTTTACTGTAATACCTCTGGGGAGAGCTATCAGACTACGGGAAATGATTTTTCTGATCAGAAAACTATAAGAATGATAGTGGGTTGAAAAACGGTATGAGTGTATTGAATCCCGCTTTGTGGACTTTGTGATCTATGTGATAATCCCGCTTTGTGAACTTTGTGATCTATGTGGAACGTGATGAGCACGATCTGAGTGAAAACGTGCAACAGAGTGTGATAAAGTTTTCGTTGTATTACGCTCTGGCTGTTTTGGAGCACAGTAGGGAGACTCCAATGATCCTACCATTTATGGGCAACAAGTGTCTATAAGTGGTACGATTGGACCGCACGGTTGTATGTGTGACCAATAACGCAACGTGATATGAGGTCGTATATCCATGCGTAAATCTTGCCCTCATACGTGTTGTAGGGAGCACATGCAAGCGTGATTTGTGTAAAAGAAAAAAAAGGAAGGGAATTTTCTCAGGAAAATCTCTAGAGATAGGGCCTGCAACGGCTACACGTGTCTGCTAGAAGGCGGAACGGGGATACCCGGAGCAGAAGAAGTTCAGTGGAAGAGCTTTAAGGATTTCCAACGAAGTTCTGTGTTTGGTGCATTTTAGGAAGTTTTTCTGTGTTAAAAAGGTCCACAATGGCAGCCAAGTGCACAACACAGAGACGGTCGGAGGTCAGGATTCAGACTCCAGAGGCTTGCAGACCCCGAGGGTCTGCTCGGTTAGTAATGTGGGGGAAATATGGTCCCACACTCTGAGACCTTTTGTGATGAATGGACACGAATGACTGCGGGGGATAAGGCACCATTTCCCGGGATAGGTAGTTTTGACTCAGAGGTGTTGCGTAATTTAAGGCGAAGGATATGTCTCATCAAATCAGCAAAGAGACGAATCAAGCATTATGATTGTTTACAGATATGGCAACAGGAGGGTGAAATGCAAAGAAATGTAACTTACTTACCTAACTTTCATCTTGAGAGGGGAGAGATGGCAATGGAGGGGATTGTGGTTGCGGAGAGAAGCACAAGGGTGAACAATAAAAATGCTCTTAGCAACTGTAGTATAGATGATAAGAATAAGTGTGATAAATGTAACAATGCTAATTGTAATGCTGTTGAATGTACAACTATTAACCCATGCAAGTCGCACCCCATGTTAAACTTTCCTCAGGAACACCAACAAGAAAGTGAACCCAGAACGATGTCGGCACCTCCTCCAGAAGCCATCACACAAGACATCCAGGTGGACGCGACCCAATCGGTAAAAACTGTAATCAAACCCCCTAATGGAGGGTCAGGTGAGGTCGTGTCCACAGGTATGTATGGTATTATACATCACGCACAAACAAATGTACCTTATATCATAGAATCAATTCAGAATGACATTACTGGACTTAATCCTGTTAGGGTAATTGCAGTACCAAATGGGGAAACTGACTCTTCAGGAATCACTCCTGTCAGGAACATCGCCATGTACTGCCCTTTTTCCCGAACAGAATTAAGAGCAATTCTGTCTGAATTTCCTGATCCCAGGAAAGACTTTGTTGCTTGTCAAAAATACATTAGAGTGCTAGGACATACTGCAGAGCCAAGTAACAAAGATTGGAGGACAGTTTTGAGGGCATGTTTACCCCCCGATGTTGATTCATTGAAATTTATCACTGATTGTAAGCTAGATGAGGAAGTGCCACTAACAAACAAGTATAACCAAGATAATGTAAAAAGAATCAATCTACAGTTGAAAGAATATTTTCCTACAGTAGCAAAGTGGAATAAAATCTATACAATAAGACAAAAAGAAGGTGAATCCGCAGAAGAGTATTTTCACCGGGCTCTGCAGGATATGGCTAGGTACACTGGTATAGATGACATTGAAACTAATGTACACCACAGAGAGGTAGCTGTGTCCGTATTAGCGAGCAACTTGAAAGACACACTAAAAATTAGGGTACAAACCTCAATACCTCATTGGAGAGGTATCTCGGTTGCGGCATTAAGAGAGTCCGCTATCGAGCATGACCGAAATATCAAAAGAACCAGGGAAGCGCAGGGAGAGCGGTTGATGACACTGAACATCCAAGCACTAGAGAATGCATCAAGTCGACCGGAACCCCAGGCCCCTAGCACATGGAGAAAGCCAAGGATTTGTTACAATTGTAGAAGAGAAGGGCATTATGCCAACAACTGTAATAACCCACATAAAGTTAGACCCCCTAGACCAAGAAATGAGCAAAATTAAAATACACACCATTATAATCAAGGATCACATAGGTAGGAAAGGTGATTATTAGGAATGGAGGCAAGCCTGAGGTAACGGTTAATAAAGTGGGAGGTCATTCACTGAAGACACAGGAATGACCAGGTGAAAAGTTGTAAATGTATTTGTGAAAAATGTTTTTCTCTCTCTCTCTCTATCCCCATCTCTGACGAGTAGTGGTAAGAATTCACATTGCATATCCACTTGGTCCTTGCAGAAGTCTACCAAACCCCAGCATGACCTCCGCCACAATGTATTTCTGGCCAGATACAGACAGTGGAGTAATGCAGGTGCTGGTGGGAAGGGACTGCTCAAGGAGACCATTAGACACATAGATATGACAGCCTAATAAAGTCTGACAATGTTTTTCTAATGCTAACAATGTTTTCTTAATGTTGACAATGTTTAAAAAAAAAATGTTTTATTTCTCTTTTCTTATTGATGGTTATTGTCGAGTTATGTAATGTATATATGCACATGAATTGTTCTCTATCTCTTTTGTTTTTGTTGTCTCTGTCTTCCCATTCATGTTTTCATGGTTCAGAGATGCTATGTCACCCCTCAGTTGGACCAATGATGATGCCAGATTTTTGCTCCTTACAGAAAGATCGTCGGTTGGGAAGGAATATTGCATCACCAGAATGTTCGTTTGGAAGACTGAGAGACAGCACCTTTGAGAGGACAGCAGAACAAGAAGAACAACAAGACGAGAGAACTTATTATCGTAACAAGTTCTCTCCCCCTCAAACTGTTTTCTTATACCCCCTTTACAAATTTCTCCTTTTCTCCTCCTGTAAGATGGACTTGCCCCAAGAGACTGTGATATGGATTTTCCCGTTAACCATGATGTTGACCAGAGCAGTCTGTTTCGGTGAGAGTACCAGTGAGGTCGAGAAAGGATCCAGAAAAGTCCTGATGACTGAGACGGAGGTGTAAATTTCCAATAGCAACCCAATCACCAAGCAAAGGCGAGTACCGGGCACGATCTAACAACCATGTTATCTGTAAACATTTTCTTTGAAGGATTGTTAGTTAAAAAGATAACTGTATCTGTAGGCTCTGTAACTATAATGCCAATCCAGTTTTAATATCCATATGGACCGGCATCCATTGAGTGACTATCACTCCTTAGTGGGTAACGTATTAAACCAAACAGATTGTTGGGTATGCTCTCAAGTACCTCAGGGTCATAGCAAATCAGGGCTAGTACCATTTCCTTTAACGTTAGGGGAGGTACTTGAGCTAAGTGGTGGGAGACCGGTGGACCGGAGGTTTAATATCTCCAGCCCTCCTAGTTTGAAGCTCCACCAATACCATGTGGATAGGTCCCTCTTATGTTTCAACATCTCCAATCCCAGAAAACCGGGAAATTGGGAAGTTCTCGTGGAGCAATTTAACCATGACCTTTTCACACAGAGCAGATAGAATGCCTACAGATACAGAGCTTGTACGCCACATAGCCAGTAGAGGAAAATCTTTCCGGTATCGATATACCTTAGGAAATAGGATTACTAGAGTTGGTGAGGTATCACCAGGATACTGTGCACATATCGTACAAACTGATACGTGCATTAAGCAGATGGAAGAATTAGGGTCAGGAGATTTCACCTGGAAGGTTTGTAACATGGTAATGTCCTTCTCCGTCCCATATGTTCTCCCCGATGATGCATATTTCATATGCGGGAGAAAGGCGTACAAGTGGCTTGCCCCAAACTCTGAAGGATTGTGTTATATTGGAAAAGTATTGCCTGAAGTGATGACTGTTACACATGACAAAATGAAGGACATACACCGTGGTGCCCAAGCTCCTTATACTCACACTCATTACGAGCACCGAGTTAAAAGACAACTGTCAGAGAGGTTAGAGCATCCGGCCTCTGATCTTATCCATGAATCCACCGGGATTCAGGTTCTGGTAGCGTTAGATTTCACTCGCACCGCTCGAGGAGTGATGAACTATAAATACATTTCCGCACTCGCCAATTTGTTAGATAATATCACTGAAATGTATGATGACACGTTTAGATACACTGGAAGAGAACTTCAAGCTTATAAAACAGAACTAGTTCAGCATAGGATGGTTCTTAATTATCTTACAGCAGTAACAGGCGGATATTGTGTTACATTGGCAACACAGTACGGCATAAAGTGTTGCACGTATATCACAAATAGCACCGAGGATCCAGTAGAGGTCATAGACCAAAAGATGGACGATATTCTCCAATTGAAGTGGGAATTTCGTCGAAAACACAATCTCACCCTTGCTGCTGTAGGTAATGAGCTGACTGGTTGGGTGTCATGGTTGAACCCGCGAAATTGGTTCTCCGGTTTGGGAGACTGGGCTCAAGGAGTCATAATGGATGTTGGAAAGTTTCTACTATGTATCTTAGGTGTCGTTATATCGATTGGATTGATATTTAGATGCGGGCAGGCTTTAATGAGGTGCAAACAAAGTACAAAAGTGATGAGCTTGAGGAGCGAGGAAAGTGTAATTAACCTGGATTTGATTTATGACCCAATGATAGAAACCAGAATGTGATGAAAATGCGATTATACGGTCCGTTTCTTTCACCTGTTTTTCTGCTTTTCTCCAAGATACAAAGACCCCCTTGGACGAGGAAGTTGACGAGACGCTATACAGACAACAGACAAGCACCAAAGATGAAGTTTTGACAACCTATGATATGGACACTTGATGAACTTTGCCATGGATCCCCAGTTTCCCTAGTATTTTTAAACTCACGCTAGCCCAACATTTTTTGTAAATCTGATGGCACTGACAAAGCTATTTGCTCATGCCCAAGGAGCAATACAGCGCAAAGAAGACGACTCTCAACAGATACCGAACAAAACTTCGACGACAGATGTACATTTACCTGACATAGAATATCATTGCATTTTCCATAAGTGTTCTTCATCTTCATCTCTACAACCCTCAGGTAAATACACACATAGTATAGGGAATACAGGCACAGATACCAGCAATCACATATTCCCCCATTCATGTATCATCAACTAAAATGTGCTCCCCATTCTGTTCAAAAGCCGAAAAGAGCTCGGTAAAGTTTGACAGCCCATCCACAGACCTGTACCACGGGATAAGAAGGAATTCAAATGTATACTTCGCAATACCTCGAAGCTTGATTTACCACACGTACGGCACGATGATACATGACCCTCCAAACATGGACTCATACACACATGCTTCTGCTATCACACTAGGTCATACCCTCTTCACACCTACCCCTCTCTCCTCCCTCACCCAACCATGGAAATGAATTAACCCCTGACATATATTTTTCTCCTTTTGAAATGTTTTAGAAGGTGGCAGTTATTACTGACTGCCAAAGGGTGGACTGTCAAAGTCAGAAAAATATCCCTATACATGCTGCCATATTTGCACCTCATGCTGGTCCGTGCTGCGCATGCGTGCGCTTTCCCGTGATAGCGCATACCCGCTGATGCGTGCACCCGCTCGCATCGGTATGCGTATTTACGGTAAAGAGTATGTAGTCGTAGCGTGCGACCCAATCGTTACATATTTTCACAATTAATGTAGCTTGTAGATCATGGTCCCTTTGATAGATTCTGAAAGTTTGGTTAATATAGAAAGTCCCGGAATGGAGGAATCCCTCTTTGTATTGTACGAAGGGTCTGACAAGAGTCATACAGCAGTGTTTGGTACCCATCGGAAGAGTATTTAAATAGCAATATTCCGGTGTTGGTTTGGAGCGTATTAATCGCTCGTGCGAATAGTTATGGACATAAGAAGTTTATGTCCATTTCTACTATTTACTCATACTCAGGTATGCGGCGGGAAACCTAGTTCCCCACCCACCTGAGCTGTTTGAAATCGTCACAGCCCACCTGTATGAATCAACCTATGACCTTTTGTTATGATACAGGGCCGAATTCCGACGTCCAATGGACAATGGGATTGTAGGGACTATGAGATTGCATTGTGTGAGGGGCATAAATAGGCAGGCCGACCACATCCAGCTCTCACTCTTCAACGGTTCTCATTGCTGAAAATCGGGTGCTGGATGTCCAGGCGCATGCGATCGTTTCCCCTTGTGCGTAAGTTTCACTCCGTAATCATATTGTCTTACTGTGAGCCAATCTCTCTCTCTCTCCGTCTCTCTCCGTCTCTCCCTTCTCTTTCTCTCGTATCTCCCCTAGACTAGTATTGTATTGTATTAGATAGTATTGTATTTTGGTTAGGAAGTCTCTGTTATATTGTAGTGTATCATTTGTACTGTTATTCTCTTTTACAAGTATATTAGATATAATACAGTTAATAGGCTTTGGACCCTAAACCAGTATCTGTGTATTTTCTATAGTTTTAAGTGTTCACTTGAGCGTCGGTGACGCTCAAGAAGCTTTGTAGTTAGTCAGGTTACACAAGGTTGCACTTACACCCTGTATTCACATTAAGGTATTCTGTGTATCTCATTGTTAAAGGTATAGATATCAAGGTATAGCGTTGTGAGCGTCTGCGCCGCTGGTGATCTCCTCGTGGTCTCGAGCGTCCGCTACGCCATAGCGAATCATTACTCTAGTCATAGCCAATAACGTGCTATCCTGTGATCTCTGGGCCGTGAGCGAACGTGACGCTTGAGCGTCTCGCCTACGGCTGAGCGATCGTTACGCAACAAGCGTACCCTTACGGTACTTCTTAAGTAAACAGCGTACTGTGTTCTTAGACTTCATTAAGGGTTGTTTATACGACAAAGGAATTTAACATTGTCAAAGGGGACTCTACCTGGTGTACTGTGTAAAAGGGGACTCTACCTGGCGTAATGTGTGACGGGCTCTACCTGGTGTAATGTGTGTAAGTAGCACTACTGTACGGCATAATTTGCATAATGGAGACTACTGTGCAGCGTAACATGAATTGGTATTATTGTGTGGTCACGCCCCTTTCCCATGAAGCCGCACCCCTATATATTTGGCACTGGTCCTGTTTTAAATATGGGTGGGGGGGCGTGCTGTTTCTTGCACACAGCACTAAAATGTGTAGTTACGGCACTGGACCATATACCAGCACCTTATCGTGGTGGTGATCGTAACTTGCAATTATTGAAATGTGAAGCTAGGTGGATTCACAGGCTCGGAGTGCTGTCTCCACACGGCCTGAATGAAAATTTAGTGCTGTCATACTTTTAAAATTTATAATACTGTATTTGTTACAATGATTCATTCATGCCGTTTTTTATCTACATGTGTTATGTTTCTTTTGATTCACTCTTGCAGTCTTTGTGTTATGTTTATTTCCGCATCAAGTTGTAACTATGGTGATGGTGAGCACTGCGTCTTTACCCCGGCGTCCTGGCTGTTGGGAATGACGTCATTGATTTCTGATGCCGGCCGGGTGTGTGGTCCCGGTGCAGGTATGGGCATTGCACATGCTGGCTTAAGATATATAAGGTATGTGTTATTTGTTATGTACTTAGCCTGATGATAGTGTTAATAACACTGAAACGTTGCGGAAGCGTGTCTCTTTTGCATTTATTCAAGCCGAGTGCCGCACCTTTCTTGACTATGTTCTTATACCTGTGAAGGCACAGGCTGAAGTTTTCATATGGTTTACTGGAGTGCCGGACCTTGGAGTCTCTCTGTATATATATATATATATATATATATGGGTGTGGTATGGTATGCCGGCGGTCGGGCTCCCGGCGACCAGCATACCGGCGCCGGGAGCCCGACCGACGGCTTACCGACAGTGTGGCGAGCGCGAATGAGCCCCTTGCGGGCTCGCTGCGGTCGCCATGCTGCGGGCACGGTGGCGCGCTACGTGCACCACGTTATTTATTCTCCCTCCAGGGGGGTTGTGGACCCCCACGAGGGAGAATAAGTGTCGGTATGCTGACTGTCGGGATTCCGGCACGGGTATACTGTGCGCCGGGATCCCGACAGCCGGCATACTGAAGACCACCCTATATATATATATATATATATATATATATATATATATTTATTTTTTACATGCACAGAGCTTTGCCCTGCCCCTTGCTACACGCTAAACCCTGCCCCCATTTTTTTATTGGCCCGCTGCATGGCCAGCATCTGCCGGCGGTGGCCATTGAGTGGTGCAAACCATGGATTGTTCACCATAGATGGCTTAAGTGCCATTGATGGTTAACACCGATGGCACCATTGATGGCAACCATCGATGGGAGCCCACTGATGGCCATCCATCCCTATATTGTCATATGCAGTATGTAATGTTCAGCAAGGGGGCGTGTTCATGCAAGTGAGGCTTATGCATTTATATACACATATGCGCTTGGTAAGAGGCACATCTTAGCGCTTGCTATAGGGCAGGTGCAAATACACATGGATGATGACATGTCGTAAACTAAGTGCTTGAGCTGCTGCTGCTGATGTGTATGCATTTTGAAATGTGTATGACTGTGCAATGTGCAGATATACGCACACACCTAATTTTGGTGTCAATTCCAACCATTTTGCTCCCAATCCTGCATCAGCCACACAATGATCTGCCGTATTTTATCTAAAACAACTCATACCTTTGGGAGGGATCGTGGCCAAATAAATATACTATTTTTCCAATTATCCTGATTAGACTATAATCCTGACAACATCCTTTAAATTATTCCAAAAGAAAATCCATTGCTCCCTTTCAACAATTTTTGAAAACTGCATGGCCAATTTCCCACCTGGATACAGATTACAGGTTCCGTGTGAGGTTCCCTTGGATAGTCATCTACGTTTGTGCAAATCTATTTTTGTATGAATAAGACAGGCACAAAATGACGGCTCATTTCACTGTGCTCTGGCACTCATAGAACAATGACAATGAGATGCGGAAATTATTATTATAGTTTCCAGAAGAAAAGCAGAAAACTCGAGTTCCGGGCTCTCTGATGAGGTGCTGCAAGGGTTAAATATAAAAGGTTAGCATATATGTCCGGCAGCTTGGTCTTCGGAATATACCTCCCAGTAGGAGAACGTGTAAAAATAGCTGTATTATGTAAGACTCTGTTGACGTCAGAAGCTGCCATGTTCAGGAATGTTACAGGGAGATCAGCAGGACTTATACCCATCCAAGAGAGCAGTAAGCTAAAATAACACTCCAAAGGAAACATAAACATCCCCTTTCTGTCATCACTGTAAATTCAATGTAGATTACGACTGCAGGATAAGGGTCATTGCTTTCTGATTTCATAAAACACCCATGATAAATGCATGGATGTGATGAAGATGAGATGTAACACTGCGGTCACACTACTCCATGCAGTTATGGGAGGGAAGACTGTTAATATATAATTTAATGCTCCCTTGTTACTCATGACATACTTGTCACTGTATATTATTAAAAGCAATTGAAGATTGCCATCACAATTTGTTTTCGTACCTGTATTGATTTTCTATGAATCTTTAGGGATCACCAAATAATAAAGTTTGTATTCAAATGGAGACTTTATTTATACATGCAGGATTTAAAGTGCAGGATTTTACACATTTAATATTAAAATGATAAAAACACTGTTTATAATATTTATTACAACAACGTGGATCCAAATTTATCATCCATACGTGTCCCTTTGTTACATTTCAATATAATTATTCTAGAAGAAAAATCCTAAATTCTAAAGGTGATAATATAATAACTGGAAAATAAAAAGTGACTTTCTGTTTTCCTTTTTCTTTTTCTTTAGATCAGAATCCAGAAGCTGGTAAATCTTATTCCCATAGATAAATGATAGCAAAACTACTGAGAGTACTATGTTCCGGAATACCATCTTATTCTTAGATTTACACAAGTTAAGTCTATTTCCTATTATGTTATTCTAATCCAGATGTCGTCTGGCAACGCACCTCAGTGTTAATATAGAACAAAAAAGTATTCCCGCACCAGTATATAATTTTACAAAGTAGTTAATCTCATTCCCAAATGACCATTTTTAGTGTAACATATACACCTTGGCCCTCATTCCGAGTTGTTCGCTCGCAAGTGAATTTTAGCAGATTTGCTCATGCTAAGCCGTCGCCTACTGGGAGTGAATCTTAGCTTCTTAAAATTGCGAACGATATATTCGCAATATTGCGATTACACACCTCGTAGCAGTTTCTGAGTAGCTCCAGACTTACTCGGCATCTGCGATCAGTTCAGTGCTTGGCGTTCCTGGTTTGACGTCACAAACACACCCAGCGTTCGCCCAGACACTCCCCCGTTTCTCCAGCCACTCTTGCGTTTTTTCCGGAAACGGTAGCGTTTTTTCCCACACGCCCATAAAACGGCCTGTTTCCGCCCAGTAACACCCATTTCCTGTCAATCACATTACGATCGCCAGAACGATGAAAAAGCCGTGAGTAAAATTCCTAACTGCATAGCAAATTTACTTGGCGCAGTCGCAGTGCGGACATTGCGCATGCGCATTAAGCGGAAAATCGCTGCGATGCGAAGATTTTTACCGAGCGAACAACTCGGAATGAGGGCCCTTATTCTTTGTCCGGGAGTGCTACACCTGGCTTTAAAGACTACAATACCAACACACAAGAAAAGAAGCCATTTAGTAGGGTGCACTGAGATTCAAATATCGATAGTTTAATATATAACTTTTATTATTTTAATTAAAAAGAAAGAATTTTTCTTCAGCCATATAAAATATCAAAATAGTGTAAGTGAATATAATAAACAATTAGTGATGAGCGAGGTTCGGTTTTACTCGGTTTTACTCGGTTTTACTCGGTTAGTAAAACCGAGTAAAACCGAACCCGCTCATCACTATAAACAATGTGAAGTTAAAAATTGATCATCTACAGAGACTGCTGCTGCTGTAATGAGGATTTGTCCTCTAATGTAGGCTCAATGGCCCCTGCTGCTGTCAGACTTGCTTGGTTTCGTTTGTTTCAATGTATGACACAGCTTTGTCATCTAGGGAAATATAAGTCTTTTATATGTTTTCGTTAATTTACTTAGTTGGTTTATATTCACTAATTTCTTTGTTTGTTTCACAAATAAGCTAGATTGTCAGTGAATTTAACCTGGGTACAGGGCTCAATTCTTTAGCACTCGGCTATTGCGGTGATTGCCTGTCACAGCACACCACACTACTGTCCTATGATAGGTATTTGTTTATTACACATATGTTATTACCCAGTTAAGTAATGGTGCAGTAATAGTAATAGTATATGTATATTTCTCATGTCGCTTTTAGCGGTTCTAAAAACCCGCTATGCGCGGCCGTCTATTGGTTATAAGCTGCACGTCCCTCCTGACGCTATTACTCCCCCACCAGTTTCTAACTGAGTATGGTCCCAATACTATCACTTTGTCTGCGCATCTCTGTGTATAGTGGGGATCAGTGGATTTCAGTGAAACATCTAATTTGTATAATTTAGATAGAAATTGAATGGAATGGGCATTTGCTTCACATGTGAAATCTTCACACTCTCACTCTGATTCATTCACTTCAGCTTTGTGATACATCACTCCATTATATAGGTTATATCTGTGTCCTGCAAACCGCTTATGACACCACCTAATGTATCCACCACATTTGTTGATTAATGCATTAATGACAAAGCTGTGTGTTCAGAGGTGTGTATATAATATGCAGTTAGCAAATGCCTGATCAAATTTTCTATCTCTCTAACACGTGTTCCACTTAATATACAGCGCCTGGGTTGTACATAATGATTTGTTTTGGAATAATCATATGTTCCTTTGGTATAGTATATATTCTACATTGATCTTTATTCAGAATAGCCCTAGTGCCATGATAGTGTAGTTATTGGTTCAAGCCGCGTGTAGCGGCTCCGGATAACCGCCACGTGCGGCAGACTGGCTCTGTCAGCCCAGCCGTCCCTGCACCCTAGATCCCAATCCCACTACTGTGTGTCGGGTAGTTGATCACCGTGCACTGTCAACACTAGAGATGAGCGGGTTCGGTTCCTCGGAATCCGAACCCGCCCGAACTTCAGCTTTTTTTACACGGGGCCGAGCAGGCTCGGATCCTCCCGCCTTGCTCGGTTAACCCGAGCGCGCCCGAACGTCATCATCCCGCTGTCGGATTCTCGCGAGGCTCGGATTCTATCGCGAGACTCGGATTCTATATAAGGAGCCGCGCGTCGCCGCCATTTTCACACGTGCATTGAGATTGATAGGGAGAGGACGTGGCTGGCGTCCTCTCCGTTTAGACTAGAGTACTAGAGAGAGACACAAATTTTGGGGAGCATATTATTAGGAGGAGTACTACTTGCTGCTGATAGTGTGACCAGTGACCACCAGTTTAATTAATCCGTTCTCTGCCTGATAAAAAACGATACACAGTGTGACACAGTCACATACCATATCTGTGCTCAGCCCAGTGTGCTGCATCATATGTAATACTGTATATCATTATCTGACTGCTGAGTGCTCACTGCTCACACAGCTTAATTGTGGGGGAGACTGGGGAGCAGTTATAGCAGGAGTACATATTTTAAGTACAGTGCACACTTTTGCTGCCAGAGTGCCACTGCCAGTGTGACTGACCAGTGACCACTGACCACCAGTATTGTGATTGTCTGCTGACCACCAGTATATTGTGATTGTCTGCCTGAAAAAGTTAAACACTCGTAGTGTGGTGTTTTTATAAACGCATTCTGCAGACAGTGTCCAGCAGGTCCGTCATTACATAATATATACCTGTCCGGCTGCAGTACTAGTGTGATATATATATATATATATTTTTTTTTTCTCATTATCATCCAGTCTATATTAGCAGCAGACACAGTACGGTAGTCCACGGCTGTAGCTACCTCTGTGTCGGCAGTCGCTCGTCCATCCATAATTGTATACCACCTACCCGTGGTTTTTTTTTTCTATCTTCTTGATACTAGTAGCTTACTTTAGGAGTCTGCAGTGCTGAGTCTGACAGTGTCCAGCAGGTCCGTCATTACATAATATATACCTGTCCGGCTGCAGTACTAGTGTGATATATATATATATATATTAATTTTATCTCATTATAATCCAGTCTATATTAGCAGCAGACACAGTACGGTAGTCCACGGCTGTAGCTACCTCTGTGTCGGCAGTCGCTCGTCCATCCATAATTGTATACCACCTACCCGTGGTTTTTTTTTTTTCTATCTTCTTGATACTAGTAGCTTACTTCAGGAGTCTGCAGTGCCGACAGACAGTGTCCAGCAGGTCCGTCATTACATAATATATACCTGTCCGGCTGCAGTACTAGTGTGATATATATATATATATTTTAATTTTATCTCATTATCATCCAGTCTATATTAGCAGCAGACACAGTACGGTAGTCCACGGCTGTAGCTACCTCTGTGTCGGCAGTCGCTCGTCCATCCATAATTGTATACCACCTACCCGTGGTTTTTTTTTTTCTATCTTCTTGATACTAGTAGCTTACTTTAGGAGTCTGCAGTGCTGACAGACAGTGTCCAGCAGGTCCGTCATTACATAATATATACCTGTCCGGCTGCAGTACTAGTGTGATATATATATATATATTTTAATTTTATCTCATTATCATCCAGTCTATATTAGCAGCAGACACAGTACGGTAGTCCACGGCTGTAGCTACCTCTGTGTCGGCAGTCGCTCGTCCATCCATAATTGTATACCACCTACCCGTGGTTTGTTTTTTTTCTATCTTCTTGATACTAGTAGCTTACTTTAGGAGTCTGCAGTGCTGACAGACAGTGTCCAGCAGGTCCGTCATTACATAATATATACCTGTCCGGCTGCAGTACTAGTGTGATATATATATATATATTTTAATTTTATCTCATTATCATCCAGTCTATACTAGCAGCAGACACAGTACGGTAGTCCACGGCTGTAGCTACCTCTGTGTCGGCAGTCGCTCGTCCATCCATAATTGTATACCACCTACCCGTGGTTTTTTTTTTTTCTATCTTCTTGATACTACTAGTAGCTTACTTTAGGAGTCTGCAGTGCTGAGTCTGACAGACAGTGTCCAGCAAGTCCGTCATTACATAATATATACCTGTCCGGCTGCAGTACTAGTGTGATATATATATATATTATATATTAATTTTATCTCATTATCATCCAGTCTATATTAGCAGCAGACACAGTACGGTAGTCCACGGCAATAGCTACCTCTGTGTCGGCAGTCGCTCGTCATCCATAAGTATACTAGTATCCATCCATCTCCATTGTTTACCTGAGGTGCCTTTTAGTTGTGCCTATTAAAATATGGAGAACAAAAATGTTGAGGTTCCAAAAATAGGGAAAGATCAATATCGACTTCCACCTCGTGCTGAAGCTGCTGCCACTAGTCATGGCCGAGACGATGAAATGCCAGCAACGTCGTCTGCCAAGGCCGATGCCCAATGTCATAGTACAGAGCATGTAAAATCCAAAACACCAAATATCAGTAAAAAAAAGGACTCAAAAATCTAAAATAAAATCGTCGGAGGAGAAGCGTAAACTTGCCAATATGCCATTTACCACACGGAGTGGCAAGGAACGGCTGAGGCCCTGGCCTATGTTCATGGCTAGTGGTTCAGCTTCACATGAGGATGGAAGCACTCAGCCTCTCGCTAGAAAAATGAAAAGACTCAAGCTGGCAAAAGCACAGCAAAGAACTGTGCGTTCTTCGAAATCCCAAATCCACAAGGAGAGTCCAATTGTGTCGGTTGCGATGCCTGACCTTCCCAACACTGGACGTGAAGAGCATACGCCTTCCACCATTTGCACGCCCCCTGCAAGTGCTGGAAGGAGCACCCGCAGTCCAGTTCCTGATAGTCAGATTGAAGATGTCAGTGTTGAAGTACACCAGGATGAGGAGGATATGGGTGTTGCTGGCGCTGGGGAGGAAATTGACAAGGAGGATTCTGATGGTGAGGTGGTTTGTTTAAGTCAGGCACCCGGGGAGACACCTGTTGTCCGTGGGAGGAATATGGCCATTGACATGCCTGGTCAAAATACCAAAAAAATCAGCTCTTCGGTGTGGAAGTATTTCAACAGAAATGCGGACAACATTTGTCAAGCCGTGTGTTGCCTTTGTCAAGCTGTAATAAGTAGGGGTAAGGACGTTAACCACCTCGGAACATCCTCCCTTATACGTCACCTGCAGCGCATTCATAATAAGTCAGTGACAAGTTCAAAAACTTTGGGCGACAGCGGAAGCAGTCCACTGACCAGTAAATCCCTTCCTCTTGTAACCAAGCTCACGCAAACCACCCCACCAACTCCCTCAGTGTCAATTTCCTCCTTCCCCAGGAATGCCAATAGTCCTGCAGGCCATGTCACTGGCAATTCTGACGAGTCCTCTCCTGCCTGGGATTCCTCCGATGCATCCTTGCGTGTAACGCCTACTGCTGCTGGCGCTGCTGTTGTTGCTGCTGGGAGTCGATGGTCATCCCAGAGGGGAAGTCGGAAGACCACTTGTACTACTTCCAGTAAGCAATTGACTGTCCAACAGTCCTTTGCGAGGAAGATGAAATATCACAGCAGTCATCCTGTTGCAAAGCGGAAAACTGAGGCCTTGACAACTATGTTGGTGTTAGACGTGCGTCCGGTATCCGCCGTTAGTTCACAGGGAACTAGACAATTTCTTGAGGTAGTGTGCCCCTATTACCAAATACCATCTAGGTTCCACTTCTCTAGGCAGGCGATACCGAGAATGTACACGGACGTCAGAAAAAGACTCACCAGTGTCCTAAAAAATGCAGTTGTACCCAATGTCCACTTAACCACGGACATGTGGACAAGTGGAGCAGGGCAGGGTCAGGACTATATGACTGTGACAGCCCACTGGGTAGATGTATGGACTCCCGCCGCAAGAACAGCAGCGGCGGCACCAGTAGCAGCATCTCGCAAACGCCAACTCTTTCCTAGGCAGGCTACGCTTTGTATCACCGGTTTCCAGAATACGCACACAGCTGAAAACCTCTTACGGCAACTGAGGAAGATCATCGCGGAATGGCTTACCCCAATTGGACTCTCCTGTGGATTTGTGGCATCGGACAACGCCAGCAATATTGTGTGTGCATTAAATATGGGCAAATTCCAGCACGTCCCATGTTTTGCACATACCTTGAATTTGGTGGTGCAGAATTATTTAAAAACGAGAGGGGCGTGCAAGAGATGCTGTCGGTGGCCAGAAGAATTGTGGGACACTTTCGGCGTACAGGCACCACGTACAGAAGACTGGAGCACCACCAAAAATGCCTGAACCTGCCCTGCCATCATCTGAAGCAAGAAGTGGTAACGAGGTGGAATTCAACCCTATATATGCTTCAGAGGTTGGAGGAGCAGCAAAAGGCCATTCAAGCCTATACAATTGAGCACGATATAGGAGGTGGAATGCACCTGTCTCAAGCGCAGTGGAGAATGATTTCAACGTTGTGCAAGGTTCTGCTGCCCTTTGAACTTGCCACACGTGAAGTCAGTTCAGACACTGCCAGCCTGAGTCAGGTCATTCCCCTCATCAGGCTTTTGCAGAAGAAGCTGGAGACATTGAAGGAGGAGCTAACACAGAGCGATTCCGCTAGGCATGTGGGACTTGTGGATGGAGCCCTTAATTCGCTTAACAAGGATTCACGGGTGGTCAATCTGTTGAAATCAGAGCACTACATTTTGGCCACCGTGCTCGATCCTAGATTTAAAACCTACCTTGGATCTCTCTTTCCGGCAGACACAAGTCTGCTGGGGTTGAAAGACCTGCTGGTGAGAAAATTGTCAAGTCAAGCGGAACGTGACCTGTCAACATCTCCTCCTTCACATTCTCCCGCAACTGGGGGTGCGAGGAAAAGGCTCAGAATTCCGAGCCCACCCGCTGGCGGTGATGCAGGGCAGTCTGGAGCGACTGCTGATGCTGACATCTGGTCCGGACTGAAGGATCTGCCAACGATTACGGATACGGACATGTCGTCTACTAGCACTGCATATGATTCTCTCCCCATTGAAAGAATGGTGGAGGATTATATGAGTGACCGCATCCAAGTAGGCACGTCAGACAGTCCGTACTTATACTGGCAGGAAAAAGAGGCAATTTGGAGGCCCTTGCACAAACTGGCTTTATTCTACCGAAGTTGCCCTCCCACAAGTGTGTACTCCGAAAGAGTGTTTAGTGCCGCCACTCACCTTGTCAGCAATCGGCGTACGAGGTTACTTCCAGAAAATGTGGAGAAGATAATGTTCATTAAAATGAATTATAATCAATTCCCCCGTGGAGACATTGACCAGCAGCAATTGCCTCCACAAAGTACACAGGGAGCTGAGATGGTGGATTCCAGTGGGGACGAATTGATAATCTGTGAGGAGCGGGATGTACACGGTGATATATCGGAGGATGATGATGAGGTGGACATCTTGCCTCTGTAGAGCCAGTTTGTGCAAGGAGAGATTAATTGCTTCTTTTTCGGTGGGGGTCCAAACCAACCCGTCATTTCAGTCACAGTCGTGTGGCAGACCCTGTCACTGAAATGATGGGTTGGTTAAAGTGTGCATGTCCTGTTTATACAACATAAGGGTGGGTGGGAGGGCCCAAGGACAATTCCATCTTGCACCTCATTTTTCTTTCATTTTTCTTTGCGTCATGTGCTGTTTGGGGAGTGTTTTTTGGAAGGGCCATCCTGCGTGACACTGCAGTGACACTCCTAGATGGGCCAGGTGTTTGTGTCGGCAACTAGGGTCGCTTAGCTTACTCACACAGCTACCTCATTGCGCCTCTTTTTTTCTTTGCGTCATGTGCTGTTTGGGGAGTGTTTTTTGGAAGGGCCATCCTGCGTGACACTGCAGTGCCACTCCTAGATGGGCCAGGTGTTTGTGTCGGCCACTAGGGTCGCTTAGCTTACTCACACAGCTACCTCATTGCGCCTCTTTTTTTCTTTGCGTCATGTGCTATTTGGGGAGTGTTTTTTGGAAGGGCCATCCTGCGTGACACTGCAGTGCCACTCCTAGATGGGCCAGGTGTTTGTGTCGGCCACTAGGGTCGCTAGCTTACTCACACAGCTACCTCATTGCGCCTCTTTTTTTCTTTGCGTCATGTGCTGTTTGGGGAGTGTTTTTTGGAAGGGCCATCCTGCGTGACACTGCAGTGCCACTCCTAGATGGGCCAGGTGTTTGTGTCGGCCACTAGGGTCGCTTAGCTTACTCACACAGCTACCTCATTGCGCCTCTTTTTTTCTTTGCGTCATGTGCTGTTTGGGGAGTGTTTTTTGGAAGGGCCATCCTGCGTGACACTGCAGTGCCAATCCTAGATGGGCCAGGTGTTTGTGTCGGCCACTAGGGTCGCTTAGCTTACTCACACAGCTACCTCATTGCGCCTCTTTTTTTCTTTGCATCATGTGCTGTTTGGGGAGTGTTTTTTGGAAGGGCCATCCTGCGTGACACTGCAGTGCCACTCCTAGATGGGCCAGGTGTTTGTGTCGGCCACTAGGGTCGCTTAGCTTACTCACACAGCTACCTCATTGCACCTCTTTTTTTCTTTGCATCATGTGCTGTTTGGGGAGTGTTTTTTGGAAGGGCCATCCTGCGTGACACTGCAGTGCCACTCCTAGATGGGCCAGGTGTTTGTGTCAGCCACTAGGGTCGCTTAGCTTACTCACACAGCTACCTCATTGCGCCTCTTTTTTTCTTTGCGTCATGTGCTGTTTGGGGAGTGTTTTTTGGAAGGGCCATCCTGCGTGACACTGCAGTGCCACTCCTAGATGGGCCAGGTGTTTGTGTCGGCCACTAGGGTCGCTTAGCTTACTCACACAGCTACCTCATTGCGCCTCTTTTTTTCTTTGCGTCATGTGCTGTTTGGGGAGTGTTTTTTGGAAGGGCCATCCTGCGTGACACTGCAGTGCCACTCCTAGATGGGCCAGGTGTTTGTGTCGGCCACTAGGGTCGCTTAGCTTAGTCATCCAGCGACCTCGGTGCAAATTTTAGGACTAAAAATAATATTGTGAGGTGTGAGGTGTTCAGAATAGACTGAAAATGAGTGGAAATTATGGTTTTTGAGGTTAATAATACTTTGGGATCAAAATGACCCCCAAATGCTATGATTTAAGCTGTTTTTTAGTGTTTTTTGAAAAAAACACCCGAATCCAAAACACACCCGAATCCGACAAAAAAAATTCGGTGAGGTTTTGCCAAAACGCGTTCGAACCCAAAACACGGCCGCGGAACCGAACCCAAAACCAAAACACAAAACCCGAAAAATTTCAAGTGCACATCTCTAGTCAACACCCTGACCGTCTATCAGTCTAGCGGGATCGGTCCAACTTTATGAGCATCTGATGCCCTGACGAAGCAGCCTCTGTGAAACGTACGTTGGCGTTTCTTAGAGAAGGCTGCATGCTGTAATTCTACTGCTGTTAGCTTAAAGGGAAAGAATAAGTCTATTTGAATGCTCATAAAGTTGGACCGATCCCGCTAGACTGATAGATGGTCAGGGTGTTGACAGTGCACGGTGATCAACTACCCGACACACAGTAGCGGGATTGGGATCTAGGGTGCAGGGACGGCTGGGCTGACAGAGCCAGTCTGCCGCACGTGGCGGTTATCCGGAGCCGCTACACGCGGCTTGAACCAATAACTACACTATCATGGCACTAGGGCTATTCTGAATAAAGATCAATGTAGAATATATACTATACCAAAGGAACATATGATTATTCCAAAACAAATCATTATGTACAACCCAGGCGCTGTATATTAAGTGGAACACGTGTTAGAGAGATAGAAAATTTGATCAGGCATTTGCTAACTGCATATTTGATACACACATCTGAACACACAGCTTTGTCATTAATGCATTAATCAACAAATGTGGTGGATACATTAGGTGGTGTCTTAAGCGGATTGCAGGACACAGATATAACCTATATAATGGAGTGATGTATCACAAAGCTGAAGTGAATGAATCAGAGTGAGAGTGTGAAGATTTCACATGTGAAGCAAATGCCCATTCCATTCAATTTCTATGTAAATTATACAAATTAGATGTTTCACTGAAATCCACTGATCCCCACTATACACAGAGATGCGCAGACAAAGTGATAGTATTGGGACCAAACTCGGTTAGAAACTGGTGGGGGAGTAATAGCGTCAGGAGGGACGTGCAGCTTATAACCAATAGACGGCCGCGCATAGCGGGTTTTAAGAACCGCTAAAAGCGACCTGAGAAATATACATATACTATTACTGCACCATTACTTAACTGGGTAATAACATATGTGTAATAAACAAATACCTATCATAGGACAGTAGTGTGGTGTGCTGTGACAGGCAATCACCGCAATAGCCGAGTGCTAAAGAATTGAGCCCTGTACCCAGGTTAAATTCATTGACAATCTAGCTAATTTGTGAAACAAACAAAGAAATTAGTGAATATAAACCAACTAAGTAAATTAACGAAAACATATAAAAGACTTATATTTCCCTAGATGACAAAGCTGTGTCATACATTGAAACAAATGAAACCAAGCAAGTCTGACAGCAGCAGGGGCCATTGAGCCTACATTAGAGGAAAAATCCTCATTACAGCAGCAGCAGTCTCTGTAGATGATCAATTTTTAACTTCACATTGTTTATTATATTCACTTACACTATTTTGATATTTCATATGGCTGAAGAAAAATTCTTTCTTTTTAATTAAAATAATAAAAGTTATATATTAAACTATCGATATTTGAATCTCAGTGCACCTCAGTGTTATCTTGCATTTTCAGTTGTGACCAGCAATACCTACAAAAGGTTAGTCCTTGCACTCACATGCACATATGTTCTATAGTAGTGAAGTCTTTTTACCCCCACATTGAAGTATGCCTCTTTTATGGAGGTCTTTAGAGACTGGGACTGTGCTATGAACTTGTCCTTGATAAGGATCAACCTTACGTTGTGTATACCGATTTAACACAAGCAATGTCTGCACGCATTCAGGGTAATTTGAATCTAGACTTTATCCATATATCTTCTTCTCCTCTAGGGCCAAACTTTTGGGAAGAAGAAGGATGGGACCTTGCATCTTTGTATTGATTACTTAAGCAAGAATCGTCTTATTTAAGAACTGTTGCCCTGTATTTCGAATGTTGACATTCTGCAACCTCATTAGTGGAGCTACTATTAGAATTACTATTCTGAAAGCAAGATCTTCAGGGAGCCTGCAACCTTACAAGTATCATAGAGGGGAATGAGTGGTAGGTGGTGGTGTTCATTATTGTCTGGGTTGGGTTGTGGATGTCTCCGGTTTTGTGTCAGAGCCACGAGTGGCTGGAGTAATGTTGTGCTGGCAGCTAGAAGGCTTAATGTAGTTCCTTCTCATATGAATTGTGGGAATCTCTGATCCTGTGGGAGGTCAGAAGGCGTTCTGAAACTAGTGCCAGGTGGTTGACTAGACCCAGAGCAGGGGTGCAGAGTCATACCCCACTGGTGGTCTTCTCCAGGGAACCCCGCAATGGGATTCGGTTTTCGTTGCACCCGGTGGGCTGGGGCTACCCTGACTGGGTCACCTGGGCTAGAACTAGAGTCTGGGAGATGATCAAGCAAGGACTGAAGGATGAGTGAAGAGCAACCTGTTAGATTCTCAGATCGGTCTGGAACTGAAGATATCTGTGGAGGAGCGCAGCTTCAAAGCTCACACACAGAGCTGTGTGACTTATGGCACTGGCAACCTGACCCTTGGTAAGCAGGAAGCTTTATACCCCTGGGTGACTCAGGGTTGATTAAGAGCATCAGCTGACACTTAGGCCGGGAGGGATTGGTCATGGTCAGCCGATACTAAACAAGATAGTTCAATCCATGCTGCCGGGCCTGCAGGAGCATCGCCATGTAGAACACCGCTACAGCACCCCAAATCTTCCACTCTGCTCCCCTGTGCATCACGCACAGAAGACACAGCCATATCTGTGGCGATTACTGCGGCCAAGCGAACAGCACACCGCCGGACTGTCAGAGCATACCGAACCTTCACGAGCAGCTGGACAGGTATAAAACAGGGACTAACCTTAGCAGCATTCCCTGAGTCCGTGACAAGTATGACTGTCTTTGGCTTGTGTAATAGACCTGCTCTTTTCTGAAGTTTGTCAACAAGATTTATTATTTTCCAGTAGGATTTCTTTGATGACATTCTCCATATTGTCTTGACATTGAGACTTATAGAAGACATGTCAAAGAAATCCTAAAGTAACTTGCCTCAGAAGACATCACCGATACTGCAATCTGGAGAGCTGTCTCTTTGATCATGTTCAATTACCTTTCCTTTGTTATAATATTAATGGGCCTAGTCTACAAATAGACCACAACAAAGTCAAAGCCATCAGAGATTGGCCTCAACCATCTGTGCCTGCTCTGCATTTCTCCCGTCACACTCTGATGTTTCTCCTCCTCCCTCCTCCTTGCCCTGTTCTAACACCAAAGACCAAGACGACATCACATTCTATGTCCAGACACCTTGAAATAAACGTTATTTATTGGAATCGATCAATTATGCAAGCAAAATCCATAGCTAGATAAATAACCACAATGAGAATTAGCAATTCCAATAGCTAAATAGGTACATGGGCCTTATTACATTTTTTTTTAAATAAAATAAAAAGCTTACAGCAATAAAAAAAAAAAAAAAAGGGCCAAAGTATAAATAGACACCTCTATTTGTAGATTTTGGCAGCTTTTCCCCTGCCAACCATCACCAGGAAAATGGTGACACCCACTCCACAGGTGAGTACTGGCTCTGGGGGTCATAAGATATATTAAGTGTCACTGATATATGTAAACTTTTCCCAGACTTATAAGCTTCCTCCTATGGATCCTATCAGTAGGCCTAGTCAAGAACAGTAAAAGCATCTGCTATATTATTGTTCCAAGACAACAGTATTATTACATTGTATAACAGACCAAACATTACATAATTTACAATCACAGTACATTATTGGTAAAATAATGTGCATATGCTCTCAGCAGCAAGGGGGACATTTTTCTCCCACAGCAGCCAGTGGCGGATCTAGACTTAACTTTTAGGGGGGGGCGGTTTAAGAATGATGACTCCTCCTCCTAATCATAGCCCCTCCCGTTCGCTTCTAAAATTTCCTATTGTTGCCATTACTAATAAAATGTTGCCAGTTAGTGGAGAAAACCCTGCGCACTGGTGATACAGACTGGCGAATCGCCATTCCTCCCATCAGGGGTGGTAGAGGATAAGACAGTAGGGCAATTTAAACATGCATGGGATAGACAGAAGGATATCCTTACAAAGAAATAAGGATCAAATAAGGTTAGAGATAAAAATAATGTAAAAAAAAAAATAGGGGCAGACTAGATGGGCCAAGTGGTTCTTATCTGCCGACAAATTCTATGTTTCTATAGCACACTGAATGAGCCGAAATTCACATTATAGCACACTGTATGAGCTGAAATTCACATTGTAGCACACTGAATGAGCCGAAATTCACATTATAGAACACTGTATGAGCTGAAATTCACATTATAGCACACTGAATGAGCCGAAATTCACATTATAGCACACTGTATGAGCTGAAATTCACATTATAGCACACTGAATGAGCCGAAATTCACATTATAGAACACTGTATGAGCTGAAATTCACATTGTAGCACACTGAATGAGCAGAAATTCGTATTTCTGAAACCAGCACCGGGCTCCACTAGCCAGATACATAATGCCACAGCCGGGGGACACTTTTATATAGGTCCCGGCGGCCCTGGCATTACATAACCAACTAGTCACCCCTGGCCCGGGGTACCCTGGAGGAGTGGGGAGTGGGGACCCCTTCAATCAAGGGGTCCCCCCCCTCCAGCCACCCAAGGATTAGGGGTGAAGCCCGAGGCTGTCCCTTCCATCCAAGGGCTGCGGATGGGAGGCTGATAGCCGTTTTGTAAAAAAATTTATATTGTTTTTAGTAGCAGTACTACAAGTCCCAGCAAGCCTCCCCCGCAAGCTGGTACTTGGAGAACCACAAGTACCAGCATGCGGAGGAAAACCGGGCCCGCTGGTACCTGTAGTACTACTACTAAAAAAATACCCCGATAAAAACATAAGACACACACCTTGAAAGTATAACTTTAATGCATACATCCACACCTCCATATACACATACTTACCTATGTTCACAAGAGGGTTGGTCATCTTCTCCATGTAGAATCCATGGTGTACCTGTTGAAAAAATTATACTCACAAAATCCAGGGTAGAAGGCTCTTCTTGTAATCCATTTGTAATCCAGGTACTTGTCAAAATAAAAAAACGGACACCCGACCTCGCACTGAAAGGGGCCCCATGTTTTCACATGGGACCCCTTTCCCCGAATGCCAGAAACCCCCTCTGACTTATGTCTAAGAGGGTTCCATCAGCCAATCAGGGAGCGCAACATTGTGGCACCCTCCTGATTGGCTGTGTGCTCCTGTAGTGTATGGCAGGCAGCACACGGCAGTGTTACAATGTAGCGCCTATGCGCTCCGTTGTAACCAATGGTGGGAACTTTGTGGTCAGCGGTTGACCGAAAGTAACCTCACCGCTGACCACAAAGTTCCCACCATTGGTTATAATGGAGGGCATAGGCGCTACATTGTAACACTGCCGAGTGCCGCCTGTCATACAGTACAGGAGCACACAGCCAATCAGGAGGGTGCCACAATGTGGCGCTCCCTGATTGGCTGATGGAACCCTCTTAGACATAAGTCAGAGGGGGTTTCTGGCATTCGGGGAAAGGGGTCCCATGTGAAAACATGGGGCCCCTTTCAGTGCGAGGTCGGGTGTCCGTTTTTTTATTTTGACAAGTACCTGGATTACAAATGGATTACAAGAAGAGCCTTCTACCCTGGATTTTGTGAGTATAATTTTCTCAATAGGTACACCATGGATTCTACATGGAGAAGAGGACCGACCCTCGTGTGAACATAGGTAAGTATGCGTATATGAAGGTGTGGATGTATGCATTAAAGTTATACTTTCAAGGTGTGTGTCTTATGTTTTTATTGGGGTATTTTTTTAGTAGTAGTACTACTACAGGTACCAGCGGGCCCGGTTTTCCTCCGCATGCTGGTACTTGTGGTTCTCCAAGTACCAGCTTGCGGGGGAGGCTTGCTGGGACTTGTAGTACTGCTACTAAAAACAATATTAATTTTTTTACAAAACGGCTATCAGCCTCCCATCCGCAGCCCTTGGATGGGGGGGACAGCCTCGGGCTTCACCCCTGGTCCTTGGGTGGCTGGAGGGGGGGGACCCCTTGATTGAAGGGGTCCCCACTACTCCAGGGTACCCCGGCCAGGGGTGACTAGTTGGTTATGTAATGCCAGGGCCGCCGGGACCTATATAAAAGTGTCCCCCGGCTGTGGCATTATGTATCTGGCTAGTGGAGCCCGGTGCTGGTTTCAGAAATACGGGGGACCCCTACGCTTTTTGTCCCCCGTATTTTTGGAACCAGGACCAGGCGCAGAGCCCGGTGCTGGTTGTTTAAATATGGGGGAACCTCTATCATTTCCCCCCCATATTTTTGCAACCAGGACCGGCTCAAAGAGCCCGAGGCTGGTTTTGCTTAGGAGGGGGGACCCCACGCAATTTTTTTACGAAAAATAAACACTTTCCCATCCCCTTCCCACTGATAAACATGCACGGATCTCATGGATCCCTGCATGCCTATCCAAACACGGGATAAAAAAGCAGGTCTGTTTTTATTTAGCACTTTTTCACGAATTGTATTTCAGCACGGCAGTGTTTGGCTATTGTCGGCAGTGTTTGTGATTTGCACTTTTTAGTAAATTACCGATTTCTACCAAATTGCAGGCGTATTTGACCGATGGTGTATTGATTCGTGATTTTTTCCTAGGACTTCCAAAATATTACGAATGCCCTCATCACTGCCGAGATTTTTACTTAGTAAATTACCGAAATGACACTTTGAAGAAAAAACGGCATCTCGGTCAAAATCGGGACCTTAGTAAATATACCCCTAAGTGAGCTGAAATTCACATTATAGCACACTGAATGAGCCGAAATTCACATTATAGCACCCCGAATGAGCCGAAATTCACATTATAGCACACCGAATGAGCCGAAATTCACATTATAGCATGCAGAATGAGCTGGAATTCACATTATAGCACGCAGAAGGAGCCGAAATTCACATTATAGCACACCGAATGAGCCGAAATTCACATTATAGCACACTGTATGAGCCGAAATTCACATTACAGCACGCAGATTGAGCCGAAATTCACATTATTGCACACTGTATGAGCCGAAATTCACATTACAGCACGCAAAATGAGACGAAATTCACATTACAGTACACTGAATGAGCCAAAATAATGCAGGCACTGGGGGCAAGGGGAATCCTACCCCCTTATTAACTTACACTGGGGCAGCGAGGAAAAAAACCACAGGGGAGCCTGCCCCCTTCTTTACTCCGAGTATTGCAGCGTAAGGGCTTAAACAGTATCTCACCCCAAGCTGCGGGCCTGCAGATCTTTGTCCCATGTCTCACTGTCCGAGGTCCGCTTCTGAACTGGAGGTCCTCTGCCAGATCAGTCATGTGTCCCGCCACTCCACTCAAATGGCCATCGAGCTGTCCCTGTCTTGGAGGGACATGGTGACATACACACTGGGTCTTTGAGGGACATAGTGACAAATACGGGGGCCAGGAGAGGGATTTGGTGACAAACATACTGGGGGAGGAGGGGCATGGTGACATACACACTGGGGCCTGGGAGGTACAAGAGCAGACACACACACTTTAGCTAGGAGAATTGGGGGGAGACATGGCACACAGATACTTTAGCTAGGAGGTGAGGGGGGGGGGAGACGTGGCACACACACACTTTAGCTAGGAGGGGGGACATATCATACACTTTAGTTAGGAGAAGAGGGGGAGAAATGGCACACAGACACTTTATCTAGGAGGGGAGACATGGCACACACAGTTTAGCTAGGAGGAGAAGGGGGGGGGTGGAAGATATGGCACACACACACTTTAGCTTGGAGGGGAGGAGACATGGCATACACACACAATTAATCGCTTTAGCTTAGCTCTCTCCATGGAGTCCGTGCCCGCTCCTCCTCTGCTGCAAAATGGCGCCAGCCTGCCCCTGAATGCTTTCTCGGCGTCCACTAAAGCCTACTGCGCATGACGGTGTGTGTCATTGCGCAGAGGCATCATAGGAGGAGGAGCCGCTGGGACGGGGGAAGGGAGGTCGTCGCTGACTGACAGCACACACTGTCTCTCGCACCCTCAGACGTCACTCTCAGCGGCAGTAGGCGCGCCGCGGCCCGGCCGGCAGTGTCGGTGCTTGCTGCCTGCTGCTCAGCCGCTGCTCACAGCAGGTGATCGTCGCTGGCGCCGGGATGGGTGAAATTCAGAATTTAGAAGTATGAAATCTGGAAACCCGTCCCCGACCATTTTTCCCGGTGCAGTGCAGTGTAGTGGGAACGTTCGCCCATTTCGCCCCTGTCTGTATCCGCCACTGTCAGCAGCTGACCCGGGGCTTGGCCAGGCCCCTCCCACACCTTACACCTACTATATTTGCAGTGGCACCGAGAGGGGGAGAAGCGAGTACTCTTTACCCGGGCCCAGGCCTGTTGGAGGGGCCCAGTGGGGGCCTGCCCTCCCTGCTGATTCGAGTAGAGAGAAAGAAGTGACAGCTGCTACAGCAGCCTCTCTCCCAAACCCAGCACACGCTTCTGTGTTCTGGGCTGTGGAGAAAGGCTGCTGCAGCAGCAGTCAGTCCTCTCTCTCCCTGCATAATGTGCGGCGGCAGTGGCGGGAATAATCGCACTGACTCAACACCCCACTCCCCCCCATCCATCCCTGGCTGACCACCAACCTACACCCACTCTTTGTGGGCGTGTACATAGTCTGTTTTTTTATTTTTACACAGAGGGGGCCTGAGCACACCTCCCACAGTTAGCCACACCCCCTCACAGTACCAGGGCCTGGCAAAGCTTTCGCCAGCCCTGTATATATGCCCAGGGGTGTGGGGAATAGCCCTGTTGCTATCAGCACAGGGCTGGTTGTCCCTAATGGTTGATGTTGCCTTTCTTAGGGATTCCAGGCCTGTACTGGATTGGCCTAGGGCCTGCTTTCGTTTGGCAAAAAGCAGGGAGAACCTACACTATATTTTATATTTTGAGTATATTTTATGGGGACCAGTGCCAGCTTATTGAAAAAATGGGAGCACCCCACACTGTTTGGTGCATGTATTTTCCACTATCAGCCTAGGCTTAAAGGCCTAGGGTTGGATATCGATTTGGGAGGATCCCTATCCCATTTTATTTTATTTGCCAAATTTCACTCTTTATTGTTTCAGATCTGTAATATGCTCTTTCCGTTCACAGTATTGAGACATGCACAAGGACACAATATGCCTGATATTGAGTTGAACATCTGCCCATTTGCGTAAGTTGATGTCTCCGCACTGTGCATGCTCAGAGAATGAATGACCCCAAGTACAAGCAATGGTGATTCATATGCAGGTATCATAGCGAATGAATAAGTGCTGTGTAATATGTGAGCACTATATAAATATCTACTAATAAATAAATAAGAGGGCGTACTCGCATAGGCAAAGGTCAGTAAGGGTGTGTTAACGCAACTGCGTGCCATGTAGAGTTGGATGTGTCTGCCAAAACGCAGGCGTATCGGGATCATTTTCGGGCCATGTCTCAGTGTGCGACTGTTATCTCATACGCCTAAAACATGGCACCAGCAATTCACTCCCATGGAGGCACTTAGGGAGCCGATGTTCCTCGTAAATGTATAAACGGAGTATGCAGTTGCTGAGCAAGTTGCATTGGTTTCGATGGCCGTCTCAATTGACATGTGGGTGGCTGCTACACTTGCGATGCCTCACAGTTCCTTCACTGGAAATAATCGTTGCTACGTCAGCATTGCAACCGAATCTGAATGAGGCCCATTCAGATGCAGCACATCTGTGAAAACTAGTGATGAGCGGGTTCGGTTCCTCGGAATCCGAACCCGCCCGAACTTCAGGGTTTTTTACACGGGGCCGAGCGACTCGGATCTTCCCGCCTTGCTCGGTTAACCCGAGCGCGCCCGAACGTCATCATCCCGCTGTCGGATTCTCGCGAGGCTCGGATTCTATCGCGAGACTCGGATTCTATATAAGGAGCCGCGCGTCGCCGCCATTTTCACACGTGCATTGAGATTGATAGGGAGAGGACGTGGCTGGCGTCCTCTCCGTTTAGACTAGAGTACTAGATAGAGACACAAATTTTGGGGAGCATATTATTAGGAGGAGTACTACTTGCTGCTGATAGTGTGACCAGTGACCACCAGTTTAATTAATCCGTTCTCTGCCTGAAAAAAAACGATACACAGTGTGACACAGTCACATACCATATCTGTGCTCAGCCCAGTGTGCTGCATCATATGTAATACTGTATATCATTATCTGACTGTGCTGAGTGCTCACTGCTCACACAGCTTAATTGTGGGGGAGACTGGGGAGCAGTTATAGCAGGAGTACATATTTTAAGTACAGTGCACACTTTTGCTGCCAGAGTGCCACTGCCAGTGTGACTGACCAGTGACCACTGACCACCAGTATTGTGATTGTCTGCTGACCACCAGTATATTGTGATTGTCTGCCTGAAAAAGTTAAACACTCGTCGTGTGGTGTTTTTATAAACGCATTCTGCAGACAGTGTCCAGCAGGTCCGTCATTACATAATATATACCTGTCCGGCTGCAGTACTAGTGTGATATATATATATTTTAATTTTATCTCATTATCATCCAGTCTATATTAGCAGCAGACACAGTACGGTAGTCCACGGCTGTAGCTACCTCTGTGTCGGCAGTCGCTCGTCCATCCATAATTGTATACCACCTACCCGTGGTGTTTTTTTTTTTCTATCTTCTTGATACTAGTAGCTTACTTTAGGAGTCTGCAGTGCTGAGCTGACAGTGTCCAGCAGGTCCGTCATTATATAATATATACCTGTCCGGCTGCAGTAGTGATATATATATATTTTTTATCTCATTATCATCCAGTCTATATTAGCAGCAGACACAGTACGGTAGTCCACGGCTGTAGCTACCTCTGTGTCGGCAGTCGCTCGTCCATCCATAATTGTATACCACCTACCCGTGGTTTTTTTTTTCTATCTTCTTGATACTAGTAGCTTACTTTAGGAGTCTGCAGTGCTGACAGACAGTGTCCAGCAGGTCCGTCATTACATAATATATACCTGTCCGGCTGCAGTACTAGTGTGATATATATATATATTTTATTTTTATCTCATTATCATCCAGTCTATATTAGCAGCAGACACAGTACGGTAGTCCATGGCTGTAGCTACCTCTGTGTCGGCAGTCGCTGGTCCATCCATAATTGTATACCACCTACCCGTGGTTTTTTTTTCTATCTTCTTGATACTAGTAGCTTACTTTAGGAGTCTGCAGTGCTGACAGACAGTGTCCAGCAGGTCCGTCATTACATAATATATATATACCTGTCCGGCTGCAGTACTAGTGTGATATATATATATATTTTAATTTTATCTCATTATCATCCAGTCTATATTAGCAGCAGACACAGTACGGTAGTCCACGGCTGTAGCTACCTCTGTGTCGGCAGTCACTCGTCCATCCATAAGTATACTAGTATCCATCCATCTCCATTGTTTACCTGAGGTGCCTTTTAGTTGTGCCTATTAAAATATGGAGAACAAAAATGTTGAGGTTCCAAAAATAGGGAAAGATCAAGATCGACTTCCACCTCGTGCTGAAGCTGCTGCCACTAGTCATGGCCGAGACGATGAAATGCCAGCAACGTCGTCTGCCAAGGCCGATGCCCAATGTCATAGTACAGAGCATGTAAAATCCAAAACACCAAATATCAGTAAAAAATGGACTCAAAAATCTAAAATAAAATTGTCGTCGGAGAAGCGTAAACTTGCCAATATGCCATTTACCACACGGAGTGGCAAGGAACGGCTGAGGCCCTGGCCTATGTTCATGGCTAGTGGTTCAGCTTCACATGAGGATGGAAGCACTCAGCCTCTCGCTAGAAAAAAGAAAAGACTCAAGCTGGCAAAAGCACAGCAAAGAACTGTGCGTTCTTCGAAATCCCAAATCCACAAGGAGAGTCCAATTGTGTCGGTTGCGATGCCTGACCTTCCCAACACTGGACGTGAAGAGCATGCGCCTTCCACCATTTGCACGCCCCCTGCAAGTGCTGGAAGGAGCACCCGCAGTCCAGTTCCTGATAGTCAGATTGAAGATGTCAGTGTTGAAGTACACCAGGATGAGGAGGATATGGGTGTTGCTGGCGCTGGGGAGGAAATTGACAAGGAGGATTCTGATGGTGAGGTGGTTTGTTTAAGTCAGGCACCCGGGGAGACACCTGTTGTCCGTGGGAGGAATAGGGCCATTGACATGCCTGGTGAAAATACCAAAAAAATCAGCTCTTCGGTGTGGAAGTATTTCAACAGAAATGCGGACAACATTTGTCAAGCCGTGTGTTGCCTTTGTCAAGCTGTAATAAGTAGGGGTAAGGACGTTAACCACCTCGGAACATCCTCCCTTATACGTCACCTGCAGCGCATTCATAATAAGTCAGTGACAAGTTCAAAAACTTTGGGCGACAGCGGAAGCAGTCCACTGACCAGTAAATCCCTTCCTCTTGTAACCAAGCTCACGCAAACCACCCCACCAACTCCCTCAGTGTCAATTTCCTCCTTCCCCAGGAATGCCAATAGTCCTGCAGGCCATGTCACTGGCAATTCTGACGAGTCCTCTCCTGCCTGGGATTCCTCCGATGCATCCTTGCGTGTAACGCCTACTGCTGCTGGCGCTGCTGTTGTTGCTGCTGGGAGTCGATGGTCATCCCAGAGGGGAAGTCGTAAGACCACTTTTACTACTTCCACCAAGCAATTGACTGTCCAACAGTCCTTTGCGAGGAAGATGAAATATCACAGCAGTCATCCTGCTGCAAAGCGGATAACTGAGGCCTTGGCATCCTGGGTGGTGAGAAACGTGGTTCCGGTATCCATCATTACTGCAGAGGCAACTAGAGACTTGTTGGAGGTACTGTGTCCCCGGTACCAAATACCATCTAGGTTCCATTTCTCTAGGCAGGCGATACCGAAAATGTACACAGACCTCAGAAAAAGAGTCACCAGTGTCCTAAAAAATGCAGCTGTACCCAATGTCCACTTAACCACGGACATGTGGACAAGTGGAGCAGGGCAGGGTCAGGACTATATGACTGTGACAGCCCACTGGGTAGATGTATGGACTCCCGCCGCAAGAACAGCAGCGGCGGCACCAGTAGCAGCATCTCGCAAACGCCAACTCTTTCCTAGGCAGGCTACGCTTTGTATCACCGGTTTCCAGAATACGCACACAGCTGAAAACCTCTTACGGCAACTGAGGAAGATCATCGCGGAATGGCTTACCCCAATTGGACTCTCTTGTGGATTTGTGGCATCGGACAACGCCAGCAATATTGTGTGTGCATTAAATATGGGCAAATTCCAGCACGTCCCATGTTTTGCACATACCTTGAATTTGGTGGTGCAGAATTTTTTAAAAAACGAGAGGGGCGTGCAAGAGATGCTGTCGGTGGCCAGAAGAATTGCGGGACACTTTCGGCGTACAGGCACCACGTACAGAAGACTGGAGCACCACCAAAAACGCCTGAACCTGCCCTGCCATCATCTGAAGCAAGAAGTGGTAACGAGGTGGAATTCAACCCTATATATGCTTCAGAGGTTGGAGGAGCAGCAAAAGGCCATTCAAGCCTATACAATTGAGCACGATATAGGAGGTGGAATGCACCTGTCTCAAGCGCAGTGGAGAATGATTTCAACGTTGTGCAAGGTTCTGCTGCCCTTTGAACTTGCCACACGTGAAGTCAGTTCAGACACTGCCAGCCTGAGTCAGGTCATTCCCCTCATCAGGCTTTTGCAGAAGAAGCTGGAGACATTGAAGGAGGAGCTTACACAGAGCGATTCCGCTAGGCATGTGGGACTTGTGGATGGAGCCCTTAATTCGCTTAACAAGGATTCACGGGTGGTCAATCTGTTGAAATCAGAGCACTACATTTTGGCCACCGTGCTCGATCCTAGATTTAAAACCTACCTTGGATCTCTCTTTCCGGCAGACACAAGTCTGCTGGGGTTCAAAGACCTGCTGGTGAGAAAATTGTCAAGTCAAGCGGAACGCGACCTGTCAACATCTCCTCCTTCACATTCTCCCGCAACTGGGGTGCGAGGAAAAGGCTCAGAATTCCGAGCCCACCCGCTGGCGGTGATGCAGGGCAGTCTGGAGCGACTGCTGATGCTGACATCTGGTCCGGACTGAAGGACCTGCCAACGATTACGGACATGTCGTCTACTGGCACTGCATATGATTCTCTCCCCATTGAAAGAATGGTGGAGGATTATATGAGTGACCGCATCCAAGTAGGCACGTCAGACAGTCCGTACTTATACTGGCAGGAAAAAGAGGCAATTTGGAGGCCCTTGCACAAACTGGCTTTATTCTACCTAAGTTGCCCTCCCACAAGTGTGTACTCCGAAAGAGTGTTTAGTGCCGCCGCTCACCTTGTCAGCAATCGGCGTACGAGGTTACTTCCAGAAAATGTGGAGAAGATGATGTTCATTAAAATGAATTATAATCAATTCCTCCGTGGAGACATTGACCAGCAGCAATTGCCTCCACAAAGTACACAGGGAGCTGAGATGGTGGATTCCAGTGGGGACGAATTGATAATCTGTGAGGAGGGGGATGTACACGGTGATATATCGGAGGATGATGATGAGGTGGACATCTTGCCTCTGTAGAGCCAGTTTGTGCAAGGAGAGATTAATTGCTTCTTTTTTGGTGGGGGTCCAAACCAACCCGTCATTTCAGTCACAGTCGTGTGGCAGACCCTGTCACTGAAATGATGGGTTGGTTAAAGTGTGCATGTCCTGTTTATACAACATAAGGGTGGGTGGGAGGGCCCAAGGACAATTCCATCTTGCACCTCTTTTTTCTTTAATTTTTCTTTGCGTCATGTGCTGTTTGGGGAGTATTTTTTTGAAGGGCCATCCTGCGTGACACTGCAGTGCCACTCCTAGATGGGCCAGGTGTTTGTGTCGGCCACAAGGGTCGCTTATCTTACTCACACAGCTACCTCATTGCGCCTCTTTTTTTCTTTGCGTCATGTGCTGTTTGGGGAGTGTTTTTTGGAAGGGCCATCCTGCGTGACACTGCAGTGCCACTCCTAGATGGGCCAGGTGTTTGTGTCGGCCACTAGGGTCGCTTAGCTTACTCACACAGCTACCTCATTGCGCCTCTTTTTTTCTTTGCGTCATGTGCTGTTTGGGGAGTGTTTTTTGGAAGGGCCATCCTGCGTGACACTGCAGTGCCACTCCTAGATGGGCCAGGTGTTTGTGTCGGCCACTAGGGTCGCTTAGCTTACTCACACAGCTACCTCATTGCGCCTCTTTTTTTCTTTGCGTCATGTGCTGTTTGGGGAGTGTTTTTTGGAAGGGCCATCCTGCGTGACACTGCAGTGCCACTCCTAGATGGGCCAGGTGTTTGTGTCGGCCACTAGGGTCGCTTAGCTTACTCACACAGCTACCTCATTGCGCCTCTTTTTTTCTTTGCGTCATGTGCTGTTTGGGGAGTGTTTTTTGGAAGGGCCATCCTGCGTGACACTGCAGTGCCACTCCTAGATGGGCCAGGTGTTTGTGTCGGCCACTAGGGTCGCTTAGCTTACTCACACAGCTACCTCATTGCGCCTCTTTTTTTCTTTGCGTCATGTGCTGTTTGGGGAGTGTTTTTTGGAAGGGCCATCCTGCGTGACACTGCAGTGCCACTCCTAGATGGGCCAGGTGTTTGTGTCGGCCACTAGGGTCGCTTAGCTTAGTCATCCAGCGACCTCGGTGCAAATTTTAGGACTAAAAATAATATTGTGAGGTGTGAGGTGTTCAGAATAGACTGAAAATGAGTGGAAATTATGGTTTTTGAGGTTAATAATACTTTGGGATCAAAATGACCCCCAAATTCTATGATTTAAGCTGTTTTTTAGGGTTTTTTGAAAAAAACACCCGAATCCAAAACACACCCGAATCCGACAAAAAAAATTCGGTGAGGTTTTGCCAAAACGCGGTCGAACCCAAAACACGGCCGCGGAACCGAACCCAAAACCAAAACACAAAACCCGAAAAATTTCAAGTGCACATCTCTTGTGAAAACATGCTAATGACACTACTCCAGGGTCCAGTACGGAAACACCCACCGATGGCATCTCTGACCCGCTGCTTGCGTCGTACAAAGATGCTGCACCATCCTGTTGCACCATCAAACCTCTGACCTACCCCACGGTTACACAGAATGTCCGTCACTGCCAGAGCCTCTACGACTGCATACAACAGTGCAGTTACAGGCTCAGGCCCCCTTCCCCCATTATGCTTGCGACACGCTAGCATTTCTGTAGCCACTCCCTCATTACCTCCCACAAATGGTCACTACCTGTCTCTCCCTTTGCAAATGATTTCCCACTGCATCCGCCATCGCTAACTAATCGCAGTACGACTCTGATGCATGTGCAGTATGACAAAAGATCGTTCAACGGCGTCCACCTCTGTATCAGGTCTGTTGTGACACTAGGGACAGCAGGTCTGTGAAGGGTGGGGTATAGAAGATCGACAGTTATTGCACAGTCAATAGGTCGACACCATATGGTCGACAGGGTCAAAAGGTTAAGAGGCAAAAACTCGACAGTACAAAAAGTCAACAAGTACAAAAGATGAAAGGATCAAAAGGTTGATATGAAAATGGTCGGCACAAAAAAGGTTGACACAAGTTTTTTGTTTTTGTGTTTCATCACCAATGATCTCAATTAGTGTAACATACACCTTCCCAGGCTCTCTTCACTTGCGACGCTTCGAGCAAGGTGCCATGCTCCCGCTACCACTGACCTCGCCACAGGTTACTATTCCCAGCTGTAGTCCATGTGGATGGTAAACTAAGCAAAAGTTGCAAAAAAAACCCTAAAAAACTTGTGTTGACCATACATATGTCGTCCATTGCCACTTCGACCTTTTATACATGTCAACATTTTGACCATGCCTTGTAAATGACTGCCACTTTAAAAAATAGTCTGAGTTCATTCGGAACCCGCACCTCAGGCCATCTTGGACGTCATTAGATTCGGCCCATGGTGTTAACCTATAGACCGCGGGTGCCCATACACTGCACGATATAGCTGCCATGGAACAATATAGCAGCTATATCGTTCGTGAGTGGGCATGATGTGGTTCGCTGTGCGCACCCTTGGGGTCGTCCGCCTGCATCACTGCTCTTTAAGCATGTTCAAAAGATCAGCGATGCAGGCGCACAATCTTATGCAGCGCTATGTGTAGGAGGGCCGGCATAGCGGGCGGTCGGGCACTGGATCGTCTCGTGTGTGGGAACCGCTCAATATATCGGCCCTTGGACTCTCCGTCGCATCAGCTGCACGCGTCGCTTTTTGTGTGGGCACCTTGAGAGTGTCCAATCATAGGGCCTAAATCAGGTTGGATCGCAGTGTGCAATCCAACCGGAATTATTGAGAAAAAGATGCAGGCGCATGCGGAGCGCCCGTCCTGCGCTTGTGTCCGCAGAGAATGCGATCGCCTCTGCCTGTCAATCAGTTAGTGCACCGTAACCCCTCGCATGGCTCACTTCGCTATTCCCAATTGTAGTCCACGTGGATCGTTAAGTATGAAAAAGGGCAAAAAATGAAAAAAATTGTGAAAAACTCATGTCGACCCTTTTCCATGTCGACCTAGTACATGTCGACCTAATGACCATGTTGGCCTAGTGATCATGTCGACCTAATGCATGTCGACCAACCATGGTCGACCCAATGTATGTCGACCTAACTCATGTCGACCTAATGACTGCCATCCAAGCCGGATTCTGTTTGTCTGTTCTCTGTATAATAACACTATACAGCCCCCAGTGATTAGACTGTTCTGTCTGCGTAGAATATCGTGTAGAACAATAAATTCACTTAACCGGACAAAATAGATTTCTTTGTAGTCTGTTTGCCAAGAGAGTTAGTGAAATTGTATTTGTTCAACATATGCGTACACATCCAGGTCAGAATAACACTTGTGTATAACATTTATTTCTGTGTAGTGGAGCGTAAAACAGATTTACTTTCTCCATAATCTGACCTTATTTTAGAAAATGTGGCAAATTATTGCAGCATATTACTGCTGTGCCAATTACACTGCCGCATAATGGGTAGGATGGCTGACTTCCAACTCAGGGTGCTATTTACAACAATTGTGCATGTCCTCTCAGCTCTCACGTGGGTTTCCTCCCACAGTCCAAATACACAGGGACTTCTGAGTAAATTAGCCCTGATTAGTGTGGGCCTTTTGGTAGGCAAAGCACACTGTGGGCTGACGTGCTGATTTCACAGCAATGTACAATATATTTATTATAAGTTACTTAGTTTACTGTTTAGCTGAATAAACTTATTATTGACTTAGGGCCTAATTCAGAGTTGATCGCAGCAGCAAATTTGTTAGCAGTTGGGCAAAACCATGTGCACTGCAGGGGGGGCAGATATAACGTGCAGAGAGATTTAGATTTGGGTGGGGTGTGTTCAGGGGCGGATTGGGACGCCGGGACGCCGGACCAGATCCTGGTTGGCTGGTCCGGTTGTCCCGTCACCCCTGCGCCCGGCCTCAGCCGCGGTGCAGCGTTAAATGAGATTTCTGCGCATGCGCAGAAGCTCCATAAAGACCAACGAAACATGGCCACCGGGGGAGCTACTGCGCATGTGCAGCCGCTGCCCGATTAGTCTTTTCTTTGCTTGCAAAGCCCGGCCCGCGAGTCAGTGCGGCTACACAAATTGAGCGGAGGATGCAATGTGCGGTCTTTCACCTGACCACACATGGCTCCTCATGTACAAGACCGGTGCCTCTCTGTGAGTGGATGTGCTACGTGCGGTGGCGGGAGGAGGAGTCTGTGAGCGGCGCACAGCAGCAGTGCATCGTGTTATAGTGCCTGCCCGGGACGCCTGGACCACAAGGGTCCGCCTCAAGCCCTGTACTGTCTATGCAGACTTTGTAGCTCTGTGATCCCTAGGAAGCTGAGCTTACTGAATTTGATTGTAACAAACTTTTAGCATTTTATATTATCTTTCACAGATAGTAATAGCAATCCCATCAACAACTCTCTAAAAAGGAGGATCACAATGCTGTGGCTACCTTTACTGCATGGAGCGGAGGATGCAATGTGCTGTCTTTCACCAGACCGCACATCGCTCCTTCTGTCCATGACCTGCGCCTATCTATGTTTACGGGGTGGGGTGGGTGAGCTGCCCCTTTACCCCCCCCCCCCCAGTTTCCGACGCCCATGGCTGTGACTAACGGCTCCACCGCCAATGACCACAGCCTCCTCTGTACCGCCGCTGCCGACCACAGCACCCTCCGCACCGCCGATGACCACAGCCTCCTCTGCACTGCTGCTGCTGCTGACCACAGCCTCCTCCTCCACACCGCTTCCGCCGCCCACAGCCTCCTTCTACACACCGCCGACCACAGCCTCATCTGCACTGCCGCTACCGACCACAGCTTCCTCCGCACTGCTGCCGACCACAACCTCCTCCGCACCGCTGCCACCGACCACAGCCTCCTCCGCACCACTGACCACAGCCTCCTCTGCACCGGCGCTGCCAACCACAGCCTCTTCTGCACCGCTGCTGCTGACCACAGCCTCCTCTGCACCGTTGCTGTGGACCACAGCCTCCTCCGCACCTCTGCCACCAACCACAGCCCACAGCTTTCTTTTCCTCTCCCCTGCTCATTAGGTAATCTTACCCTGCTGCCTTTCTATCTCCCTACTGCATGTCCTTGCTGTTTCTCTATCTGTCACTCTCTCTGTCCCTGCTGTCACTTTCCCTGTCCCCGCTGTCACTCTCCCTGTCCCTATGTCCCTGCTGTCACTCTCCCTGTCCCCGCTGTCTGTCTCACTGACCCTATGTCCCCACTGTCAGTCTCCCTTTCCCTATGTCCCCGTTTTCACTCTCTCTGTCCCTGAATTTCAACTCATAATACTGTATGTGGCATAATGTGAATTTGGCTCATACTGTGTGGCATAATGTAAATTCCGGCTCATACTGTGTGGCATAATGTAAATTTCTGCTCATACTGTGTGGCATAATGTAAATTTCGGCTCATACTGTGTGGCATAATGTGAATTTTGGCTCATACTGTGTGGCGTAATGTGAATTTGGATCACACTGTGTGGTGTAATGTGAATTTTGGCTCATACTGTGGCGTAATGTGAATTTTGGCTCATACTGTGTAGCATAACTTGAATTTGGCTCATACTGTGCGGCATAATGTGAATTTCAGCTCATACTGTGTGGCGTAGCGTGATTTTGGCTCATACTGTGTGGCATTATCTGTAAGGGGCACCAGTACTAGATAGTATAAGGGATCCTACTATTGTGGTGCATACTGTATATAAGGGGTATATGGTGTGGCACACTACACTTAAGTACATACCTCCTTTTGTGTTACCACACCCCCTTCGGCGCACGCATAATTACACCCTTCACTTTTCCATAACCCCACTTCAAAATTTCCATTTTTGACCACTGTATATGACATAGTCTAGAATGGCTGTCACTCTGTTGAAGCAGGATAAAGTGGTGGCGTGCTGGAACGTAGAAAGTAATGAAAACTCTTGGTCCCCATAAATAGGACTCCCACAAGCACAACTTGTAAAATAAACCCACTGGGACAGGGTCATTTTTCAACGTTTAGGAAATTTAATCTTTTCGTCAGGAATAGATTAAATATTTCACTTTTGCCGGCATGTGCAACTATTCGCACCTGCGATCCATAGGAATTGCATTGTGTGAACGCGGCTGTGAATAGTCTCTCCTAGGCAAATGTAATTATTGCCGCGATACGTGCGAATGCATCGCGGCAACAATGATGGAGTACACATCTGTATATCTATCTAAAAATATAGATGCAGAGGTGCTGTACACTGGACTTTACAAATGACACTAAATGCAGAGTATAAGAACATGGTACCAGTGCATTTGCTGTCATCAGGATCATTAAAAAAGCAAGTAAAATGTGTTTAGCGTCATTTGCATAGTGCACAGTGTGGCACCACTGCATCTGTACTTGTCACCTGTGGCAGGGATGTGCCTCTGTCAGTTAGGGGGAATGTGCCTCTGTCAGTGAGGGGGGATGTGCCGCTATCAGTGAGGAGGGATGTGCTGCTGTCAGTGTGGGGGGATGTGCCTCTGTCAGTTAGGGGGAATGTGCCTCTGTCAGTGAGGGGGGATGTGCCGCTATCAGTGAGGAGGGATGTACTGCTGTCAGTGTGGGGGGATGTGCCTCTGTCAGTTAGGGGGAATGTGCCTCTGTCAGTGAGGGGGGATGTGCCGCTATCAGTGAGGAGGGATGTGCTGCTGTCAGTGTGGGGGGATGTGCCTCTGTCAGTGAGGGGGGATGTGCTGCTGTCAGTGAGGAGGGATGTGCTGCTGTCAGTGTGGGGGGATGTGCCTCTGTCAGTCAGGGGGGATGTGCTGCTGTCAGTGAGGCGGGGATGTGCTGCTGTCAGTGAGGGGGAATGTGCTTCTGTCAGTCAGGGGGGATGTGCTGCTGTCAGTGTGGGGGGGTGTGCCTCTGTCAGTCAGGGGGGATGTGCCGCTGTCAGTGAGGGGGAATGTGCCTCTGTCAGTGAGGGGGGATGTGCTGCTGCTGTCAGTGAGGGGGGATGTGACTCTGTCAGTGAGGGGGGATGTGCCGCTATCAGTGAGGAGGGATGTGCCGCTGTCAGTGTGGGGGGATGTGCCTCTGTCAGTCAGGGGGGATGTGCTGCTGTCAGTCAGGGGGGATGTCCCTCTGTCAGTGAGGGGGAATGTGCCTCTGTCAGTCAGGGGGGATGTGCTGCTGTCAGTCAGGGGGGATGTGCCGCTGTCAGTGAAGTGGGCATGTGCTGCTGTCAGTGAGGGGGAATGTGCCTCTGTCAGTGAGGGGGGATGTGCTGCTGTCAGTCAGGGGGGATGTGCTGCTGTGAGTCAGGGGGGATGTGCTGCTGTCAGTGAAGTGGGGATGTGCTGCTGTCAGTGAGGGGGAATGTGCCTCTGTCAGTGAGGGGGGATGTGCTGCTGTCAGTCAGGGGGGATGTGCCGCTATCAGTGAGGGGGAATGTGCCTCTGTCAGTCAGGGGGGATGTGCTGCTGTCAGTCAGGGGGGATGTCCCGCTGTCAGTGAGGTGGGGATGTGCTGCTGTCAGTGAGGGGGAATGTGCCTCTGTCAGTGAGGGGGAATGTGCCTCTGTCAGTGAGGGGGGATGTGCCTCTGTCAGTGAGGGGGAATGTGCCTCTGTCAGTGAGGGGGGATGTGCTGCTGTCAGTGAGGGGGGATGTGCCGCTGTCAGTGAGGCGGGCATGTGCTGCTGTCAGTGAGGTGGGAATGTGCCTCTGTCAGTGAGGCAGGGATGTGCTGCTGTCATTGACCAGTGTCTTTGTGAGTGATGCTATACTGTGGTTGGATGTGTTTACATATGGGGGGTCATTCCGAGTTGTTCGCTCGCTAGCAGTTTTTAGCAGCCGTGCAAACGCTAAGCCGCCGCCCTCTGGGAGTGTATTTTAGCTTAGCAGAAGTGCGAACGAAAGGATGCGTGATAGTAAAAATCTGGGATAAGAGAATGCTGCTTATCTTAAAAACAGAGAGTCATATGAGGTACATCCAACGCGTTTTGTCCATCAGACTTCATCAAGGTATACCTTATATTAATAAAGGAGTGTCTGTACTGTGGTATTTAACAATTTTATCTTAGTTTCTACTCACATATACCTGTGGCGCCATACTCTTATTGCCTTATATATATATATATATATACAGGTTGAGTATCCCTTATCCAAAATGCTTGGGACCAGAGGTATTTTGGATATCGGATTTTTCCGTATTTTGGAATAATTGCATACCATAATGAGATATCATGGTGATGGGACCTAAATCTAAGCACAGAATGGCTTTATGTGTCATATACACCTTATACACACAGCCTGAAGGTCATTTTAGCCAATACTTTTTATAACTTTGTGCATTAAACAAAGTGTGTCTACATTCACACAATTCATTTATGTTTCATATACACCTTATACACACAGCCTGAAGGTCATTTAATACAATATTTTTAATAACTTTGTGTATTAAACAAAGTTAGTGTACATTGAGCCATTAAAAAACAAAGGTTTCACTATTTCACTCTCACTCAAAAAAGTCTGTATTTCGGAATATTCCGTATTTCGGAATATTTGGATATGGGATACTCAACCTGTATATATATATATATATACACTGCTCAAAAAAATAAAGGGAACACTAAAATAACACATCCTAGATTGAATGAATGAAATATTCTTATTAAATACTTTGTTCTTTACATAGTTGAATGTGCTAACAACAAAATCACACAAAAATTATCAATGGAAATCAAATTTATTAACCCATGGAAGTCTGGATTTGGAGTCACCCTCAAAATTAAAGTGGAAAAACACACTACAGGCTGATCCAACTTTGATGTAATGTCCTTAAAACAAGTTAAAATGAGGCTCAGTAGTGTGCGTGGCCTCCACGTGCCTGTATGACCTCCCTACAATGCCTGGGCATGCTCCTGATGAGGTGGCGGATGGTCTCCTGAGGGATCTCCTCCCAGACCTGGACTAAAGCATCCGCCAATTCCTGGACAGTCTGGTGCAACGTAGTGTTGGTGGATGGAGCGAGACATGATGTCCCACATGTGCTCAATTGGATTCAGGTCTGGGGAACGTGCGGGCCAGTCCATAGCATCAATGCCTTCATCTTGCAGGAACTGCTTACACACTCCAGCCACATGAGGTCTAGCATTGTCTTGCATTAGGAGGAACCCAGGGCCAACCGCACCAGCATATGGTCTCACAAGGGGTTCTGAGGATCTCATCTCGGTACCTAATGGCAGTCAGGCTACCTCTGGCAAGCACATGGAGGGCTGTGCGGCCCCCCAAAGAAATGCCACCCCACACCATTACTGACCCACTGCTAAACCGGTCATGCTGGAGGATGTTGCTGGCAGCAGAACGTTCTCCTTGGCGTCTCCAGACTCTGTCACGTCTGTCACATGTGCTCAGTGAAAACCTGCTTTCATCTGTGAAGAGCACAGGGCGCCAGTGGCGAATTTGAAATCTTGGTGTTCTCTGGCAAATGCCAAACGTCCTGCACGGTGTTGGGCTGTAAGCACAACCCCCACCTGTGGACGTCGGGCCCTCATACCACCCTCATGGAGTCTGTTTCTGATCGTTTGAGTAGACACATGCACATTTCTGGCTTGCTGGAGGTCATTTTGCAGGGCTCTGGCAGTGCTCCCCCTGTTCCTCCTTGCACAAAGGCGGAGGTAGCGGTTCTGCTGATGGGTTGTTGCCCTCCTACGGCCTCCTCCACATCTCCTGATGTACTGGCCTGTCTCCTGGTAGCGCCTCCATGCTCTGGACACTACGCTGACAGACACAGCAAACCTTCTTGCCACAGCTCACATTGATGTGCCATCGTGGATGAGTTGCACTACCTGAGCCACTTGTGTGGGTTGTAGGGAGGTCATACAGGCACGTGGAGGCCACACACACTACTGAGCCTCATTTTGACTTGTTTTAAGGACATTACATCAAAGTTGGATCAGCCTGTAGTGTGTTTTTCCACTTTAATTTTGAGGGTGACTCCAAATCCAGACCTCCATAGGTTAATAAATTTGATTTCCATTGATAATTTTTGTGTGATTTTGTTGTCAGCACATTCAACTATGTAAAGAACAAAGTATTTAATAAGAATATTTCATTCATTCAGATCTAGGATGTGTTATTTTAGTGTTCCCTTTATTTTTATGAGCAGTGTATATATATATATATATATATATATATATAGTTATATATAGTTTTATATATATATATATATATATATATATAGTTTTATATATATATATATATATATAGTTATATGTATACGCATCCAGTGCTCGAAGTGGGATGGTATACAATGGTATGGCATACCGGCACTTCTTCGAGCACTGAGTCAGTCTGCCCCCCGCCACTGCATCGAGCTCTCGCTCCAATGACCGCGGTGTGATGTTAGTGTATTAGAATGCTTAATATTTGTAGACAATCCCTTACTGATATGTGTAAGCCTGAATCTTCAGTGATGGTCCCTAGGACCAGGGGGATGCTGGGAAGTGGGTGGTCCAGTGTGCAGTGTGCCTGGAGTTGGTGATGGAATAAAGCAGCACAGCAGTGAACTCACATGTCTCTGTGTCCTTATGACTGGATTTACAAACATGAACAAAACATGGTGTCAGAAGAAGTTTAACTTGGACTGCTAGTGCTCTCAGAGTGTCAAAGAATCCTGCAGCAGTCTGTAAGGCTGTGATACTCAGTGTCTGCAAAGCCTGCCGTGTGCTCCTCTCTTCAAACAGTGAGTAACCATGGATAAACTAGCTCATCCAACCGGCATGCTGATGTCTGGTAACTTGTCTGAAAACTGGAAAAGATTTAAGCAAAGGTTTAATATATATCTTGCTGCATGTGGAGCTGATACAGAAGCTGACAAAACTAAGGCATCCATTTTCCTCCATGTGATAGGAGAGGATGTGCTGGACATTTATAATAGTTTTCAGTTTGCTGAAGGGCAGAATATGGTGCTATCTTCTATAATGCAAAAGTTTGAAGATTACTTTGTGCCAAGGAAAAATGTGACATATGAAAGATATAAGTTTTTCACATGTGATCAGAAGTCTGTAGATGGATCTGATCAGTATGTTACAGAGCTGCAATCACTCAGTAAAACCTGTGAGTTTGGTGATTTAAAGGATTCACTGATTAGAGATCTTATTGTCTGCGGAATACCTGGTAATGAGACTGCTGAGAGAGCAAGACCTAACACTTGACAAGGCAGTGACTATGTGTAGATCTGCAGAAATAACTAGATTTCAAGCCAAAACGTTACACAAGGAAGTTGATGCTGCTGTCCATGTAGTGCAGAAAACAGCCAAGCAAACCTCCATTCTCAAGAATGAACCAGTCTAAGCCACAGTCTAACAAGGAAATGTGTAGTAGATGTGGAAATGCTCACAATCCTAAAATGTGCCCGGCTTATGGTAAAACCTGCAAGAAATGTGGTAGACTTAATCACTTTGCCAAATGCTGTAAAATGAAAAGTGAAACAACCAATGTGCATGCTGTTAAACAAACAGAGGGATTCTTTGTGGATTGCACTGAACTTTGCAGTGCAGATAAGAAAGAATGGATTGTCCCTTTAACTGTGAACGAGATTTTCATTCCCTTTAAGCTTGATACTGGCGCGCAAGTGAATTTAATATCGTTTCAAGACTATAAGACTTTTAGAGTAAAACCTAAAATTCATCCAACCAAAGTGAAAGTTACAGGGTACACTGGGGAGGAAATTCCTGTGAAAGGTACATGCTTAGTGACACTGAAATATAAGGGACAACAGTTTAAAACATCTCTACTGATTGTGGATAAAAATGTGAAACCGATTCTAGGATTAAGTTCCTGTGAGAAACTAAGCTTGCTAAAGAAAGTTTTTATGGTGACATCACAAGTAGAAGATGACTGCAAATCGATGTTTACAGAATACAGAGACTTGTTTGAAGGTCTAGGTTATTTGTCTGGAGAGCATAAAATAAATATAGACATGCAAGTTTCTTCAGTGATACACCCCTGTAGAAAAGTGTCATTTGCTTTGAGAGAAAAACTGAAACAAGAGTTAAATCGCATGGAAGCCTTGGGTGTGATACAGAAAGTTGATGAGCCTACTGAATGGGTAAGCTCCTTAGTAATTCAGAGATTTAAACAAAGCTATTAAACGAGAATATTTCAAACTACCAACCAGAGATGAAATCATGTCACAATTTGCGGGAGCAAAATGGTTCAGTAAATTGGACACATCTTCAGTATTCTGGCAAATGAAGCTGGATGAGGCCAGCTCAAAGCTTTGTACATTTAATACACCAGAAGGTCGATACAGATTTCTCCAGCTCAAAGCTTTGTACATTTAATACACCAGAAGGTCGATACAAATTTCTTTGACTACCATATGGAATATTGTCTGCTCCAGAAGTATATCACATAAAGATACACATGATTTTTGAACATATTCCAGGTGTTGAAACAATGATGGATGACATTATTGTCTGGGGATCTACAAAGGAAGAACATAATTCTAGATTGAGACAAGTAATGGAACTTGTCAAGAAAGTGAATCTAAAGCTAAACAAGGACAAATGTGAATTTGGCGTGAATACACTTACCTTTATGGGCGACGTGGTCTTGGATCAAGATGTAAAACCAGACCCAAGGAAAATATCAGCCATAGTGAACATGGAACGTCCTAACAACAAAGACGATGTCAGAAGATTCCTAGGAATGATTGCTTACTTAAGAAAGTTTATTTCTCAACTCTCTGAATGAACAGCCTCTCTTAGATGGTTGTTGGACAAAGATAATGAGTGGATGTGGTCACATGAACAAGAAGAAAGTTGGCAAAACTTTAAACAGATCATTACAGAGCAACCAGTGCTAAAATTCTTTTATCCTGCAAAAAGAATAAGAATTTCAGCAGATGCTTCGCAATTTGGCCTAGGCTCAGTGCTGTTACAAGAACATGAGGATACATGGCAACCAGTAATCTATGCATCAAGATTACTGACAAGTGCTGAAACAAGGTATGCTCAGATAGAAAAAGAACTTCTAGCGATCACATATGCATGTGAGCGATTTCATCAGTTTGTGTATGGTCAAACATTTACAGTGGTAACTGACCACAAGCCATTGGTAGCTATCATGACTAAATCATTACATGACTATCCCATGAGAATTCAACGAATGCTTATCAGACTACAAAAATATGATGTACACTTGCTGTACTGTCCCGGCAAATACATGTACATTGCTGATACATTTTCTCGTGCTGTGGACAAAAGTGAAGGTTCCAAATGTCTGATGGATGAAGAGATAGAAGCCTATGTTAATTTGATCGTAGCTTCTCTACCAGTGTCTCTTGCAAGACAAGAACAGATTAGGAAAGAAACTGAGACAGATGACACAATGTAAGTGTTGAAAGATATCATTCTGAAAGGTTGGCCAGCAGAAAAACATGCATGCCCGCTGTCTATCAATGATTATTGGATGTACCACAGTGACCTTACAGTTGTCGATGGTATTATTTACAAAGGCAATAGGTTTGTCATACCTGCGCGACTAAGAAAAACCATGCTGTGCAAGATACATGAAGGCCACTTAGGAGAAGAAAAATGTAAGCGGAGAGTGCGTAAAGTTATGTATTGGCCAAGAATGAACCAAGACATAGCACAGACTACAGCTACATGTGAATTATGTCTTACATATAGACCGAAAACAACAATTCGAGCCACTGAGTCCTCACGCAGTGCCAGAGAGACCGTACCAGAAAGTTGGCGTAGATTTGTTAGATTGATTGATTGAAAACGTACATTGTCGTGACTGATTATTACTCTAACTACCCTGAGGTGAAGACACTACATACAACTACTAGTAAAGCCGTAATCAATTGCATGAAGTCAATCTTTGCAAGGCATGGTGTTCCTATGGAAGTGTTCACTGACAATGGTCCTCAGTTTTCCAGTGCTGAATTTAGACAATTTGCTGATGAGTGGGAATTTGTCCATACTACGTCAAGTCCCCACTATCCACGCTCAAATGGGTTGGTGGAAAGTTCAGTAAAAACTGTATAGAGTCTCATGAAAAAAGCTCAAGAAGGTAAAGAAGATTTCTACAAAAGTCTTTTAATCTATCGCAGTACACCTTTACAGAATGGACTTTCTCCTGCACAAATGCTGATGGGAAGGAGGATTAGAGCAAATCTCCTGATACATGATGAACTGCTTAATACACATAACTCAGCGTTGGTCAGACTGAGTAAGGAACGTCAATAGGCGAAACAGAAACTGTTCCATGACAGGCGAGCAAAAAGCTTATCTGATCTAAAATCGGGTGACCAAGTCCGTCTCAGGGGTAAATTTACTAACATTCTTAATTTTCCGTTTGAGGTCAAAGTTCAATCACGAATGACATCGAAAGTGTAAATATTAGAGATGAGCGCCTGAAATTTTTCGGGTTTTGTGTTTTGGTTTTGGGTTCGGTTCCGCGGCCGTGTTTTGGGTTCGACCGCGTTTTGGCAAAACCTCACCGAATTTTTTTTGTCGGATTCGGGTGTGTTTTGGATTCGGGTGTTTTTTTCAAAAAACCCTAAAAAACAGCTTAAATCATAGAATTTGGGGGTAATTTTGATCCCAAAGTATTATTAACCTCAAAAAACATAATTTACACTCATTTTCAGCCTATTCTGAACACATCACACCTCACAATATTATTTTTAGTCCTAAAATTTGCACCGAGGTCGCTGTGTGAGTAAGATAAGCGACCCTAGTGGCCGACACAAACACCGGGCCCATCTAGGAGTGGCACTGCAGTGTCACGCAGGATGTCCCTTCCAAAAAACCCTCCCCAAACAGCACATGACGCAAAGAAAAAAAGAGGCGCAATGAGGTAGCTGACTGTGTGAGAAAGATAAGCGACCCTAGTGGCCGACACAAACACCGGGCCCATCTAGGAGTGGCACTGCAGTGTCACGCAGGATGTCCCTTCCAAAAAACCCTCCCCAATCAGCACATGATGCAAAGAAAAAGAAAAGAAAAAAGAGGTGCAAGATGGAATTATCCTTGGGCCCTCCCACCCACCCTTATGTTGTATAAACAAAACAGGACATGCACACTTTAACCAACCCATCATTTCAGTGACAGGGTCTGCCACACGACTGTGACTGATATGACGGGTTGGTTTGGACCCCCCCCAAAAAAGAAGCAATTAATCTCTCCTTGCACAAACTGGCTCTACAGAGGCAAGATGTCCACCTCATCTTCACCCTCCGATATATCACCGTGTACATCCCCCTCCTCACAGATTATCAATTCGTCCCCACTGGAATCCACCATCTCAGCTCCCTGTGTACTTTGTGGAGGCAATTGCTGCTGGTCAATGTCTCCGCGGAGGAATTGATTATAATTCATTTTAATGAACATCATCTTCTCCACATTTTCTGGATGTAACCTCGTACGCCGATTGCTGACAAGGTGAGCGGCGGCACTAAACACTCTTTCGGAGTACACACTTGTGGGAGGGCAACTTAGGTAGAATAAAGCCAGTTTGTGCAAGGGCCTCCAAATTGCCTCTTTTTCCTGCCAGTATAAGTACGGACTGTGTGACGTGCCTACTTGGATGCGGTCACTCATATAATCCTCCACCATTCTATCAATGTTGAGAGAATCATATGCAGTGACAGTAGACGACATGTCCGTAATCGTTGTCAGGTCCTTCAGTCCGGACCAGATGTCAGCATCAGCAGTCGCTCCAGACTGCCCTGCATCACCGCCAGCGGGTGGGCTCGGAATTCTGAGCCTTTTCCTCGCACCCCCAGTTGCGGGAGAATGTGAAGGAGGAGATGTTGACAGGTCGCGTTCCGCTTGACTTGACAATTTTGTCACCAGCAGGTCTTTCAACCCCAGCAGACCTGTGTCTGCCGGAAAGAGAGATCCAAGGTAGGCTTTAAATCTAGGATCGAGCACGGTGGCCAAAATGTAGTGCTCTGATTTCAACAGATTGACCACCCGTGAATCCTTGTTAAGCGAATTAAGGGCTGCATCCACAAGTCCCACATGCCTAGCGGAATCGCTCCGTGTTAGCTCCTTCTTCAATGCCTCCAGCTTCTTCTGCAAAAGCCTGATGAGGGGAATGACCTGACTCAGGCTGGCAGTGTCTGAACTGACTTCACGTGTGGCAAGTTCAAAGGGCATCAGAACCTTGCACAACGTTGAAATCATTCTCCACTGCACTTGAGACAGGTGCATTCCATCTCCTATATCGTGCTCAATTGTATAGGCTTGAATGGCCTTTTGCTGCTCCTCCAACCTCTGAAGCATATAGAGGGTTGAATTCCACCTCGTTACCACTTCTTGCTTTAGATGATGGCAGGGCAGGTTCAGTAGTTTTTGGTGGTGCTCCAGTCTTCTGTACGTGGTGCCTGTACGCCGAAAGTGTCCCGCAATTTTTCTGGCCACCGACAGCATCTCTTGCACGCCCCTGTCGTTTTTTAAAAAATTCTGCACCACCAAATTCAAGGTATGTGCAAAACATGGGACGTGCTGGAATTTGCCCATATTTAATGCACACACAATATTGCTGGCGTTGTCCGATGCCACAAATCCACAGGAGAGTCCAATTGGGGTAAGCCATTCCGCGATGATCTTCCTCAGTTGCCGTAAGAGGTTTTCAGCTGTGTGCGTATTCTGGAAAGCGGTGATACAAAGCGTAGCCTGCCTAGGAAAGAGTTGGCGTTTGCGAGATGCTGCTACTGGTGCCGCCGCTGCTGTTCTTGCGGCGGGAGTCCATACATCTACCCAGTGGGCTGTCACAGTCATATAGTCCTGACCCTGCCCTGCTCCACTTGTCCACATGTCCGTGGTTAAGTGGACATTGGGTACAACTGCATTTTTTAGGACACTGGTGAGTCTTTTTCTGACGTCCGTGTACATTCTCGGTATCGCCTGCCTAGAGAAGTGGAACCTAGATGGTATTTGGTAACGGGGGCACACTGCCTCAATAAATTGTCTAGTTCCCTGTGAACTAACGGCGGATACCGGACGCACGTCTAACACCAACATAGTTGTCAAGGACTCAGTTATCCGCTTTGCAGTAGGATGACTGCTGTGATATTTCATCTTCCTCGCAAAGGACTGTTGAACAGTCAATTGCTTACTGGAAGTAGTACAAGTGGGCTTACGACTTCCCCTCTGGGATGACCATCGACTCCCAGCGGCAACAACAGCAGCGCCAGCAGCAGTAGGCGTTACACGCAAGGATGCATCGGAGGAATCACAGGCAGGAGAGGACTCGTCAGACTTGCCAGTGACATGGCCTGCAGGACTATTGGCATTCCTGGGGAAGGAGGAAATTGACACTGAGGGAGTTGGTGGGGTGGTTTGCGTGAGCTTGGTTACAAGAGGAAGGGATTTACTGGTCAGTGGACTGCTTCCGCTGTCACCCAAAGTTTTTGAACTTGTCACTGACTTATTATGAATGCGCTGCAGGTGACGTATAAGGGAGGATGTTCCGAGGTGGTTAACGTCCTTACCCCTACTTATTACAGCTTGACAAAGGGAACACACGGCTTGACACCTGTTGTCCGCATTTCTGGTGAAATACCTCCACACCGAAGAGCTGATTTTTTTGGTATTTTCACCTGGCATGTCAACGGCCATATTCCTCCCACGGACAACAGGTGTCTCCCCGGGTGCCTGACTTAAACAAACCACCTCACCATCAGAATCCTCCTGGTCAATTTCCTCCCCAGCGCCAGCAACACCCATATCCTCCTCATCCTGGTGTACTTCAACACTGACATCTTCAATCTGACTATCAGGAACTGGACTGCGGGTGCTCCTTCCAGCACTTGCAGGGGGCATGCAAATAGTGGAAGGCGCATGCTCTTCACGTCCAGTGTTGGGAAGGTCAGGCATCGCAAACGACACAATTGGACTCTCCTTGTGGATTTGGGATTTCAAAGAACGCACAGTTCTTTGCGGTGCTTTTGCCAGCTTGAGTCTTTTCAGTTTTCTAGCGAGAGGCTGAGTGCTTCCATCCTCATGTGAAGCTGAACCACTAGCCATGAACATAGGCCAGGGCCTCAGCCGTTCCTTGCCACTCCGTGTGGTAAATGGCATATTGGCAAGTTTACGCTTCTCCTCCGACAATTTTATTTTAGGTTTTGGAGTCCTTTTTTTTCTGATATTTGGTGTTTTGGATTTGACATGCTCTGTACTATGACATTGGGCATCGGCCTTGGCAGACGACGTTGCTGGCATTTCATCGTCTCGGCCATGACTAGTGGCAGCAGCTTCAGCACGAGGTGGAAGTGGATCTTGATCTTTCCCTAATTTTGGAACCTCAACTTTTTTGTTCTCCATATTTTATAGGCAGAACTAAAAGGCACCTCAGGTAAACAATGGAGATGGATGGATTGGATACTAGTATACAATTATGGACGGACTGCCACGGTTAGGTGGTATAAAAAAACCACGGTTAGGTGGTATATATTATAATAATAATACAATTATGGATGGACGGACTGCCTGCCGACTGCCGACACAGAGGTAGCCACAGCCGTGAACTACCGCACTGTACACTGGTTGATAAAGAGATAGTAGTATACTCGTAACAACTAGTATGACACTATGACGACGGTATAAAGAAAGAAAAAAAAATACCACAGTTAGGTGGTATATATTATAATAATAATACAATTATGGATGGACGGACTGCCTGCCGACTGCCGACACAGAGGTAGCCACAGCCGTGAACTACCGCACTGTACACTGGTTGATAAAGAGATAGTAGTATACTCGTAACAACTAGTATGACACTATGACGGTATAAAGAATGAAAAAAAAACCACGGTTAGGTGGTATATATTATAATAATAATACAATTATGGATGGACGGACTGCCTGCCGACTGCCGACACAGAGGTAGCCACAGCCGTGAACTACCGCACTGTACACTGGTTGATAAAGAGATAGTAGTATACTCGTAACAACTAGTATGACACTATGACGACGGTATAAAGAAAGAAAAAAAAATACCACAGTTAGGTGGTATATATTATAATAATAATACAATTATGGATGGACGGACTGCCTGCCGACTGCCGACACAGAGGTAGCCACAGCCGTGAACTACCGCACTGTACACTGGTTGATAAAGAGATAGTAGTATACTCGTAACAACTAGTATGACACTATGACGACGGTATAAAGAATGAAAAAAAAACCACGGTTAGGTGGTATATATTATAATAATAATACAATTATGGATGGACGGACTGCCTGCCGACTGCCGACACAGAGGTAGCCACAGCCGTGAACTACCGCACTGTACACTGGTTGATAAAGAGATAGTAGTATACTCGTAACAACTAGTATGACACTATGACGACGGTATAAAGAATGAAAAAAAAACCACGGTTAGGTGGTATATATTATAATAATAATACAATTATGGATGGACGGACTGCCTGCCGACTGCCGACACAGAGGTAGCCACAGCCGTGAACTACCGCACTGTACACTGGTTGATAAAGAGATAGTAGTATACTCGTAACAACTAGTATGACACTATGACGACGGTATAAAGAATGAAAAAAAAACCACGGTTAGGTGGTATATATTATAATAATAATACAATTATGGATGGACGGACTGCCTGCCGACTGCCGACACAGAGGTAGCCACAGCCGTGAACTACCGCACTGTACACTGGTTGATAAAGAGATAGTAGTATACTCGTAACAACTAGTATGACACTATGACGACGGTATAAAGAATGAAAAAAAAACCACGGTTAGGTGGTATATATTATAATAATAATACAATTATGGATGGACGGACTGCCTGCCGACTGCCGACACAGAGGTAGCCACAGCCGTGAACTACCGCACTGTACACTGGTTGATAAAGAGATAGTAGTATACTCGTAACAACTAGTATGACACTATGACGACGGTATAAAGAAAGAAAAAAAAATACCACAGTTAGGTGGTATATATTATAATAATAATACAATTATGGATGGACGGACTGCCTGCCGACTGCCGACACAGAGGTAGCCACAGCCGTGAACTACCGCACTGTACACTGGTTGATAAAGAGATAGTAGTATACTCGTAACAACTAGTATGACACTATGACGACGGTATAAAGAAAGAAAAAAAATACCACAGTTAGGTGGTATATATTATAATAATAATACAATTATGGATGGACGGACTGCCTGCCGACTGCCGACACAGAGGTAGCCACAGCCGTGAACTACCGCACTGTACACTGGTTGATAAAGAGATAGTAGTATACTCGTAACAACTAGTATGACACTATGACGACGGTATAAAGAATGAAAAAAAAACCACGGTTAGGTGGTATATATTATAATAATAATACAATTATGGATGGACGGACTGCCTGCCGACTGCCGACACAGAGGTAGCCACAGCCGTGAACTACCGCACTGTACACTGGTTGATAAAGAGATAGTAGTATACTCGTAACAACTAGTATGACACTATGACGACGGTATAAAGAATGAAAAAAAAACCACGGTTAGGTGGTATATATTATAATAATAATACAATTATGGATGGACGGACTGCCTGCCGACTGCCGACACAGAGGTAGCCACAGCCGTGAACTACCGCACTGTACACTGGTTGATAAAGAGATAGTAGTATACTCGTAACAACTAGTATGACACTATGACGGTATAAAGAATGAAAAAAAAACCACGGTTAGGTGGTATATATTATAATAATAATACAATTATGGATGGACGGACTGCCTGCCGACACAGAGGTAGCCACAGCCGTGAACTACCGCACTGTACACTGGTTGATAAAGAGATAGTAGTATACTCGTAACAACTAGTATGACACTATGACGACGGTATAAAGAAAGAAAAAAAAATACCACGGTTAGGTGGTATATATTGTAATACAATTATGGATGGACGGACTGCCTGCCGAGTTCCGACTGCCGACACAGAGGTAGCCACAGCCGTGAACTACCGCACTGTACTGTGTCTGCTGCTAATATAGACTGGTTGATAAAGAGATAGTATACAATACATACAACAATATACTACTATACTGGTGGTCAGGCACTGGTCACCACTAGTCACACTGGCAGTGGCACTCCTGCAGCAAAAGTGTGCACTGTTTAATTTTAAATTAATATAATATTATGTACTCCTGGGGGCTCCTGCTATAACAACCTGCAGTGCTCCCCAGTCTCCCCCACAATTATTATAAGCTTTGCCTTTTATACATTGATGTGCAGCACACTGGGCTGAGCTGAGTGCACACAGACTGAGTCACACTGTGTGACTGGCTGCTGCTGTGTATCGTTTTTTTTCAGGCAGAGAACGGATATAGCAGAGAACGGATATATTATATTAAAATAAATAAAAGTTAACTAACAACAACTGCACTGGTCACTGTGGTAAACTCTGTCTGACTCTGCACAATCTCTCTCTCTCTTCTAATCTAATTTCTAATGGAGAGGACGCCAGCCACGTCCTCTCCCTATCAATCTCAATGCACGTGTGAAAATGGCGGCGACGCGCGGCTCCTTATATAGAATCCGAGTCTCGCGAGAATCCGACAGCGTCATGATGACGTTCGGGCGCGCTCGGGTTAACCGAGCAAGGCGGGAGGATCCGAGTCTGCTCGGACCCGTAAAAAAAACATGAAGTTCGTGCGGGTTCGGTTTCAGAGAAACCGAACCCGCTCATCTCTAGTAAATATGCAACTTTTTGAATTTATTACGACTAATTTACTAAGCTGCCGTATTCTGCATTTTCGGTTTTTCCGATGTCGATGTCATTCGTTTTTTTAGGCAGTGTTTTACGTGAGTGACTTGTAAAACACTGCCAACTTTAATACAATGAATCTCGGCCGGATCTGAAAGATTCGTGCTGGGCTTCATTGTGCACCTTGTAAAAAAAAAAAAAAAATGTTTAAACTTTAAAAAAAAATTGCGTGGGGTCCCCCCTCCTAAGCCAAACCAGCCTCGGGCTCTTTGAGCCGGTCCTGGTTGCAAAATATGGGAAAAAAATTGACAGGGGTTCCCCCATATTTAAACAACCAGCACCGGGCTCTGCGCCTGGTCCTGGTTCCAAAAATACGGGGGACAAAAAGCGTAGGGGTCCCCCGTATTTTTGAAACCAGCACCGGGCTCCACTAGCTGGACAGATAATGCCACAGCCGGGGGTCACTTTTATACAGCGCCCTGCGGCCGTGGCATTAAATACCCAACTAGTCACCCCTGGCCGGGGTACCCTGGAGGAGTGGGAACCCCTTAAATCAAGGGGTCCCCCCCCTCCAGCCACCCAAGGGCCAGGGGTGAAGCCCGAGGCTGTCCCCCCCATCCAAGGGCTGCGGATGGGGGGCTGATAGCCTTGTTGAAAGTGTTGAATATTGTTTTTAGTAGCAGTACTACAAGTCCCAGCAAGCCTCCCCCGCAAGCTGGTACTTGGAGAACCACAAGTACCAGCATGCAGCGGAAAACCAGGCCCGCTGGTACCTGTAGTACTACTACTAAAAAAATACCCCAATAAAGACATAAGACACACACCTTGAAAGTATAACTTTAATGCATTCATCCACACCTCCATATACACATACTTACCTTATGTTCACACGAGGGTCGGTCCTCTTCTTCATGTAGAATCCATGGTGTACCTGTTGAAAAAATTATACTCACAAAATCCAGTGTAGAAGGCTCTTCTGCTTGTAATCCATTTGTAATCCACGTACTTGTCAAAATAAAAAAACGGACCCCCGACCTCGAACTGAAAGGGGCCCCATGTTTTCACATGGGACCCCTTTCCCCGAATGCCAGAAACCCCCTCTGACTTATGTCTAAGAGGGTTTCTTCAGCCAATCAGGGAACGCCACGTTGTGGCACCCTCCTGATCGGCTGTGTGCTCCTGTACTGTATGACAGGCGGCACACGGCAGTGTTACAATGTAGCGCCTATGCGTTCCATTATAACCAATGGTGGGAACTTTGTGGTCAGCGGTGAGGTTACTTTCAGGCAAACGCTGACCACAAAGTTCCCACCATTGGTTATAATGGAGCGCATAGGCGCTACATTGTAACACTGCCGTGTGCCGCCTGTCATACAGTACAGGAGCACACAGCCGATCAGGAGGATGCCACAACGTGGCGTTCCCTGATTGGCTGAAGAAACCCTCTTAGACATAAGTCAGAGGGGGTTTCTGGCATTCGGGGAAAGGGGTCCCATGTGAAAACATGGGGACCCTTTCAGTTCGAGGTCGGGTGTCCGTTTTTTTATTTTGACAAGTACGTGGATTACAAATGGATTACAAGCAGAAGAGCCTTCTACACTGGATTTTGTGAGTATAATTTTTTCAACAGGTACACCATGGATTCTACATGGAGAAGAGGACCGACCCTCGTGTGAACATAAGGTAAGTATGTGTATATGGAGGTGTGGATGTATGTATTAAAATTATACTTTCAAGGTGTGTGTCTTATGTCTTTATCGGGGTATTTTTTTTAGTAGTAGTACTACAGGTACCAGCGGGCCCGGTTTTCCTCCGCATGCTGGTACTTGTGGTTCTCCAAGTACCAGCTTGCGGGGGAGGCTTGCTGGGACTTGTAGTACTGCTACTAAAAACAATATTCAACACTTTCAACAAAGGCTATCAGCCCCCTATCCGCAGCCCTTGGATGGGGGGGACAGCCTCGGGCTTCACCCCTGGCCCTTGGGTGGCTGGAGGGGGGGACCCCTTGATTTAAGGGGTTCCCACTCCTCCAGGGTACCCCGGCCAGGGGTGACTAGTTGGGTATTTAATGCCACGGCCGCAGGGCGCTGTATAAAAGTGACCCCCGGCTGTGGCATTATCTGTCCAGCTAGTGGAGCCCGGTGCTGGTTTCAAAAATACGGGGGACCCCTACGCTTTTTGTCCCCCGTATTTTTGGAACCTGGACCAGGCGCAGAGCCTGGTGCTGGTTGTTTAAATATGGGGGAACCCCTGTCAATTTTTCCCCCATATTTTTGCAACCAGGACCGGCTCAAAGAGCCCGAGGCTGGTTTGGCTTAGGAGGGGGGACCCCACGCATTTTTTTTTTAACAAATTCAAACATTTCCCACACCTTCCCACTGAAAAACATGCACGGATCTCAAGAATCTGTGCATGCCTATCCAAACACGGGGAAAAAAAGCAGGTCTGGTTATTTTTTAGCACTTTTTCACGAATTGTATTTCAGCACGGCAGTGTTTGGCTATTGTCGGCAGTGTTTGTGATTTGCACGTTTTAGTAAATTCACGATTTCTACCAAATTGCAGGCGTATTTGACCGATGGTGTATTGATTCGTGATTTTTTCCTAGGACTTCCAAAATATTACGAATGCCCTCATCACTGCCGAGATTTTTGCTTAGTAAATTACCGAAATGACACTTTGAAGAAAAAAACGGCATCTCGGTCAAAATCGGGAGCTTAGTAAATATACCCCTCAGAGATCACAAGAAAGGTATTTGGGTGCAGAAAGGTATTGTGCAAGCACAAGTAGCACCAAGATCTTATACTATACGTACAGAGCATGGAACGGAAGTAAGAAGAAATCGGGTGGATTTGAGATCTCAACCTAACCATAATGAATACAACTTTAATGAAGAATACCCTTCATCTGACCTGTATGATGATCCTGATAATGGTGAACAAACCACGATTCTAGAAAGGTCCAACATGGCTGATGAAACACAGACTATGGGGTATATTTACTAACATTCGTAATTCTCCCGATTTGGTGGGAGAATAATCACGAATGACATCGAAAGTGTAAAACTGCAACTTTTTGAATTTATTACGACTAATTTACTAAGCTGTCGTATTCTGCATTTTCTTTTGTTCCGATGACGATGTCATTCGTGTTTTTTTTTAGTTTTTTACGGCAGTGATTAGCAAAACACTGCCGACTTTTTCTAAATGAATCTCGGCCGGATCTGTGTGATCCGTTCTGGGGTTCATTTTTTTTTTTTTTAAATAAGCACTGTAAAACTGTAAAAAAAATGGCGTGGGGTCCCCCCTCCTAAGCATAACCAGCCTCGGGCTCTTTGAGCCGATCCTGGTTGCAGAAATATGGGAAAAAAAATGACAGGGGTTCCCCCATATTTAAGCAACCAGCATCGGGCTCTGCGCCTGGTCCTGGTTCCAAAAATACGGGGGACAAAAAGCGTAGGGGTCCCCCGTATTTTTAAAACCAGCACCGGGCTCCACTAGCTGGACAGATAATGCCACAGCCGGGGGTCACTTTTATATAGGGCCCTGCGGCCGTGGCATCAAATATCCAACTAGTCACCCCTGGCCGGGGTACCCTGGGGGAGTGGGGACCCCTTCAATCAAGGGGTCCCCCCCAGCCACCCAAGGGCCAGGGGTGAAGCCCGAGGCTGTCCGCCCCATCCAATAGGCTGCGGATGGGGGGCTGATAGCCTTTGTGAAAAGTGATTGATATTGTTTTTAGTAGCAGTACTACAAGGCCCAGCAAGCCTCCCCCGCAAGCTGGTACTTGGAGAACCACAAGTACCAGCATGCGGCGGAAAAACGGGCCCGCTGGTACCTGTAGTACTACTACTAAAAAAATACCCAAAAAAAGACAATACACACACACCTTGAAAGTAAAGTTTAATTACATCCATCCACACAAACATACATACATACTTACCTTATGTTCCCACGCAGGTCGGTCCTCTTGTCCAGTAGAATCCATGGGGTACCTGTTGAATAAATTATACTCACCAGATCCAGGGTACCAGGCTCCTCGGATAATCCTTTTGTAATCCACGTACTTGATTAAAAAAATAAAACGGAGACCCGAGCCACGCACTGAAAGGAGCCCCATGTTTTCACAAGGGTCCCCTTTCCCCGAATGCCAGAAACCCACTCTGACTTCTGTCTAAGTGGGTTTCTTCAGCCAATCAGGGAGCGCCACGTTGTGGCACCCTCCTGATCGGCTGTGTGCTACTGTACTGACTGACAGGCGGCACACGGCAGTGTTACAATGTAGCGCCTATGCGCTCCATTGTAACCAATGGTGGGAACTTTGTGGTCAGCGGTGAGGTCACTTTCGGTCAACCGCTGACCTGAAAGTTCCCACCATTAGTTACAATGGAGCGCATAGGCGCTACATTGTAACACTGCCGTGTGCCGCCTGTCAGACAGTACAGGAGCACACAGCCGATCAGGAGGGTGCTACAACGTGGTGCTCCCTGATTGGCTGAAGAAACCCACTTAGACATCAGTCAGAGTGGGTTTCTGGCATTCGGGGAAAGGGGTCCCATGTGAAAACATGGGTCCCCTTTCAGTTCGTGGTCGCGTATCCATTTTTTTATTTTTTCAAGTACGTGGATTACAAAAGGAGTTACCGAGGAGCCGAAAACACTGGATTATGTGAGTATAATTTTTTCTACAGGTACACCATGGATTCTACTGGAGAAGAGGACCGACCTGCGTGGGAACATAAGGTAAGTATGTGTATATGGAGGTGTGGATGGATGTATTAAAGTTATACTTTCAAGGTGTGTGTGTGTTGTCTTTATTGGGGTATTTTTTTAGTAGTAGTACTACAGGTACCAGCGGGCCCGTTTTTCCGCCGCATGCTGGTACTTGTGGTTCTCCAAGTACCAGCTTGCGGGGCCTTGTAGTACTGCTACTAAAAACAATATCAATCACTTTTCACAAAGGCTATCAGCCCCCCATCCGCAGCCCATTGGATGGGGGGGACAGCCTCGGGCTTCACCCCTGGCCCTTGGGTGGCTGGGGGGGGGACCCCTTGATTGAAGGGGTCCCCACTCCCCCAGGGTACCCCGGCCAGGGGTGACTAGTTGGATATTTGATGCCACGGCCGCAGGGCACTATATAAAAATGACCCCCGGCTGTGGCATTATCTGTCCAGCTAGTGGAGCCCGGTGCTGGTTTTAAAAATACGGGGGACCCCTACGCTTTTTGTCCCCCATATTTTTGGAACCAGGACCAGGCGCAGAGCCCGATGCTGGTTGCTTAAATATGGGGGAACCCCTGTCATTTTCTTTCCCATATTTCTGCAACCAGGATCGGCTCAAAGAGCCCGAGGCTGGTTATGCTTAGGAGGGGGGACCCCACGCAATTTTTTTTCAAAAAATTAACACTTTCCCACCCCTTCCCACTGATATACATTCACGGATCTCATGGATCCGTGCATGCCTATCCAATCACGGCTCAAAAAAGCAGGTCTGTTTTTTTTTAGCACTTTTTTACGAGTTGTATTTTTTCACGGCAGTGGTTTTTTTTTTTTGGCTTTGCACTTCTTAGTAAAACCGAGATTCATACTTAAACAGCCGCGTTTTGACCGATGGTGTATTCATTCGTATTTTTTTTGTTGGACTTCAAAAAAAATACGAATGCCCTCATCACTGCCGAGATTTGAGTTTAGTAAATGACCGAGATGACACTTTGAAGAAAAAACGGCATCTCGGTCAAAATCGGGACCTTAGTAAATATACCCCTATGTATGAAAGACCCAAAAGGGAAATACGCAGACCAGAGAGACTCATTGAAATGTGTTAGATGATGTTCCTAATATGACGTTGTTAATTGTTGCATTGAAGCGTACAGGGCTTATCTTTAAAGAAAAGAGGATGTGATGTTAGTGTATTAGAATGCTTAATATTTGTAGACACTCCCTTACTGATATGTGTAAGCCTGAATCTTCAGTGATGAACCCTAGGACCAGGGGGATGCTGGGAAGTGGGTGGTCCAGTGTGCAGTGTGCCTGGAGTTGGTGATGGAATAAAGCAGCACAGCAGTGAACTCACATGTCTCTGTGTCCTTGTTTTACAAACATATGAACAAAACACGCGGCACTACTATTACAAAGTTGCCGCGGGCCAGCAGCCAATCGCAACCGCTCCTGATTGGCTGCCTGTCCGTGGCAGATTTTAAATAGTAGCACCGCAGTCATAGGAGCTGCAGTGCTGCCGACCACAGCCTCCTCATCCTTGCACGGCCGCTGCCCTCTGCCGCCTCCTCTGCTACACCGCCACCGCCCTCAGTCCTTCTCTGCACCTCTGCATCCTCCGCACCATGCCAACCACAGCCTCCTCATCCACCGCACCGCAGACCACAGCATCGTCAGCACCACCGCTGCTAAATAGGTAATCTTACCCTGCTGCCTTTCTCTCTCCCTAGTCCCTACTGTATTCCCTTGCTGACCCTCTCTCTGTCACTCTCCCTGTCCCTATGTCCCTTTCCCTGTCTCTCTGTGACTCTCCCTGTCCCTATGTACCTGCTGTTAATCTCCCTGAATTTTGTCTCATTTCATGTGGCATAGTGTGAATTTTGTCTCATTCTATGTGCTATAATATGAATTCCGATCCATACCTTGTGCTATAATGTGAATTTTGGTCCATACCGTGTGCTATAATGTGAATTTCGGCTCATACCGTGTGCTATAAAGTGAATTTCGTCTCATACCATGCTATAATGTGAATTTTGGCTGATTCCATGTGCTATAATGTGAATTTCGGCTCATTCCTTGTGCTATAATGTGAATTTCGGCTCATACCGTGCGCTTTAATGTAAATTTCGGCTCATTCGTGTGCTATAATGTGAATTTTGGCTCATACCATGTGGTATAATGTGAATTTTGTCTCATTCTGTTTGCTATAATGTGGATTTTGGCTTATACCATGTGCTAAAATGTGAATTTCGGCTCATTCTGTGTGCTATAATGTGAATTTTGGCACATTCTGTGTGCTATAATGTGAATTCTCCCAAGTGAGTATTTATAAATTGCTTATCAAGCCTTTATTAATTTTTCCCTCAGCGATCCTATATGACTGTATACATAGGGATCCACATATGGACTGAATGTTAACAAGCCTCTTTTGATTTCCCAGCAGTAGTCCTATATGTCTGTATGCATAGGGATCCATATAGGACTTTATTAAGTAAACAAAACAACAGTAGTTTTAGATCAAGAGCGCATTAAGGAACTCTATTATTGTATGTGTATATATATATATATATATATATATATATAGTGCTCCAAATCGGTCGGCACTCAGGTATGAAAATACAGCATCCCCTGGTGCCTGAATCCTCTTAAACATAGCATTCCAAGCAAAAACGCTGGTCCATTTATTGTGACGTTTTGGAGCTAAGCTCTTTCCTCCAGACAACACCATATCATTTGATCTGGTGTTGTCTGGAGGAAGGAGCTTAGCTCCGAAACGTCACCATAAATGGACCAGCGCTTTTGCTTGATATAAACCCTAGGAGTGCCGTTTGTACCGACGTTGGAATGCTCTCTATATATATATATATATATATATATACATACACAGAGCTTGGTACGGCGGCACTCACGACGTGAAAATAAAGCAGACGGCAGGTCTGATAGGTTGAACTTATCAGACTGGCTGTCTGCTTTCATTTCACGCCATGAGTGCCGCTGTACCAAGCTCTGTATATGGCAGGACAAAACGCTGCTGTTATCCTTGGAGGGCGCCGTCTGCTTCTACATTATTAAGAGCATCTTGGAAACAGGAGTGCCGTAGACTGCTTTTCTTATTTATTTATGTATATATATATATATATATGCAAAAATGGTACCAAATTGCGCTTGGGATATATAAGCAGCACCTCTAGAAGAATCCTTCGTCAGCAAGAATTCAAAAATATTACATACACACCAAATCTGAGGGCGCTAATGACTTCTTAATCTATTACAGACAGTCACAATAATTGAAAAAATTTATTCATAAAACACAATGTTATCTCCATTTCATAGTGTCAACAACATTATCATCATACAGGATGGATTTTCAATCTGACATATATAGATTTCAATATACACCAATTAGGTTAGATAAAATACAAAACCCAATTTCAATATAAACCAATTAGGTTTAATCAGATGTAGAACCCGACGCGTTTCGTCCCTTAGGACTTCCTCAGGGGTATTAGATCTGAGTGAACAGAAAAAGTACAATGACTTAATACAATCACAATACATAATTCAATAAAACCATCCAGACCCATTGGTTAGATACAACATATTAAAAGTAAAAATCCATAATTTGGACTAAAGTATATATAATAACTAATTTAATAGTGCCAGTATATAGTGAAGATAGAGCAGGTGCCGTGGAAAAATTATTGTTTGATATACATACCAAAATATGTCGGAAGCTAATAACTCCAGACGAATTCCATATTTATAAAATCAAGATAAGCCTACACCAATAATAGACCTATAGTGAAAAATGAGTATTTTTTTTTATTATTAAATGTGAGTAATTTTGCAATATAGATCACCCATGTGATAAAAATTAAAAAATACGTACCAATCAAACTCATAGACTGATACCAAAGTGACTTATTCCTTTGACCATTATTTATGAAAATGGTCAATAAGAATGGAGTGGGTCTAAACGTTTATATCAGACCTACAATTGAAAAAAGTATATATTGAAATAGGGAACCCACTTAGAATTAGGACCACCATTGTGAAAATAAGTGTTTGAATACATACCCATATACTGTGTGTTTTCACGCAACACTGGATAAATGTAAATTTTATTGGCCTCAAATCATGTAGATTGAGTGCCTAAAAACATTATAAATTCAAAATTAAAACTCTGAATTCATAATTTATCGTGTATCAAAAATAACCAATAGGTTGAATTCACAATATATGCATAGATACAATCCATTTTGATCACATATAATCCTCTAACTATATAGAACCATTGAACCCACAGAGCAGTATTACTTACTTCAATGCTGCCTCCTCTCTCAAAATCCAGTGAATGACTGAGAGTGGTAATAAGTCCACTTATTTATACCCCCTGGAGTATGACCTCATATCCTCTTAATGCCGATTGGTTAATAAAAATAACCTATAAACCTCTATATAGGTGCTTATATGGAGGACCTTATTATACCCACCAGGTGCTAGATATATACCATATACTTTCTGATATAATATCTAGTTTAATATTCACGTGGAACCGCATGTATTCGACATGCGTTCCACGACCGGGTATATACTTCCGGTTTGTGCGTTCCACCGCCGTCACTTCCTGACTGGCGGGGACGTACATCACAGAGGCGGACCTTCATTGCGGACGTCCACTACTGGAGGAATGTGGACGCCCTCCGTCGCGTCACGGTGGTTGCCATAGCACCGCTACAAGAGAGGGGGAACCTAATTCACTGTTATGGTGACCATAGCACCAAATTATAATGGTTGCCATAACAACCGTTCGCTACAATTAATAAAAGGGTTACTAAGATTCCTTATAATGACGATCAAACAATATTAAAGTGATGATCGCCATAGCGATCAGGTGACATATTTAATAATAGCCTGATTGCCTCAAAAGAATACTTTTAATTAACAACTATATCTCCTTATGTTTTGATTATCTAAAACCTTTCTAGTAACTAGAGCCCCCCATCAGTAGTAGCAATGAATTATATATAGTATACCCCTAATTACTTAACTGCTCAAAAGGTTCAATAATTCCATATTTACAGCCAATAATACTCATATTACCTTATTGTATCCATAAACAAAATGCATTGGCCTAATCTCATAGTTGTAAAAACAGCTAATAATACTCATACCTACCTACCCATATTAGCAAATTAACATGTTCACACTAAACATAATTCAAATGAAAGAGGCGATATCAATCCCTTCATTTAAGCCAAAAGGTGTTAAAGAGTTAATTGTATATATCCAAAAGCTTTCACGTTTTGAAAGGATTAATTCCCTACTACCCCCTCTTTTAGGTTCTTTAACAAATTCCAATACACTAAAACTAAAATTAGTGGTTAAAACTTCAGATTTGTGCTTGTCCGCATAATGCCTCGGTAAACTGTGTGTCCTTACTTTGTTTTTAATATTACGCATATGTTCTTGTACTCTTATTTTCAATTGCCTTTTGGTTTTCCCTATATAAATTAAACCACAACTGCAGGATATTTTATATATTACAAAACTGCTGGTACAAGTAACTACCTCATCTAGCGAATAACGTCTCCCCGTGTCCAGTTTGAATTCAAACTTGGTGCGATCCATAAATTTGCAGCATATGCATTTCTGACAAGGGAAACAGCCCGATTTTTTTTCTAACAGAAAGTTCTTTTTCTCTAGATTAGATGTTTTGTTTTTTTGTTGAAATCTACTTGGAGCAAGTATACTTTTAAGATTGGTTGATCTCCGAAAGACCACCTGTGGTTTTGCTGGCAGATGAGAACCAAGTATAGGGTCCTTCTTAAGTATTCCCCAATGGCGGTCAAGCACTTTTCTAATTAGATGGTTTTCCTTATTATACTGTGTTAAAAATGGTCTAATATGCTTTTTCTTCTCCATCTGAGGTTTAGGAACAAGAAGATCCACTCTCTCTCTTGTAGAAGCTTTTTCTCTAGCTTCCTCAATGGAGCGAAGATCATATCCTCTCTGTAAGAAACGATCAACCAATACTTGGGATTGAGACCAATAGTCATGTAAATGACTGCAATTGCGTCTTACTCTCAGAAACTGTGAATATGGAACACTTTTTTTCCACGTAGGATGGTGGCAACTTGAGAATGGAATGTAACTATTAGCGTCTACCGACTTAAAATGGGTTTTAGATAATATATATTCTCCTGGTGTACCTTTTAACTCCAAGTCCAGATACTCAATCTGTAGAGGATCTTCTGAATGTGTAAAGCGGAGATTGTTATCATTATCATTAATATATCGAATAAACTCAGGTATTAACCCTGGGTTCCCTTGCCAAATAATCAAGATGTCGTCTATATAGCGTTTGTACAGTACTATGTTTTCCTCAAACCTGGAACCATAGATGTAACTCATTTCCCAGGCTGCCATAAAGATGTTCGCGTACGAGGGGGCAAATTTTGTCCCCATCGCCGTCCCCTGGGTTTGCAAGTAAAACTTTCCGTTATATTCAAAGAAGTTATGTTCCAATATGAACCTGATGCAGTTCAAAAGAAACACAACCTCTTTTTCCTCCATTGCTGAGTTTGTAATAAGGGCTTTCTGTACGGCTTCAATTCCCTTAGAATGGGGGATACTGGAATACAATGCTTGAACATCTATAGTAATCCACACCATATCTGAGGACCAAACCAGATCTTTAACAATGTTCAATATAGACGATGAATCTTTCAGATGTGATTTGTTCAATAAAACCAAAGGCTGTAATTTCAGATCTACATAATGCGATAAATTCGCGGTCAATGAATCCACTCCCGCCACTATGGGTCTTCCGGGGGGGTTATTTTTATTTTTGTGGACCTTAGGGATATGGTAAAACGTCGGGATAATGGGGAATCTAACCAAAAGGTAGTTATATTCCTCCATACAAATGCATCCATCTTTTAAACCTTTATTCAAAAGTAAGGACAATTGCTCTAAAAACTCATCAGTAGGATTCCTATTCAAAATCACATATGTGGTTTCATCCAGAAGTAACCTATTGGACTCCTCCATATAGGTTTGAACGTCCTGTATGACCACAGCACCTCCTTTGTCGGCCTGTTTGATGATTGTATTATCATCCTGTTTCAACAATTTAATTGCATGTTTTTCTTGGGGATTTAAATTCCCCGTATATCTAGAACTGGTTAATTTGATATTGCGGAAATCTTCTTTAACGGAGTCATAAAAGATGTCAATATGACTTCCTCGAGATTCTACGGGATAAAAACGCGAAGGTAAGGCTACCAACGGTTTAGGCTTTTTCGAGGGTGTGATTTCAACACAGGGATTTTTTATAAAATGACGTTGAACCGTAAGACTACGTATATATTTATTCAAATCGATAAAGAGATTAAACTTATCGAGATGCTCATCCGGGGCAAATTTCAGACCCTTATCTAGAACCGAGAGTTCTGCTGTTGATAATTTTTTTTTGGAATTATTGATGACCCCTGTACCTGAAGGTTCTTCCTTTTTTTGGGGGACCTTTCGTCCACCTCTTGTTCCTCGTCTATGCCAAATCCTCTTTTTCTGGCCTGAGGGGAATCTAACCTTGTGTGGAGCTCTTCCTTCCACTGACGATGAGGCATATTGGGCCGTCTTCCCAATCTGTCCTCTAAAAAATACCGTCTGTCATTTACCTCAGGAGTGGGGGATCTAAACACCTCTGACTTTTCAATCATCCTTTCCGATCTCCAATTGGGAGGGGCCCTCTTCCGTGAATAGTTATACCTTCCCGTATTTTCCTCTCTTTGATGTACAGAATCCCAATATTGGAAGGATTGTTTCCTAGATCTAGGGAACCATTTCCTTTGGTAGTCATCTCTATGGGATTCGTACCGGGATCTTCTTTCTAAATCCTCCCCCCTATGAGTGTCCGGTCTGTACCACCTGCCAATTGGTTGATATTCAGCCTTTGGAGGATACCTCCTAGTGCCCTTCTGTGTTTCTATCGGATATACATCATTGGTACGATTATAAATCTGCCCACATGCATAATCCTTCTTATCTCTTTGAAATTTCTTTTGTTTCTTATAATGATATCTTTTTCAAGATTATCAATCTTGTATTGCAAATCTTTCATATCCCTTTGATATTCTTCACTTTCATCAAATTTGGTTATAAAGGTCTCAATCTTAACAATTTCCTCCTGTAGTTTAACCATTTCCGATTTACGTTCACTGATAATTAAATTAATCAATTTCACTGAACATTCATCTAATACAGTATTCCATTTTTTAAGAAAAGGCATATTGTCACCCCCAAATGTGGGCAGTTTAGAAATTCGTAATCCTCTTGGGATCCGACCCACCTCCAAATATTTCTCTAATGTAACAAGGTCATACCAGCTTCTCATTTCTTTGGAAGCCAATCTTTCCAAAGAATTGAGATAATTATAATAATCATCTTCCTCCTCCAATTCCACTACCTGCTCATCCTCCACAAATATATTCCTGACTTTTTGGGACCTTTTGGTCCTGTCTAAACCAATAGGCATTTCCCAGCAGCAATCCGGAAGCTGACAGACAATAGTACAAGCAAAAATGGTACCAAATTGCGCTTGGGATATATAAGCAGCACCTCTAGAAGAATCCTTCGTCAGCAAGAATTCAAAAATATTACATACACACCAAATCTGAGGGCGCTAATGACTTCTTAATCTATTACAGACAGTCACAATAATTTAAAAAATTTATTCATAAAACACAATGTTATCTGTTGCCATATAGACCATTACATAACAATATAATTTAGTAGGTACCAAAGTTAGAACAAATTATGTAAATTAAATAATATGATTTATTACCCAATGTGATTTTAACCAGTTGTGTATATATATATTATTGTAAGGTATAACTTAAATAGGTTTGAATGTATTAGTCTTATGTTTTGAGAATTTAGTAGCATGTATTTCTGTGTGTTTTACTGCAAGATTATGGGTCATTATGTAAGAGACAGGTTTTCTCTGTGTAAGCCATATAGCCAGAATACACAATACATTGAGCATTACACAAATTCATCCCTTCCATGCCATTATTCATATCTGTATTAATCAAAGGATTAACGTCTGATCTGCGCTATACCAAGTACAATTAAATCAAAGTTTACATGATATGTAGATATATGTATACTGTATACTTGATTCACACACAGCAAATAAATAATCATAACTTGGTGGATAAAGTCAATAGGTCACCTAGCTCAGGTCTCATAATATGCAAACAGTTACTGGTATGAACAGGGTACATTGGAATTCACAATCAAAGATCTTCATACCTTTAGAGAGTACATCAACCAGCTGGCCTATTGTCCAGTTATACTGCTGGCCAGAGGCAATGATAATATAGGATCAAACGCACTATAAACAGGTCACAATCATTTATGCTAACACCCTAGGGCCTAGGCGAAATAGATCGTTTACACATCCATACAAAGGTAGATCTCTGATGGATAAAGGAATACCAAACTTTATGATCCCAAAATTCTCTACATGCTCACCACCGTGGGACGGAGTTAGCAGAGAACGTTTTATTACACTTTGGAATCTGTCAAAACCTATAATTATGTACTCCATTGGAAACTGTGGGCATATACTAGTTTTGAATTGGTAGAATATAGGATATAAGGGGCAGTCTGATAGATAGAGAGTTAGAAGGAGAGGAGGAAGGAACAAAGTCCAGAGGGAGTCAGGATCCTAAGACGGTAGCTATGAATTATGCCCTCACATATTCTTGCAAGTGTATAGTATGTGTATTAATTGTTTAAGTTTGTAAAACTGTTTGTGTTTTATGTATGTACCATGGTTAAGGAAGTTTAGATAAATTATAAGATTTATTATCATTGTGTTATCTTATCTTGTAATTTGTATCACCTATAATAAATGTACTAGACAAAATAGAGCTGGTATTCCAAGTCTTGAACTCATTTTCGGAATCACTAAAGTTATACATGAAATCTGCATATATTATATAAGGCTCTGCAAGTTGGGACAACTGACTTGTAGTCAAAGTATAGTACTTATATGTTCAATGAGCCAGGATTATATATCTCTGTAAAGTATATTTAGGCTTTGCCTGGAAATATTTCCTGGACAGTAGAGATATAGCTCCTTTAATCTGAGCCAATCACAGGTATGAAAATAGGAACGTCCACGCATTACATATTGTGTGATTGGACCAGTACTAAACATCACCCCTTTTTGTTATGAGCCCACCTATTTGTAAGCCTATTATAATACATTTGCAGATATAAAATACATAAACCATTATATCAATATATGATATAATAAATATATGTTATATAAGATTCCATAAATCAACATTGGCGACCACGGAAGGGACTTGGAATTATTCAGTATCAATTTTGACTAAATACAATATTTAGGGGCAGCGCAAGGGCTATAAGCCCGCTGGGCAAAATACAAGATCACAGTGGAATAAGTTGCAAATGACTAGAGAATTTTATTTTCTAAAAAAGGCCTAAAGTAAGAAATTAAAAAACACGGGTGTTAGAGTTTAACTTATCAGGCTAGCGAACAGATAAGGGAGGATACCACGTGCAAAATATAGGAAATATTGTTCCCAAAGACTAAAATTTGTAATTCTCAGTGATAGAATACATATAACGAAAGGGAATAAATCTGTAAAATGGCTACAATGTCAAATATAGACAGCTTGGTAGTGAAATACATCACAAAGCAAAAGTGTACAGACTTTGCTTGTGATGCCAAATTAAAAGAAAACCCATGGAACTATGTCCAGGGTTTGTTTGATGATGAAATTAAATCATCAAAGAAAAGGAAACAGAAAGGAATAGCCATTGCAGGCTTGTATGCAGCCTGTTTGGCTATGGATGCTAAATTAAGCAGTTTAGCTAAAACCCTACAAAAATGTAGAGAAGAATCTAATTTAAAAGAAACAGAAAGCAAGGAAAAAATAGATCAGCTAAATATCCAAATTAAAACTTTAACAACACTTAATGACATGGGTAAAATCTCCCAGGATGAAGTGTTACAGAAACATAAAAATGCTCAGAGGGAATCCACAGAATGTAGGAGAGCTCTAACAGAGGTTACAACAGAGAGAGATGAGATAATAAGTGCATATAAAGTTATGCAGGGACAGCTCACAGAATGTATGAAAGGGAAAGCAATTGACCATACCCCTTGTGTGGACAGGGAGATGCAGCTTATGCAAGAGATATCTGTTCTGAAAGGACATATTGCTGCAAACATTAGGATAGGAACTGCAGCCACTGCCCCATATCCTATCTATGCATATGAAAGAGAACAATGGGACACAAATCATGAGGACAGAGAGGACTGCTGGGGAGAGGGGAATTCTACTGAATCTACCCTCAGGGTACCCATAGCAATGGGAGAGTTTGCAGAATCAGCAGCGAATAGGGAGTGCTCTATATTAATAGGCACAGATAGTAGTGATGAAGAAGTACAGACAGAAATTGAGGCACACAGGGCTCATAAACAGCCAGCATTCCTCACTGAGAGTAGGAACACCCTATTGGGATTCAATAGTGAAGGAGAGGCCATTCACTCAAGGGCCCCTAGTGCCAATCATCCCCCACAACCCATAAAAACACTTATGGGAGTGGCAGATATGATTGGAAAAATGAGTTCAGGAGAACACATCACCTCCCATGCAGCTAATGTTCAGCAGAGGTGTGAACTTCTAGGAATTAGAAATCTCACTGATCAGGTTAAGGTACTGCAATTAACAATTCCATTAGCTGCTTGGAGTGCTTTGACAGATTTGATTAAAGAAGGTAAAGGTACATATGAAGAAACTGTAGAGGAGCTACAAAAGATAATTAACCCTTCAGTAGCAGGCACAATGGTTGCATATGAAATCAAACAGCAAAGTGAGGAGAACCCATTAATATATGCAAATAGATTGTGGGCAGCATATAGTGCAGGAAACAGCAAAAATGACAACAGTCAGAAAAACAGCAAAGATTTCAAAAACTTGTTGGTGCATAACTCGCACCCCACAATTAAAGCTAAGTGTGAACACTTGATAGATACCGTAAAGCATAGCTATGATAAAATAATGGGATTAATGCAGCGGTCCTTTCAAGCAGTACAGGCCAGTAAGCAACGTAAGATGGCAGAAAGGAATGAGAAATGTGTTATAAAGAGGGTTGCAGCATTAGAGTCAGAAGGTAAACCAATGGTGGTTGAAGGGCCCCACATTCCAGGGGAGGTAAACACACCATTTAACCCACGATGGAACACAGGGTCACAAAGGAGAGGGGGAATGTTTAAAGAGAGATCCATTTTTAGAGGTGGAGGTAGAGGATACCAAGGACATTCAAATGATGGAGCTTGGAATAGACACATGGGTTACTCACAACATTTTGGGAACAGAGGAAAGGACACAGAGTTTAAACACCAGGGTCCCACTTACACAGAGCTAAGACACCAGCTACAGGCCATAAAAGAGAAGTATGAGAATTTAGAAAAAGCAAACAAAGTGCAGCAAGCTGACACACAAAAGGAGAAAAATTGACAGTCAGTGGCCCCAAGGATAGTTGCACCAATCACTTTAGATAGGTGCGGGCGCCCTCAAGTCTCGGTTCTGGTCAGGGGCCACCAGCACACAATGTTACTAGACACCGGTGCCGCCATATCAATCCTACATGATGATCAGCCACATCACTCTCCTCTGTCAGCAGGAAAAACAATACATCTCCAAAGCTTTGCAGGGAATAAGGTAGATACAGTGCTGTCAAACCCTCTCCAAATACAAATAGGAGATGTATCTGCAATTCACACATTTGCATTAGCCTCACTGCCAAGTGAAACTAATTTATTAGGGTCTGACTTTATGATCCCTAATGGGTGTATATTGGATCTGACTAACCTTTTACTTCTGCAGAGTTCTCCTAATGTAACACCTGAGGTTGTAATTATACCAGATTCCCATGTAATTGCTGCTGTAAAACCCAATAATGCGAAATATGATGTGCTTAAGGCTAATGTTGATCATCCTGACAAAGATTTGGTATTACCATTACTTGAACAGTTTCAGGATGCTTTTGCTAAACACAAACATGACTGTGGGAAGGTAAACAAGGTGATTGAAGTCAGTGGTCTTGACCCTCCCCCACAGAAGCAGTACAATTTCCCACAGGAGGCCATAAGCTTCATTCAAGAAACAATTGACTCTCTGTTAGAGCAGCGTGTAATCAGACCATGTGTATCCACTAACAATGCGCCAATATGGCCAGTACGGAAACCGGATGGTTCCTGGCGGCTCACAATTGACTACCGCAAACTTAATGGCCTTACGCTTAGCTGCGCACCCACTGTTGCGTCAATGCCAGACATTCTAAAAATGTTAAGCCCAGAGCATAAATGGTTCACAGTTTTAGATATTTCAAATGGGTTTTGGTCTCTGCCTCTATCTGAAGAGTGTCAATACAAATTTGCCTTCACATTTCTGGGAAAGCAATACACGTTTACATGTCTTCCACAGGGCTTCCATAATTCTCCATCATTTTTCCATACTACGATGAGAGAAATTTTAACTGATTTTTCTTCCCACAAGAATTTATTGCAGTATGTAGATGATCTCTTACTAGCAACAGAGACAAAGGAAGAGCATCTTCAGCTACTGGGAGAACTCCTTGGCATCCTCAAAGACGCAGGTTTGAAGTGTAACCCATCTAAAGCTCAGATTTTACGGGAATCTGTTTCCTTCCTGGGGATCAGTGTTACGGCTGATGGGAGAACAATATCGGCAGATAAGGTAAAAACCATCCTTCGTTTACCCCTTCCTGTCAGCATACCTACACTGAGATCCTTCCTGGGGTTGGTAAATTACTCTAGGTCCTTCATTTCTGATTTTTCACAAATATCTGCACCTCTCTATTCTCTCCTCAAAAAGGATATAAAATGGGAATGGACCCCCAGTCACACAAAGGCAGTAGAAACATTAAAAGAAGCACTAGCTAGTGCCCCTGCCCTTGCAAATCCAGACCCACAGTTACCCTTTCACTTAGAGACAGCAGCAACAGAAACAGCCATGTCTGCAGTCCTGTCACAGGAAATACATGCACAGCAAAGGCCCATAGCTTATGCATCAAAGTTACTGACACCAGTGGAATTAAAATACTCTGTGTGTGAAAAACACCTTCTTGCCACATTTTGGGCAGTAAAACAGTTCACATACATGATAGGCCTGAACCCTATCATCTTACATTCCACGCACACACCAACAAGGTTCCTCCTCACAGACAGAATCAAAGATGGGAATGTCTCTAATGCCAGGTTAGCACATTGGGCCCTTTTGTTGCAGGATCGAGATATAACAGTGAAGGCAACTAACAGTCCATCCACCTGTGCATATGGATTAATATACCAGGGACTGACACACACATGTGACTTACTCCCAGCTGACCATTCAAAACATTTGTTTAGAGCAATGCCACAGGAGGCTACAGCCCCTGAACAAACCACCCAGATCTTTACAGATGGTTCATGTTTTTATGTACATGGGTCACCCCATGCCGGTTTTGGTCTGTACATAATGCATCCCCAAACCACACCACAATCTGTTTTTCGATCTTGTGATGTAAAGTCTGCACAGTACGCTGAGCTGGCAGCAGTAGCACATGCCCTTGAATTATTCCAAGACCACAAACATGAAATCGCATTGTACTCAGACTCAGCATGGGTGTGTAATGCCCTTACCGAATTTTTGCCCTTTTGGCAAACTCATCAGTATACCTCATCTGATGGAAGCCCTCTTAAATATGCAGACCTTCTCCAGTACATAGTTTCCCTGGCACAGAGTCTAACACACGTCCCCTGGGTCTGTAAAGTCAAAGGGCATTCAACTACATCACCACACCATGAACAGAATGAAATGTCTGACCTTTTAGCCAAACAAGGGGCACAAGAGGGGGAGCTGTGGCAGATACCGAAAGCAAGCCCAGAGCCAAAAGTGTGCCCTCTTGTATGTGCAGTGGCACAAAGGCCAGAGATGATAAATGCACCAGACATTTCAGAGATCCAAATGCAGGACCCTGAAATTAAAGAAATCATACAAAAGTTGAGGAATGAGGAGTTGGACTTAACAGAGGGAAATACATTGGCAAAACACACACCAAATCTAACACTAACAGAGGACAAGGAAATGCTTATCCACAATGGGGAAGATACAACATGGGTAGTCCCAAAAGAGTACAGGAATGAAATGATATATCTTGTACACGACCTCCCCACAGGTGGACACCAGGGTGTAGAAAAGACACAGCAGAGACTAAAAACAATAGGTTGGTGGCCAGATATGGTAAAAGATGTACAGCAATACTGTGACAACTGTGTGGTATGTGCCCAAGTTAACCCAGCACCTAGAAAGATAAATGCTCCACTGAGAATCCAGAGAAGGGAAGGTCCCTGGAATGCCTTACAAATTGATTACATGGGCCCTCTGCCTGCCACAGCTAAAAATAACAAATACGTGTTGGTTGTGACTGACCTATTTTCAAAATGGGTAGAAATTTTTCCCTCTAAAAGTAACACAGCCCTGAGCACAGCAAAAATTCTGGTTGATCAGATATTCACACGGTGGGGCTTTCCAACATCGGTTGAATCAGACCAAGGTTCACATTTCACAGGTAATGTGATGCAAACATGCCTGGAAATGCTGGGAATAAAACAAAGCTTCCATGTCCCTTTTCATCCTGAATCTTCTGGACAGGTGGAACGTGCCAACAGACAGATCAAAACTATGTTGAGAAAGTTTGTTGGCATAAATGGTAAGAACTGGGATAATTTGCTACCCCTAGTGGCAATGGCAATAAGGGCCACACCTTCATCAGCGACCCGATTGACCCCCTTTGAATTAATGACAGGCAGGCAAATGAGATTGCCAGAGCACCTTTGGATAGATCTACACACCCCTACTATTGATAGACTATCAATGGATCAGTACCTTACAAAACTGCAAAAAGCACTCACAGAGGTTCATCTGTTTGCAGCACAGCAGTTAGGGAAAGCACAGAGAAAAGCAAAGGCTTATTTTGACAAAGGTGTAAGAGAAAATTGTTGGGAAGTTGGAGAAAGGGTCATGTTTCTAGAACTCCGACCCACAGACCATGGTCTGGGCAAGAAATGGAGAGGACCATTTTCAATAGTGGACAGACTGAGTCCCTCAGTATACAAATTAAGAATCAACGATGCAAAGAAAGTGCAGGACAAATGGGTACATGCCAATCAGATTAAACTGTACAAAGGAGAAGGGTCAACTGAGTAGCGCATCTCTCTTTCTTTCTTATAATTTTATTTTGTTTTGTTTTGGTTTTACAGAAAAATGAGAATCCCGACTTTGGTCCTGTCCTTCGTGGTGAGCCTCCAGATCCAGTGTACCAGTGAGGTCAACATTTCAATTAGAGTGGAAGCCAATCCGATTCACTGTAAAGAGGGAGAATCCATCCTCCTTCCAGTGTCAGTACAAGGCACAACAGGGAAACAGGTATCCTGGTGGGGCCCAGCAGACAAAGAAATTAAAGCCTGGGATAATGGAAACGCAGGAAACTCACCACATTACATGGGTAGAATACATGTTTTTCCAAATGGATCACTATTGCTTAGCCATGCAAACCCTACAGACACAGGAACCTGGATATATGGTTTTATCATCCCCATTCCCATGTATGGGAATCCACCCACAGTAAAGAGGACTTATGTTCCTGGGAGCATCACACTGAATGTGTCCCAGAAAAGAGACCCTACTCCCCCAAGTACCACAACAAAGGCTAAATCACTGCCATCTACTAAAACAGCTGAGTGCCCACCAACAAGTGAAGGACCCACAAGTGGCCTTACTGCCACCTCCATTCCTGGTTCCTTGATAAACAATGTACAATATATACATGTACCAGTAGTCCTAAATCTATCAAAATGGAATATGGCAGAATTTGGTTATTGTGTAAATAGTAATGTTTCTTTATTCTATGCTTCATTACTAGTAGATATTGTTGCTTCTCACCAGAGCAGAACTCAAGACCCATACACAGGACAGGCAACCCCTAACCAAAAAGGTATTTTTAGATCCAGGAAATTACAAAGCTTAGATGGGATCATTGGATCCATCCCTGGACTGTTTGGTTCCGGGATGTCAATTTGGAATAGGGCGGATTTGGAAGTCATCCGCAGACACATAGGCAATTTTGAGCAGAAAGAGGGGCAATATGTTTTGAAGCCTGTCCTGCAGGGCATTGAGGGTCTGGCCAGTGAAGAAAAATTTACTGTTTATAACATGCATGATATAGCAAGATTGTTTTCAGAGACCCAAGCCAAGATAAACGAAATCATTGAACTGAACAATAGAGAAGCCAGACAAAATCAGGTGGGGAAAGAAATAATATGCACTGCATATGGTAATTATGTCCTCAACGCAATCACACATGTAATTAGAGACCTACAATCTGGTAGAATACCTGACATTTTAAGAGATAATGACCTGACCAATTGGTATTGCTCGCAATCTGACATTGGGCATGGGGAAAATACCCCAAGAGATGGTTGCAGACCTCTGCCCATCTCCACAATTAGGAATTTAGGCACTGTGACCCCCCACCCAAATAGAGGTTCACCCCGTTGTTACAACAAGCAGCAACCTTGTGCAGTCAGCGATATCCTATATGTCTCCTTTACCATTTCTCTACCTGTGTTCGACCCAAGCAAGTCTTTATTTGACAAACTGTCTACAGTTCACTCCATTGGATATTTGGAAAAGGACATTTACAAAGAGCGGCTGGACCTACCAGAACTACTGGTCCGAGTCGACGACATCTGGAAAGTTCCACATACTGCTTGCTGTGCAGTCAAGGGAAACCAATACTTGTGTCGCTGCAATGTTTTCGAAATTGAGACGCCAATCTGCGGCCTAGAATCAAGTAAACCAAGTACCCTAATCACAGATATAAATGAACTTGCCACCATTCCCAGCAAAGATATGGATATGGGAGGACCTGAACACAGTGCAAAGCCAAATACATCAACCAGCTATACAGCCAGAGACATTGCTTGTCCAGTGCAGCTAACAAAATGGAGAACTCCAGCGGTGAAGGTTACATACAACATGAATGGACAGTACTGCATAGTCACAAATCACGGAGAGTTCTTGTATGGGGAAAAGTCATGTCCAGTGCCAAACCCAAATTTCTGCTTTAGCCCACATGAGTATACCACCATTGGTCAGACGGTTATCACCCCAATCCCCGTTTATGAAGAGGACATAAATATAGATAGTGAACCAGAAATCTCAAACCTTGGAGAATATATACCTGTGTTCAACATACACATAGATAGTTTAACCTTAGATTTACAGAAACTCCTGGATAGGAAAGACACACACATAGTTCAAATTAATAACATGGTTGAGAAGGCAGATGCCACACTAAATAAATTACTGCATGATGGAGATTTTGAAATAACCATGACAAACACCTGGCTGGAGATTGGTTTAAAGGGCTTGCTGATCGGTCAAACAATCTTGCTAATCATTTTAATTTCACTGATATTGTGGCTTAAGCGCCTTATAAGGCAGGAACGCAGTAAGCTAGAAAAACTGGTAGATGCAAGATATAAGCAATTATTATGTTAATGTATGTGTGGCCATCATCATCAATTCTCACGGCCACAAGGGGGCGACTGTTGCCATATAGACCATTACATAACAATATAATTTAGTAGGTACCAAAGTTAGAACAAATTATGTAAATTAAATAATATGATTTATTACCCAATGTGATTTTAACCAGTTGTGTATATATATATTATTGTAAGGTATAACTTAAATAGGTTTGAATGTATTAGTCTTATGTTTTGAGAATTTAGTAGCATGTATTTCTGTGTGTTTTACTGCAAGATTATGGGTCATTATGTAAGAGACAGGTTTTCTCTGTGTAAGCCATATAGCCAGAATACACAATACATTGAGCATTACACAAATTCATCCCTTCCATGCCATTATTCATATCTGTATTAATCAAAGGATTAACGTCTGATCTGCGCTATACCAAGTACAATTAAATCAAAGTTTACATGATATGTAGATATATGTATACTGTATACTTGATTCACACACAGCAAATAAATAATAATAACTTGGTGGATAAAGTCAATAGGTCACCTAGCTCAGGTCTCATAATATGCAAACAGTTACTGGTATGAACAGGGTACATTGGAATTCACAATCAAAGATCTTCATACCTTTAGAGAGTACATCAACCAGCTGGCCTATTGTCCAGTTATACTGCTGGCCAGAGGCAATGATAATATAGGATCAAACGCACTATAAACAGGTCACAATCATTTATGCTAACACCCTAGGGCCTAGGCGAAATAGATCGTTTACACATCCATACAAAGGTAGATCTCTGATGGATAAAGGAATACCAAACTTTATGATCCCAAAATTCTCTACATGCTCACCACCGTGGGACGGAGTTAGCAGAGAACGTTTTATTACACTTTGGAATCTGTCAAAACCTATAATTATGTACTCCATTGGAAACTGTGGGCATATACTAGTTTTGAATTGGTAGAATATAGGATATAAGGGGCAGTCTGATAGATAGAGAGTTAGAAGGAGAGGAGGAAGGAACAAAGTCCAGAGGGAGTCAGGATCCTAAGACGGTAGCTATGAATTATGCCCTCACATATTCTTGCAAGTGTATAGTATGTGTATTAATTGTTTAAGTTTGTAAAACTGTTTGTGTTTTATGTATGTACCATGGTTAAGGAAGTTTAGATAAATTATAAGATTTATTATCATTGTGTTATCTTATCTTGTAATTTGTATCACCTATAATAAATGTACTAGACAAAATAGAGCTGGTATTCCAAGTCTTGAACTCATTTTCGGAATCACTAAAGTTATACATGAAATCTGCATATATTATATAAGGCTCTGCAAGTTGGGACAACTGACTTGTAGTCAAAGTATAGTACTTATATGTTCAATGAGCCAGGATTATATATCTCTGTAAAGTATATTTAGGCTTTGCCTGGAAATATTTCCTGGACAGTAGAGATATAGCTCCTTTAATCTGAGCCAATCACAGGTATGAAAATAGGAACGTCCACGCATTACATATTGTGTGATTGGACCAGTACTAAACATCACCCCTTTTTGTTATGAGCCCACCTATTTGTAAGCCTATTATAATACATTTGCAGATATAAAATACATAAACCATTATATCAATATATGATATAATAAATATATGTTATATAAGATTCCATAAATCAACATATCTCCATTTCATAGTGTCAACAACATTATCATCATACAGGATGGATTTTCAATCTGACATATATAGATTTCAATATACACCAATTAGGTTAGATAAAATACAAAACCCAATTTCAATATAAACCAATTAGGTTTAATCAGATGTAGAACCCGACGCGTTTCGTCCCTTAGGACTTCCTCAGGGGTATTAGATCTGAGTGAACAGAAAAAGTACAATGACTTAATACAATCACAATACATAATTCAATAAAACCATCCAGACCCATTGGTTAGATACAACATATTAAAAGTAAAAATCCATAATTTGGACTAAAGTATATATAATAACTAATTTAATAGTGCCAGTATATAGTGAAGATAGAGCAGGTGCCGTGGAAAAATTATTGTTTGATATACATACCAAAATATGTCGGAAGCTAATAACTCCAGACGAATTCCATATTTATAAAATCAAGATAAGCCTACACCAATAATAGACCTATAGTGAAAAAGGAGTATTTTTTTTTATTATTAAATGTGAGTAATTTTGCAATATAGATCACCCATGTGATAAAAATTAAAAAATACGTACCAATCAAACTCATAGACTGATACCAAAGTGACTTATTCCTTTGACCATTATTTATGAAAATGGTCAATAAGAATGGAGTGGGTCTAAACGTTTATATCAGACCTACAATTGAAAAAAGTATATATTGAAATAGGGAACCCACTTAGAATTAGGACCACCATTGTGAAAATAAGTGTTTGAATACATACCCATATACTGTGTGTTTTCACGCAACACTGGATAAATGTAAATTTTATTGGCCTCAAATCATGTAGATTGAGTGCCTAAAAACATTATAAATTCAAAATTAAAACTCTGAATTCATAATTTATCGTGTATCAAAAATAACCAATAGGTTGAATTCACAATATATGCATAGATACAATCCATTTTGATCACATATAATCCTCTAACTATATAGAACCATTGAACCCACAGAGCAGTATTACTTACTTCAATGCTGCCTCCTCTCTCAAAATCCAGTGAATGACTGAGAGTGGTAATAAGTCCACTTATTTATACCCCCTGGAGTATGACCTCATATCCTCTTAATGCCGATTGGTTAATAAAAATAACCTATAAACCTCTATATAGGTGCTTATATGGAGGGCCTTATTATACCCACCAGGTGCTAGATATATACCATATACTTTCTGATATAATATCTAGTTTAATATTCACGTGGAACCGCATGTATTCGACATGCGTTCCACGACCGGGTATATACTTCCGGTTTGTGCGTTCCACCGCCGTCACTTCCTGACTGGCGGGGACGTACATCACAGAGGCGGACCTTCATTGCGGACGTCCACTACTGGAGGAATGTGGACGCCCTCCGTCGCGTCACGGTGGTTGCCATAGCACCGCTACAAGAGAGGGGGAACCTAATTCACTGTTATGGTGACCATAGCACCAAATTATAATGGTTGCCATAACAACCGTTCGCTACAATTAATAAAAGGGTTACTAAGATTCCTTATAATGACGATCAAACAATATTAAAGTGATGATCGCCATAGCGATCAGGTGACATATTTAATAATAGCCTGATTGCCTCAAAAGAATACTTTTAATTAACAACTATATCTCGTTATGTTTTGATTATCTAAAACCTTTCTAGTAACTAGAGCCCCCCATCAGTAGTAGCAATGAATTATATATAGTATACCCCTAATTACTTAACTGCTCAAAAGGTTCAATAATTCCATATTTACAGCCAATAATACTCATATTACCTTATTGTATCCATAAACAAAATGCATTGGCCTAATCTCATAGTTGTAAAAACAGCTAATAATACTCATACCTACCTACCCATATTAGCATGGTCAAAGGAATAAGTCACTTTGGTATCAGTCTATGAGTTTGATTGGTACGTATTTTTTAATTTTTATCACATGGGTGATCTATATTGCAAAATTACTCACATTTAATAATAAAAAAAAATACTCATTTTTCACTATAGGTCTATTATTGGTGTAGGCTTATCTTGATTTTATAAATATGGAATTCGTCTGGAGTTATTAGCTTCCGACATATTTTGGTATGTATATCAAACAATAATTTTTCCACGGCACCTGCTCTATCTTCACTATATACTGGCACTATTAAATTAGTTATTATATATACTTTAGTCCAAATTATGGATTTTTACTTTTAATATGTTGTATCTAACCAATGGGTCTGGATGGTTTTATTGAATTATGTATTGTGATTGTATTAAGTCATTGTACTTTTTCTGTTCACTCAGATCTAATACCCCTGAGGAAGTCCTAAGGGACGAAACGCGTCGGGTTCTACATCTGATTAAACCTAATTGGTTTATATTGAAATTGGGTTTTGTATTTTATCTAACCTAATTGGTGTATATTGAAATCTATATATGTCAGATTGAAAATCCATCCTGTATGATGATAATGTTGTTGACACTATGAAATGGAGATAACATTGTGTTTTATGAATAAATTTTTTAAATTATTGTGACTGTCTGTAATAGATTAAGAAGTCATTAGCGCCCTCAGATTTGGTGTGTATGTAATATTTTTGAATTCTTGCTGACGAAGGATTCTTCTAGAGGTGCTGCTTATATATCCCAAGCGCAATTTGGTACCATTTTTGCTTGTACTATTGTCTGTCAGCTTCCGGATTGCTGCTGGGAAATGCCTATTGGTTTAGACAGGACCAAAAGGTCCCAAAAAGTCAGGAATATATTTGTGGAGGATGAGCAGGTAGTGGAATTGGAGGAGGAAGATGATTATTATAATTATCTCAATTCTTTGGAAAGATTGGCTTCCAAAGAAATGAGAAGCTGGTATGACCTTGTTACATTAGAGAAATATTTGGAGGTGGGTCGGATCCCAAGAGGATTACGAATTTCTAAACTGCCCACATTTGGGGGTGACAATATGCCTTTTCTTAAAAAATGGAATACTGTATTAGATGAATGTTCAGTGAAATTGATTAATTTAATTATCAGTGAACGTAAATCGGAAATGGTTAAACTACAGGAGGAAATTGTTAAGATTGAGACCTTTATAACCAAATTTGATGAAAGTGAAGAATATCAAAGGGATATGAAAGATTTGCAATACAAGATTGATAATCTTGAAAAAGATATCATTATAAGAAAACAAAAGAAATTTCAAAGAGATAAGAAGGATTATGCATGTGGGCAGATTTATAATCGTACCAATGATGTATATCCGATAGAAACACAGAAGGGCACTAGGAGGTATCCTCCAAAGGCTGAATATCAACCAATTGGCAGGTGGTACAGACCGGACACTCATAGGGGGGAGGATTTAGAAAGAAGATCCCGGTACGAATCCCATAGAGATGACTACCAAAGGAAATGGTTCCCTAGATCTAGGAAACAATCCTTCCAATATTGGGATTCTGTACATCAAAGAGAGGAAAATACGGGAAGGTATAACTATTCACGGAAGAGGGCCCCTCCCAATTGGAGATCGGAAAGGATGATTGAAAAGTCAGAGGTGTTTAGATCCCCCACTCCTGAGGTAAATGACAGACGGTATTTTTTAGAGGACAGATTGGGAAGACGGCCCAATATGCCTCATCGTCAGTGGAAGGAAGAGCTCCACACAAGGTTAGATTCCCCTCAGGCCAGAAAAAGAGGATTTGGCATAGACGAGGAACAAGAGGTGGACGAAAGGTCCCCCAAAAAAAGGAAGAACCTTCAGGTACAGGGGTCATCAATAATTCCAAAAAAGAATTATCAACAGCAGAACTCTCGGTTCTAGATAAGGGTCTGAAATTTGCCCCGGATGAGCATCTCGATAAGTTTAATCTCTTTATCGATTTGAATAAATATATACGTAGTCTTACGGTTCAACGTCATTTTATAAAAAATCCCTGTGTTGAAATCACACCCTCGAAAAAGCCTAAACCGTTGGTAGCCTTACCTTCGCGTTTTTATCCCGTAGAATCTCGAGGAAGTCATATTGACATCTTTTATGACTCCGTTAAAGAAGATTTCCGCAATATCAAATTAACCAGTTCTAGATATACGGGGAATTTAAATCCCCAAGAAAAACATGCAATTAAATTGTTGAAACAGGATGATAATACAATCATCAAACAGGCCGACAAAGGAGGTGCTGTGGTCATACAGGACGTTCAAACCTATATGGAGGAGTCCAATAGGTTACTTCTGGATGAAACCACATATGTGATTTTGAATAGGAATCCTACTGATGAGTTTTTAGAGCAATTGTCCTTACTTTTGAATAAAGGTTTAAAAGATGGATGCATTTGTATGGAGGAATATAACTACCTTTTGGTTAGATTCCCCATTATCCCGACGTTTTACCATATCCCTAAGGTCCACAAAAATAAAAATAACCCCCCCGGAAGACCCATAGTGGCGGGAGTGGATTCATTGACCGCGAATTTATCGCATTATGTAGATCTGAAATTACAGCCTTTGGTTTTATTGAACAAATCACATCTGAAAGATTCATCGTCTATATTGAACATTGTTAAAGATCTGGTTTGGTCCTCAGATATGGTGTGGATTACTATAGATGTTCAAGCATTGTATTCCAGTATCCCCCATTCTAAGGGAATTGAAGCCGTACAGAAAGCCCTTATTACAAACTCAGCAATGGAGGAAAAAGAGGTTGTGTTTCTTTTGAACTGCATCAGGTTCATATTGGAACATAACTTCTTTGAATATAACGGAAAGTTTTACTTGCAAACCCAGGGGACGGCGATGGGGACAAAATTTGCCCCCTCGTACGCGAACATCTTTATGGCAGCCTGGGAAATGAGTTACATCTATGGTTCCAGGTTTGAGGAAAACATAGTACTGTACAAACGCTATATAGACGACATCTTGATTATTTGGCAAGGGAACCCAGGGTTAATACCTGAGTTTATTCGATATATTAATGATAATGATAACAATCTCCGCTTTACACATTCAGAAGATCCTCTACAGATTGAGTATCTGGACTTGGAGTTAAAAGGTACACCAGGAGAATATATATTATCTAAAACCCATTTTAAGTCGGTAGACGCTAATAGTTACATTCCATTCTCAAGTTGCCACCATCCTACGTGGAAAAAAAGTGTTCCATATTCACAGTTTCTGAGAGTAAGACGCAATTGCAGTCATTTACATGACTATTGGTCTCAATCCCAAGTATTGGTTGATCGTTTCTTACAGAGAGGATATGATCTTCGCTCCATTGAGGAAGCTAGAGAAAAAGCTTCTACAAGAGAGAGAGTGGATCTTCTTGTTCCTAAACCTCAGATGGAGAAGAAAAAGCATATTAGACCATTTTTAACACAGTATAATAAGGAAAACCATCTAATTAGAAAAGTGCTTGACCGCCATTGGGGAATACTTAAGAAGGACCCTATACTTGGTTCTCATCTGCCAGCAAAACCACAGGTGGTCTTTCGGAGATCAACCAATCTTAAAAGTATACTTGCTCCAAGTAGATTTCAACAAAAAAACAAAACATCTAATCTAGAGAAAAAGAACTTTCTGTTAGAAAAAAAATCGGGCTGTTTCCCTTGTCAGAAATGCATATGCTGCAAATTTATGGATCGCACCAAGTTTGAATTCAAACTGGACACGGGGAGACGTTATTCGCTAGATGAGGTAGTTACTTGTACCAGCAGTTTTGTAATATATAAAATATCCTGCAGTTGTGGTTTAATTTATATAGGGAAAACCAAAAGGCAATTGAAAATAAGAGTACAAGAACATATGCGTAATATTAAAAACAAAGTAAGGACACACAGTTTACCGAGGCATTATGCGGACAAGCACAAATCTGAAGTTTTAACCACTAATTTTAGTTTTAGTGTATTGGAATTTGTTAAAGAACCTAAAAGAGGGGGTAGTAGGGAATTAATCCTTTCAAAACGTGAAAGCTTTTGGATATATACAATTAACTCTTTAACACCTTTTGGCTTAAATGAAGGGATTGATATCGCCTCTTTCATTTGAATTATGTTTAGTGTGAACATGTTAATTTGCTAATATGGGTAGGTAGGTATGAGTATTATTAGCTGTTTTTACAACTATGAGATTAGGCCAATGCATTTTGTTTATGGATACAATAAGGTAATATGAGTATTATTGGCTGTAAATATGGAATTATTGAACCTTTTGAGCAGTTAAGTAATTAGGGGTATACTATATATAATTCATTGCTACTACTGATGGGGGGCTCTAGTTACTAGAAAGGTTTTAGATAATCAAAACATAAGGAGATATAGTTGTTAATTAAAAGTATTCTTTTGAGGCAATCAGGCTATTATTAAATATGTCACCTGATCGCTATGGCGATCATCACTTTAATACTGTTTGATCGTCATTATAAGGAATCTTAGTAACCCTTTTATTAATTGTAGCGAACGGTTGTTATGGCAACCATTATAATTTGGTGCTATGGTCACCATAACAGTGAATTAGGTTCCCCCTCTCTTGTAGCGGTGCTATGGCAACCACCGTGACGCGACGGAGGGCGTCCACATTCCTCCAGTAGTGGACGTCCGCAATGAAGGTCCGCCTCTGTGATGTACGTCCCCGCCAGTCAGGAAGTGACGGCGGTGGAACGCACAAACCGGAAGTATATACCCGGTCGTGGAACGCATGTCGAATACATGCGGTTCCACGTGAATATTAAACTAGATATTATATCAGAAAGTATATGGTATATATCTAGCACCTGGTGGGTATAATAAGGTCCTCCATATAAGCACCTATATAGAGGTTTATAGGTTATTTTTATTAACCAATCGGCATTAAGAGGATATGAGGTCATACTCCAGGGGGTATAAATAAGTGGACTTATTACCACTCTCAGTCATTCACTGGATTTTGAGAGAGGAGGCAGCATTGAAGTAAGTAATACTGCTCTGTGGGTTCAATGGTTCTATATAGTTAGAGGATTATATGTGATCAAAATGGATTGTATCTATGCATATATTGTGAATTCAACCTATTGGTTATTTTTGATACACGATAAATTATGAATTCAGAGTTTTAATTTTGAATTTATAATGTTTTTAGGCACTCAATCTACATGATTTGAGGCCAATAAAATTTACATTTATCCAGTGTTGCGTGAAAACACACAGTATATGGGTATGTATTCAAACACTTATTTTCACAATGGTGGTCCTAATTCTAAGTGGGTTCCCTATTTCAATATATACTTTTTTCAATTGTAGGTCTGATATAAACGTTTAGACCCACTCCATTCTTATTGACCATTTTCATAAATAATGGTCAAAGGAATAAGTCACTTTGGTATCAGTCTATGAGTTTGATTGGTACGTATTTTTTAATTTTTATCACATGGGTGATCTATATTGCAAAATTACTCACATTTAATAATAAAAAAAAATACTCCTTTTTCACTATAGGTCTATTATTGGTGTAGGCTTATCTTGATTTTATAAATATGGAATTCGTCTGGAGTTATTAGCTTCCGACATATTTTGGTATGTATATCAAACAATAATTTTTCCACGGCACCTGCTCTATCTTCACTATATACTGGCACTATTAAATTAGTTATTATATATACTTTAGTCCAAATTATGGATTTTTACTTTTAATATGTTGTATCTAACCAATGGGTCTGGATGGTTTTATTGAATTATGTATTGTGATTGTATTAAGTCATTGTACTTTTTCTGTTCACTCAGATCTAATACCCCTGAGGAAGTCCTAAGGGACGAAACGCGTCGGGTTCTACATCTGATTAAACCTAATTGGTTTATATTGAAATTGGGTTTTGTATTTTATCTAACCTAATTGGTGTATATTGAAATCTATATATGTCAGATTGAAAATCCATCCTGTATGATGATAATGTTGTTGACACTATGAAATGGAGATAACATTGTGTTTTATGAATACATTTTTTAAATTATTGTGACTGTCTGTAATAGATTAAGAAGTCATTAGCGCCCTCAGATTTGTTGTGTATATATATATATATATATATATCACAATATACCCAACTACGCTGTGTGGTTTTGTAAAATAAATTTTATTTATTTGAAAGAGTTTCACAAAGACTTTTAGATTACTGGTACTATACAGCTGTCTTACACATTATTATCATTTGGTTTTTAACAAACACCAATAGCGCCCTCAGAATTGTTTTCCATATATATATATATATATATATATATAGATATATATATATATATATATACATACATACATACATACATACATACACATATATATATATATATCTCTGAAAATAGATGAAGAAACAACAGAGCGCCTATAGTGTACTATCCTTTAAATTAGTTTTTGTCACACGCAAGAATAATATTGCGTACCGGATTACGGCTTGACTCAATGCCTATCGATCCCCTGGTCTTTTAGTCCACGTCTCTGTCGAAATCGTTTGTTGATTTCAGTGTATTTCTCCCTGGAGCCTAGCACAACCGGGAGCTACATTGGCAAAACTGAGCGAAAATTTAAAGAAAGGATGTCAGCTCATAGGTCAGCCATCCGCAATGCTTGGGACACAGGTGATAGTGAACAACCCGTAGCCCGGCATTTTGTTCAGTTCAAACATCCAGTACATAGCATCAGATACAGAATGATAGACTGTGTCCTGGGTGATATGAGAGGAGGCAATAGAGGGGCGAAACTAGTACAATTAGAAACAAAATGGATAGTACGGTTGGGTGTAATACACCCTAGAGGTCTCAATGAAATGGTTTCTTATTCATGTTTTCTGAAATAATATATGTAGTGATAATCGCAAAACAGCACGTACAATTATAAGTCATGATTTTGTCAAGCATTTCAGCAGACATTATGTCAATGTAATGGAGTATTGTGTAAAAAAAGTGAATTACAAGTATGTAGCTGTTTATTATCTATCATATTTTTTCAGCCAGTAACACTGTTTACTGCATGCGATCTTGGTTGTTATGGTGATGGGTGTCTATTGCACGGCGCCGTCGCTTGACGATGACGTCATGTTTTATGCGGCTCGGCGGGTGAGTGGTCCCGGGACGAGCTGGCGGGAATGCACACGGGGTGACTATAAAGGTATGTACTTTGTTTTTATTCTTTATTAAAGCCTGACGACAGTAGGTGTGTCTACTAAAACGTTGCTGCATAATACCATCTTGCTGTGGAATTATTTAAGCCTGGAGTGCCGCATCCTTCTCGTGTATATTTATTCCTTTATGATGGCACCGGCTGCAGTTAAGTATTTGCCTTGGGAGTGCCAGACCTTGCATTGAATATATATATATATATATATATATATATATATATAAAGGAGGTACGTGGACCGGCACTCCCACTGCTGGAAATATGTGCCCCGGTGCCCTCTGGTACGAATGAGTTAGATAGAAGACGATGAGGTAGTCAGCGGCACTCAGGGTCTGGTTTCAGCAAGCAAGTGTATTGAGAAATCACGGCATAAAACCAACGTTTCGGGACAGACACGTCCCTTTGTCAAGGTGAGTAACAATTAAACAAGGAAAGAGAACATACCTTTATACCACAGAGAAGAAATCCCTCCGGTGCTCGTGCGTCCGGCGCCGCCCGCTACTCCCAGGCGAGACCCGGCGTCTTCCGCTAACGTCATTCAGCGGCGCCCGCCGGTACCATGGAGACCGAACAGCGCCGGCGCCACCCCGCGTGATGTGCTGAAATAAACAACAAGATACAGTGCTGCTAGTGGTAGCAGACCCATCACCAAGTGCTGCAATCAGCCACATAAGACGGACCTGCTACATGTCTGAATAAATACTCTAATAAAAACTGGGGAACACTTCCTGTAGGTCGGATCCGTGATCCTATGCAGATGCTTAATTCCGGTGCTAGCTGACAATGGTGTGTGCACAAATGGCTTGGTGTAAATAAAACTTGAAGTTAAATAGTTGTGCGTGCCTACTACAGTTGCTCCTGACTGGAGACCACTATTTACTATAGTGTTGCAAATTAGCATGTGTATTGGTAAGAAGGTCAAGAGTGAGAAAAGTGAACGTGAATAGGGAACCAAAAGTGTTGACAGAACAATAGCATGATCCTGTGGTCCGCCTAGGTGGCTGGCAGTTAAAGGACTAAGCATAGAATGTCCAAATTATTGAATGAAAGACAGAAGATCGGTGAATAAGAATTGGAGATGTGTCAGAAAATGTAATAAACGATGTCCTAGGTACCAAGGAGAGAGAAATAGAAGGACTGAAAGCAATAAATAACGGCTCTTCACTAATATTAAGTTGCAGCTAATTAATCTCTTATCTAAATGTCCTTGATTACATGAAATCCTGGCCAAGTCAAAGTTTTCTTATGATGAAGTCCTCTGGCCCAAATGGAGTTCTTTGTTCCCTGTACACCTTAAATCATACTGTTCATTTCTGCAGGAACAGATTCCAGGGCATTAATTCGTTTAAACCTTGTGGGTTGATAGTACCCAACTTATAGATCCATTTGGCCTCGATGCATAACAGTTTCCTTTCCCGGTTTCCGCCTCTTATAGATTTGGCCACATGGTCGATTAGGATATGTTTGAACTCATTGATGGTGTATCCTTTTTCGGCGAAATGTCTCACTACTGGTTGGTCTGAGGGCTTACCAGCTAATGCCTGCTTTATAGCCGACCGATGAAGGGCCATCCTCTCTCTGGCTGTTCTGATCGATTTACCTATGTAATAAAGGTTACGCGGGCATATTACCAGGTATATAATATATGAAGAAGTACATGCTAAAACATGCTGAATCTTGAATGAAGTGTCGTTATGAGGATGTTTGAATGTAGAGCCCATCAGCATATGGCTGCATGTAGTGCATTTTGGGCACTTATAGCAGCCTGATGGTCTAGTAAGGAACCCTCTGGGACGGTCTGAGTGCAGTCTGAAACCCGTGACATCTGTATGCACCACAACGTTTTTGATGTTGCGGCCCCTAGTGAAGCAAGGCATAGGGCGCCGGTCTTTAAACGTGGGTAAAGACTTGTCCGTGGCGATTATGGGCCATGAGGCTCTTGAGGCCCGGGGGACAACCGCACTTGCCATATTGTGTTTAGTTATAAACGGGATGATTTCATTTTGGGATTTGACTTTGGTTGTCATTAGACTGTCCCTGGGTACTTGAAGTATTTCTTTCTTATGTTGTAATAACTTTCGGTCATAACCCCGTTGGAGGAATTTATTGATCAATTTGTCCAGTTCGTCTTCCAGTGTTGATCGGTCACTTATTATCCTTGAGACTCTTATCATTTGGGACCGAGGGAGCCCCCTTAGAAGCCCCCTAGGGTGGTGGCTTTTGGCCCTTAGTATGGTGTTTTGGTCTGTCGGCTTGACATAAAGCCCTGTTTGTAATTTGTCACCGATGATGGACACACTGACGTCCAGGTAATTGATCTTGTCCTTACTGGTTTGATAGGTGAACTTAATCGGTGAATCTCGTGCATTAGCTGAGGTCATCAAATGCTCAAAGGATTCTTGTGATCCTGTCCATAATATGATCAAATCGTCTATATACCGGGTGTAGAGAAGGATATGGCTAGCTATTGATGGATTTTGAAAAAATACAGTTTGTTCTTCTTTAAACATATACGTTAGCAAAAGAAGGGGAGACGCTGCTCCCCATGGCACACCCAGTTTTTTGTCTAAAGAAGTGTCCATCAAACAAGAAAAAGTTCCTGGTAAGTATCAATTCCAATAGCTGGAGGAACAGCGTGTGGTCTAGGGAATCCATTTTCTCTGTTCTCAAGAATTCTTTCATAGCTGAAAGGCCCTCCCTATGAGGAATGCTGGTATAGAGACTATTTACGTCTATCACACAAAGTAGGGTGCCCATGGGAACTGTTTCAATAGATGACAAAAGCTGAAGAAAGCAGGTGGTATCTTTAATGAAGTGTTTTTGTCTCACTACCATTGGTTGCAGGATTTGTCCAGAAAAATGGAGATTGGCTGATAAATGGAATTTCTAGCTGAAATGATTGGGCGCCCTGGTGGGCGCTCCAGGTTCTTATGTATTTTCGGTACAGTGAAAAATAATGGGACTACCAGAAAGTCCTGTGTAAGAGCCTTCAATAAACTAGAGGGTATCAGTCCGTCTGCACACGCCGCTTTCATGATGGAATCTATCTCCCATTTGTAAATAGTTGTGGGGTCATGTAGAAGTTCTTCATAAATTTGAATGTCTGAGAGCTGTCGATGAGCTTCTTGCAAGTAATCTGTAAGATTTATGACTACAATGCCGCCCCCCTTATCGGTGAGCTTCTTGGGGGCTTAAAAGGATGTCATCATCCGCCCCGCCCACCAGGGCGCCCAATCATTTCAGCTAGAAATTCCATTTATCAGCCAATCTCCATTTTTCTGGACAAAATCCTGCAACCAATGGTAGTGAGACAAAAACACTTCATTAAAGATACCACCTGCTTTCTTCAGCTTTTGTCATCTATTGAAACAGTTCCCATGGGCACCCTACTTTGTGTGCTAGACGTAAATAGTCTCTATACCAGCATTACTCATAGGGAGGGTCTTTCAGCTATGAAAGAATTCTTGAGAACAGAGAAAATGGATTCGCTAGACCACACGCTGTTCCTCCAGCTATTGGAATTGATACTTACCAGGAACTTTTTCTTGTTTGATGGACGCTTCTTTCGACAAAAAACTGGGTGTGCCATGGGGAGCAGCGTCTCCCCTTCTTTTGTTAACGTCTATATGTTTAAAGAAGAACAAACTGTATTTTTTCAAAATCCATCAATATCTAGCCATATCCTTCTCTACACCCGGTATATAGATGATTTGTTCATATTATGGACAGGATCACAAGAATCCTTTGAGCATTTGATGACCTCAGCTAATGCACGAGATTCACCGATTAAGTTCACCTATCAAACCAGTAAGGACGAGATCAATTACCTGGACGTCAGTGTGTCCATCATCGGTGACAAATTACAAACAGGGCTTTATGTCAAGCCGACAGACCAAAACACCATACTAAGGGCCAATAGCCACCACCCTAGGGGGCTTCTAAGGGGGCTCCCTCGGTCCCAAATGATAAGAGTCTCAAGGATAATAAGTGACCGATCAACACTGGAAGACGAACTGGACAAATTGATCAATAAATTCCTCCAACGGGGTTATGACCGAAAGTTATTACAACAACATAAGAAATAAATACTTCAAGTGCCCAGGGACAGTGTAATGACGACCAAAGTCAAATCCCACAAAGAAATCATCCCGTTTATAACTAAACACAATACGGCAAGTGCGGTTGTCCCCCGGGCCTCAAGAGCCTCATGGCCCATAGTCGCCACGGACAAGTCTTTACCCACGTTTAAAGACCTATGCCTTGCTTCACTAGGGGCCGCAACATCAAAAACGTTGTGGTGCATACAGATGTCATGGGTTTCAGACTGCACTTAGACCGTCCCAGAGGGTTCCTTACTAGACCATCAGGCTGCTATGAGTGCCCAAAATGCACTACATGCAGCCATATGCTGACGGGCTCTACATTCAAACATCCTCATAACGACACTTCATTCAAGATTCAACATGTTTTAACATGTACTTCTTCATATATTATATACCTGGTAATATGCCCGCGTAACCTTTATTACATAGGTAAATCGATCAGAACAGCCAGAGAGAGGATGGCCCTTCATCGGTCGGCTATAAAGCAGGCATTAGCTGGTAAGCCCTCAGACCAACCAGTAGCGAGACATTTCGCCGAAAAAGGACACACCATCAATGAGTTCAAACATATCCTAATCGACCATGTGGCCAAATCTATAAGAGGCGGAAACCGGGAAAGGAAACTGTTATGCATCGAGGCCAAATGGATCTATAAGTTGGGTACTATCAACCCACAGGGTTTAAACGAATTAATGCCCTGGAATCTTTTCCTGCAGAAATGAACAGTATGATTTAAGGTGTACAGGGAACAAAGAACTCCATTTGGGCCAGAGGACTTCATCATAAGAAAACTTTGACTTGGCCAGGATTTCATGTAATCAAGGACATTTAGATAAGAGATTAATTAGCTGCAACTTAATATTAGTGAGGAGCCGTTATTTGTTGCCTTCAGTCCTTCTATTTCTCTCTCCTTGCTACCTAGGACATCGTTTATTACAACTTTTGACACATCTCTAATTCTTATTCACCGATCTTCTGTCTTTCGTTCATTAATTTGGACATTCTATGCTTAGTCCTTTAACTGCCAGCCACCTAGGCAGACCACAGGATCATGCTATTGTTCTGTCAACACTTTTGGTTCCCTATTCACGGTTACTTTCCTCACTCTTGACCTTCTTACCAATACACATGCTAATTTGCAACACTATAGTAAATAGTGGTCTCCAGTCAGGAGCAACTGTAGTAGGCACGCACAACTATTTAACTTCAAGTTTTATTTACACTAAGCCATTTGTGCACACACCATTGTCTGCTAGCACCGGAATTAAGCATCTGCATAGGATCACGGATCCGACATACAGGAAGTGTTCCCCAGTTTTTATTAGAGTATTTATTAAGACATGTAGCAGGTCCGTCTTATGTGGCTGATTGCAGCACTTGGTGATGGGTCTGCTAACACTAACAGCACTGTATCTTGTTGTTTATTTCAGCACGTCACGCGGGGGGCGCCAGCGCTGTTCGGTGTCCATGGTACCGGCGGGCGCCGCTGAATGATGTTAGCAGAAGACGCCGGGTCTCGCCTGGGAGTAGCGGGCGGCGCCAGACGCACGAGCACCGGAGGGATTTCTTCTCTGTGGTATAAAGGTATGTTCTCTTTCCTTGTTTATTTGTTACTCACCTTGACAAAGGGACGTGTCTGTCCCGAAACGTTGGTTTTATGCCGTGATTTCTCAATACACTTGCTTGCTGAAACAAGACCCTGAGTGCCGCTGACTACCTCATCGTCCTCTATATATATATATATATATATATATATATAAAATGTTCCTGGACCAGCACTTCCTTAAAGTATATTAGCAGCTCCGGTGCATTCAGCAGAAAATAGCCATGTGTAGTACTGAAGCAGCTGCACTCAGAAGACTTAAATAAATCAAAAATGTATTATAAACCCATCAATACATGACACCAACGTTTCGGGGCCACACTCCCCTTTGTCCAGGTGAGCAAACAGTGATGAAAAACTAAACATACCTTAAATACCTGTGAGAAGCCCGCCAACGTGAACGCCGATGGAGACCTGTGCTTCCCGTCTCCTGATGCGGCGCCTTCCAAGTGCATCATGAGAGACAGGATCCTGAAGGTCAGAATGCCAACAGATCCTGGCAGTGAGTAACAGGGTTAGGCACAAGTGGGAGGGTAAGGGTTAGGCTGCAGGAGGGGACGGTTAGGGTTAGACTGCGGGAGGGGTGGGTTAGGGTTACAGTTAGGGTTAGAATACTCAGCGGGATCCGTCGGCATTGTGACCGACAGGATTCTGCTGTCGGGTTCCTGACCAACTGCATTTCATACCCATACCCCAGAATATTGTATATGCAATATAAAAAATAAATAATAAATTATGAGGTTGTTGTTTTGTCTAAGGCAAAAAATGTATTAGGCAATTAATGCACCTGCCTATGTGTAGATCGCTAAGTGAACACCCTCTCCATCTTGAAGAAACAGCACAGCATGAGCTCATACCCCCTATCACCCCCACCCCCCCGGTATCCGTTCACATGGTCGACCATGTTATGGTCGACAGTCATTAGGTCGACCACTATTGGTCGACATTGACATGGTCGACATGGACACATGGCCGACGCGTGAAAATTGTCGACACATGAAAAGGTCGACATGAGTTTTTTAACTTTTTTTTCTTTTGGGGAACTTTTCCATACTTTACGATCCACGTGGACTACGATTGGAACGGTAATCTGTGCCGAGCGAAGCGGTAGCGGAGCGAAGGCACCATGCCCGAAGCATGGTGAGCGAATCGAGCCATGCGAGGGGACGCGGTGCACTAATTGGGGTTCCCAGTCACTTTACGCAAAAAACGACACCAAAAAAAGTAAAAAAACTCATGTCGGCCTTTTCATGTGTCGACCTTTCATGTGTCGACCATTTTCATGTGTCGACCATGTGTCCATGTCGACCATGTCAATGTCGACCAATAGTGGTCGACCTAATGACTGTCGACCATAACATGGTCGACCATTCATACCGGAACCCACCCCCCTTTCTCATTACATCCCACCCCATGTCAATATCCTGGTTGACAACATTTCACTATCACCAGTTCCCCAAGCCTGTTGTCTTTTGGTGTAATTCACAATTCTGTCTCCAGCTTTATCTCATGCATCTAATCCGGTGAGCTTCTTTGAGTTTTTGTAAGAAAATGCCCCTTTGGGACAAGTGGGTAAATATGAGCGCCAGAGATTGTGTAGTGGTGTAGGAAAAATATAGTATATCATACAGTATATACCGTAGTTAGTATAGGGGAGAAAGGAGGAGGTGGGGGAGGGGTAGGAGAGACTGAGGATGAGTAATGCTGATGTTAGGTGCCGTGGTCCGCGGCGCCGCTCGGTCTGCTTCCGAGCGACGCTCACGGCCGCCGCACCTCCCTCCCTGCCCGCCCGGCGCCTAGCAACGCCAGGACGCCATGCGTACTGTAGCCGCCGGGTCCCTGGCAATGCTAGGACGCCAGGCGTCCTCAGCCGCTGGGTCCATAGCAACGGGGACGCCATTGGCGGACCGCGTTCCCCGTTGCCATATAGGATTGTTTAGTTGCTCGTGCAGCAGGGCAGCTGCACGGCAACTAGTAATTAGGGTCTTGGAGCTGGTCTTGCTGGCCCTCCTGTCATTGGCCAGCAGGGTCTTTTATGGGAGCCAGCACACTGCAGCCTCGCCGGTGATAGCTTCCTGTATGCTGTTCCTGCCTTGTAACGTCTGTTCCTGGTCAGCTGTATCTGGTCGATCCTGCTCCCTGTGCTCCTGAGTCCTGGAGTTCTGAAGCCGGTCCTGGGAATCCTTCCTGTCCAAGTGAACCTGTTGCAGTCATCTGGGGGTTCTCGTTTGTTGGGGTTCTCTCCCGGTTTCGTGAGTAGCGGCTTCTGCTGCGTGTTGCGGCCAAGGCCGCTTAGTCCTTGTGTTACTTTTGTATTGGTGGTTTTTGCGGAGGTTTCCGCTTTTCACTGTCCTCCCCGGAACTCGGCGTTGCCGTGTGGGGTAGTGGACAGTGGTATCTTTTGTTGTTCTTTTCCTTTGGCGGCATGCCGCACATATATTTAGTTTTAGGGTAGTTAGTAGCCCCTAGCTTTCTGTTTGCTTTAGTTAGAGGTCCCCTTGTTATTATCCTGTCTCGGTTCACGCCTTGTCTCACTCTAAGACCTGGGGGCATCGGAGTTGGGCAGACCTAATCCGCCCTTCAAACGCAGCTGCCGTGGGCCCAAGAAACCATAGTCACTCAGGCGTGAACTGACCACACGGGTAAAACAACGGAGGTAGGGTGCTAGGGGCTATTCCCGTACCACCCCTTATTTCAGTGTCACGTCCTGGTGCTCTGGACTCACTTTGCAACATCTCTCCAGTTCTGAGCATCAGGAACGTAACAGCTGATAGATTGAGCAAGGAAGGGAAAAGGAAAACAATAAATAAATAAAAAGGAAAATAATAAATAATATATAAAAATATATAAATGAGCAAGAAAAAATTTAAACAGTTCAATTAAGTTCTTGTTTGGTGGAAGTCACAGCACTTTAGTCCGTTAGATGCCCCACTGGGCTGGTAGCAAGCTCTCCCTGTCTTACCGTAAAACAATGTTGGCGGTATTGCTCTGACCGCTGTGGAGGTACGGGCATGCTTCGGGATCCCAATAAAGTGGCAAGTGACAGTGATCAAGAAGATGACATTGATTTTTTAGAAACGGTATGGGGCACAGAAGAACCATCAGACTACGTCTTGTCGGCCCAGAAGAAGAAAAGAAAACACAACCCAACATAAGAAAAAGAGGTACAAGAGGAGGAAAAAAAAAGAAAGAACAAAAAGAAAACACTAGAATTAAAAATTTTTAACTTAAGCCAGAAAATTCTAACCAAAGAAGAGAAGAATGTCCTTAAGAAAGGACCAAAATTTGCACCCCTTTCAGGAATTAATAAATGCGATGTGTATGTTGATACACAAAAATTTATAAGGAAAGTATGTATTAAAAAAAATTCCAAAGAAAAAACTACACATACAAATATGGAGATACCAACAGAATATAAACAAACTGATCTTACACCAACATCAACTTTCTTTCCAAGTCACGTCAAAAGAGCACATATAACCACATTTCAAAAATTGGTGGAAAAAGACAAGGAAAATCTACCTGACAGAACGAGGACAAAATATAACCTTACAATACAAGAAAAGAAATCACTTGAAGCCTTGAAAAACGACAAAACGATTGTAATAAAGCCAGCCGATAAAGGCGGAGGGGTTGTGATCCAGGACACATTAAGATACAAAGAAGAAGCTTCCAACCTTTTGAGTGACTCAAGCCCTATTGAAAGGTAAAAAAGGACCCAACAGAAGAATTTCAGAAAAAGCTCAATGAAAATCTGGGTGAAGGCCTTGATATGGGTATACTAACACAAAAAGAACATGACTATATCGCCATAAAATATCCACGAATACCAACATTTATCTCCCAAAGGTACATAAACACCAGAAAAATCCACCAGGAAGACCCATTCTCTCTGGGATTGGCTCAATAACATCAAATTTATCAAAATACCTAAACATTTTTCTACAAGATCTGGTAATGCAACAACAGAGTTACCTAAAGGATACTATGAGCATTCTACAAATACTGGACAAGCTCAAATGGGAAATCTCCTACATTCTGTGCACCAACGGCATAAAGTCACTATACACCGTGATAGACCATAAAGCAGGCTGTGAAGTGAGACATCATTATCTATCCAGCCAAACCAACATAGCAAACGCACATATCAACTTTCTTTTGGAGAACATACTGTAGATTTCATTCTTTGACAAAATTATTTCTGGTATGACGGAGAATTATAGAAACAGGATCAAGGAACAGTGATGGGGACGTCCTTCGCACCAAGCTACGCCAACCTTTTCGTAGCTTGGTGGGAGGACCAGATCATTTGGTCAAACAAACCCTTCCAGGTAAGAACATCTTAACGTGGAAAAGGTATATAGGCGATGCATTCTTCGTCTGGACAGGTCAACAAGAAGAATTAGACGCATTCCTGATGTACATGAACACTCGTCAGTTGATCCTAGAATTCACCTCCACAACCAGTCAAGAAATGGTTATTTTCCTGGATCTAGAAATATATATAAAGAACAACAGGCTGCAAACAAGAACACACATCAAGAAAGTAAATGGAAACTCTTTGCTCTCACATCAAAGTAATCATCACCAGCAGTGGATCAAGAACATTCCAGGTGGACAGTTCCGTAGACTACAAAGAAACTGCATAGAAGACACGACTTTTAAACAGCAAAGCAAAGAACTCAAATAGAAATTCATGCAAAAAGGCTACAAAGAATCAGTACTACAACATCAACTGGAGAACATTGATAAATTAGAAAGAAGTGAACTGATAAATTACAAATCAAAAAAAGAAACAGATAGACAAATCTCATTTATTACACAATACAATAGCAATCATGTGGAAATTGAGAAAATTCTGAACACTCACTGGCATATCCTCTTCTTGGACGAAAATTTAAGGAAAGAACTACCTTCAAAACCAAACCTTCAAAACCAAAAATAATCCTCAAACAAACAAAAAGCTACCTTCCGAAATCGGAAAACCAGAGCACGAAAAAAGGATCAGAAGTGTTCCACTACTGCACAAACTGTATGGGTTGAAGGAACAAGAACAAAGGAACAAGACCAACAAAAACAGTAATATCAAGAATAACACAAAAAGAACACATGATTAAAGAACAGATATCGTGCCATTCGGAAGGAGTCATATACTTATTGGAATGCCCATGCGGCCTCCAATATGTAAGCCAAACAAAAAGAAAATTGAAAGTCAGAATCGCCGAACATATTTACAATATAAAATGAGGCCTGAAAACCTACAGCGTATCCGCACACTTTGAAGAAAAACATAACCAAGATCCAAAAGGACTCATATTCACAGGAATCTAATTGGTAACTGCTCATTGCAGAGGAGAATACATAGTAAAGACAATGAAAATCAACAAAACCAAATGGATATACAAACTAAAAACAATAGAACCAGAAGGACTGAATATCGACATAGAACTGAAAGTATTTCTCTAACAAAAGAAAAGTAAAAGAAATAAGCTTCATCAGGAAGATCTAAAAATATATAGACAAAAAAGCTTCATCACGAAGAGCAAAGAAACAACAGAAAAAATATATAAAAGATATAAAGAAGAACATGTGTCCATGATTCAACGCTATCTATCACCATTACTATTTAACCTGACAATGTCTATAATATTTGTCCTATTAAAAACACGTTAAAGGTTAAAGAACACAGTACGCAATTGGCGCAAAAAGTACCGCAAGGGTACTCCCTTAACTGTACCTTAAGGAATGTACTTATACTGTAAACATTTGTGCAGTGACAATGTGTAGATGTAATGCAGTGTAACCTTGTTAGCTTAAAAGCTGTATGAGCGACTATGACGCTCTGAGAACCTTTATGCATTTATAATAATCAATCAAATACCGGTCTAAGGTTCCAACGCCTTTAGTGAGAGGATGAACGTTCAAAAAGAATAATACAATACAAGATATACACTACCAAAATAACATAGAATATCTAACCAAGTTACTACACATTAAATACAATAAAGACACAATTACTTTTAAAAGGAGAAGGAGAGAGAGAATGGCTTATAACATTAAATAAGAGACAATATGGTTGCAGAGGAACTTACACATGTGAGAAACAATCGCTGCGCAGTTAGTCAATGCTGAGAATCTTTGTGGAGAGTATACTTGAGCTTACCCATACTGGCTGTCCCTATATACACATCACCCAGCAACAACACAATGGTACCGCATGGGACAGAAGCTAGACTCCATTTTGGGAAAACTCCCATGATTCCAAAGACTGCAACACATGGTTGAAAGGGAATGCTAGCAGCCATTTTAGATTTGCAAGTCCAAACACATGGCACTCTCTGCTACACCACAATCACATAGCAGAAGACACAAGACTCCACTATATTCCAAAATGTCCAAACCTCAACACAATGCATATGTGCTGATTTTACAATTCCAAACCACCTAACTCACCTTTCACAATTTCAAGCCAACACAGTATCTCCATAACCAGGTACCCACAAGTATCAGCCTGCTATTGCTACAAGCACATGACTACAGTAACAAAAGGAAGTATGTTTTGACTTCAAACCTTCAGCAAGATGTATCATGTAAAACTACTATAATCTGTTATAAATCACCATCCATAAATGTATACCAGAGATGCTATGCTACAGATTGTCTACTGTTCCAATTCATTACAGATTTCATAGAGTATTATCACCAACACATAACAATCACACAACTGTACAAGCATCATTAATCTTAAGCCATTTGTATCTCCAAACCAACCACTCTATTCCAATCACTCCACAACTACTCTACCTCAAACACATATTTAAACTATTCTATGCCAATCAGCCATGTGATATTGAGATTATGATACTTAGCCTTTGTAAGGTGCCTGGTGATGATCCAGCCATGCTTCTGAGAGCTTTGTTCTGAGTGTAGCTACAGTACATCTGTTCTCTGAGTTCACAAGCAACTGAACCCTGACCTCTACTCTAGCCAGGAACTACATTCCTGTGACTAGTTGCTGGGGGAGGGGTCTCTCTTCCTTTGTATATGCTGATCAGGTTCAGTCCTGAACTGTATCATTCATTGTTCTAACAAAGTGATTTTCAGCTTTTATACATATAATCATATCTATCCGCTGCAATGTCCCACAACTTCACAACAAGTATCAAATTAATCTACACACCAATGTGCTTGTTTCAATAGTAAACATGACGGGCTTATCTGGTTCGGTTCAAATAATACACATTCATGACATTAATTCATTAGCTAATTTTAAATCTCCATGATGTCTGGTGCTTGATATTATTATAATTATGTACTGTATGAAATAAGTGTCGAATCCATCTCTGTGCCATGTCCGTGTAAATGCGTGTGTTACCATATATTGCTGTGCTCGCTGCGCATATTTGCAAGTATAGCGACTTAAATGTGTGCAGTTTGTATGTTCTCTCTATGCAATATTTTTGACTTTGACAGTCCACCCTTTGGCAGTCACCAATAACTGCCACTTCCTAAATCATTTCAAAAAGAGAAAAATATATGTCATATGTAAATACATTTCTATGATTGGGTAAGGGAGGAGAGAAGAAGGTGGGAAAAGGGTATGACCTAGTGAGATAGCAGAAGCATGTGTGTATGAATCCATGTTTGGGGGGTCATGTGTCATCGTGCCGTACGTGTTTTAAATCAAGCTTCGAGGTATTGCGAAGTATACATTTGAATTCCTTCTTATCCCGTGGTACGGGTCTGTGGATGGGCTGTCAAACTTTACCGAGCTCTCTTCGGCTTTTGGTTACAACAAAATGGGGGAGCACATTTTAGTTGGTGATACATGAATGGGGGAATATGTGAATGCTGATATCTGTGCCTGTATTCCCTATCGACTATGTGTGTTATTACCTGAAGGTTGTAGAGATGAAGATAAGAAACAATTATGGTAAATGCAGTGGTATTCTATGTCAGGTTAATGAACATTTGTCGGTTGAAGTCTTGTTTGGTGTCTGTTGAATGCAGTCTTCTTTGGGCTTTTGCCAATAGGTGTGAGCAAAAGCTTTGTCAATGTCCATAGACTTACAAAAAGTGTTGGGCTAGCGTAAATTTAAAATTTCTAGGGAAACTGGGGGTCTATGGCATAGTTCATCAATTATCTGTGTACAAGGTTGTCAAAACTTCTTCTTTTAATCCATCTGTTGTCTGTATACAGGATCGCCAAATTCCTCTTCCAAGTGGGTCTTTTTACCTTGGAGAAAGATAAAGGAGAAACGGGTGAAAGAAACAGGTCGTGGAATCACCTTTTATCACAGCGTGGTTTCAATGGTTGGGTCGTAAATCAAATCCATTTTGTTATGCGATACAGTCATTATTTCAGGTAGTACTTTTCCAATATAACATAATCCTTCTGAGTTTGGGGCAAGCCGCTCATACGCCTTTCTCCCGCATATGAAATATGCATCATCGGGGAGAACATATGGGACTGAATATGTCATTACCATGTTACACATTTTCCATGTGAACTCTCCTAACCCTAATTCTCCCATCTGTTTAGTACACCTATCAGTTTGTACGATTTGTGCACTGTATCCTGGTGATACCTCTCCAACTCTCATGATCCTACTTCCTAGGGTATACCTATATCGGAAAGATTTTCCACTAACGGCTATGTGGCGTATAAGCTCTGTATCTGTAGGCATTCTATCCGCTCTATATAAAAAGGTCATGGTTTGGTTACTCCATGACACTTCCTAATTTCCCGGCTTTCGGGGATTGGAAATGTTAAAACATACTAGGGGTCTCTCCACATGATATTGGTGGAGCTTCAAACTAGGAGGACTAGAGATATTAAACCTCCTGTCCACCGGCCTCCCACCACTTAGCTCAAGTACCTCCCCTATCGTTAAAAGGAAATGGTACTAGTCCTAGCTTGCTGTGGCCTTGAGGTACTTGAGAGCATACCCAACAATCTGTCTGATTTAACACTTTACCCACTAAGGAGTGATAGTCACTCAATGGGTGCCGGTCCATGTTAATGTTAAAACTGGACTGATATTTCTTGATGCACCCATCCTCTACTACACTGTCACAGAGTCTACAGATACAGTTCTCTTTTCAGCTAACAATCCTTCACAATGTTTACAAATAACATGGCTGCTAGATCGTTTCCGGTACTCGCCTTTGCTTGGTGATTGTGTTGCTATTGGAAATTTACACCTCCGTCTCAGTCATCAGAAACCCATTCTGGATCCTTTCTCGACCTCACTGGTACTCTCACCGAAACAGACTGCTCTGGTCAACATCATGGTTAACAGGAAAACACGGATCACAGTCTCTTGAGGCGAGTCCATCTTACAGGAGGAGAAAAGGAGAAATTTGTAATGGGGGTACAGGAAAACAGTTTGAGGGGGAGAGAAACTTGTTACGATAATTAGTTCTCTAGTCTTGTTGTTCTTCTCGTTCTGCTGTCATCTCAAAGGTGCTGTCTCTCAGTCTTCCAAACGAACATTCCGGTGATGCAATATTCCTTCCAAACCAGCGATCTTTCTGTAAGAAGCAAAAATCTTGCATTACCATTTGTCTAACTGATGTGTGACATACCATCTTTAAAACATGAAAACATGAGTGAGAAGAGAGAAAACAAAAAAAAACAAAAGAGAGAGAGAACAATTCATATATATATATATATATATATATATATATATATATATATAACATAACACATCAATAAACAACAACAGGAAAAAAAACATTTTTTTCAAACATTTTAAAACATTGTCAGATCATCAGGCTGTCATATCTACATGTCCAATGGTTTCCTTGCGCAGTCCCTCCCACCAGCACCTCCATACTCCACCCTCTGGATCTGGCCAGGATACATTGATGCGGATAGGTCATGCTGGGGTTTGGTAGACTTCTGCAAAGACCAAGCAGATATGCAATGTTTGAGTCCTATCAATAATCGTCAGAGATGGGGAGAGAAAAGAAACATTTCACAGATACATTTACAACGTTTCACCCGGTCATTCCTGTGTCTTCAGGGAATGACCTCCCAATTTATTAACTGTTACCTCAGGCTTACCATCAGTCCTAATGATCACCTTTTATAATTTGGTGTGTCATATTCATGCTCATATTCATGTCTAGGGGGTCTGATTTTATGTGGGCTGTTGCAGTTACTGGCATAATGCCCTTCTCTTTTGCAAAGATCACAAACCCTGGGCTTCCTCCAAGTGTCAGTGAAATGGGGTCTTGGTTGATTTGATGCCTCCTCAAACGCTTGGATGCTCATCACCATCAACCGCTTTCCCTGTACCTCTCTGATTCCTTGGATACCATGATTATGTCGTTGTCTAGGGAGTTGATATACCTTCTGTGAATCTTTGATCATACACTTAGATCTTTCCTAGGATCTGGGAAATCAGACATGATTGATCTCAATTCTGTCCGGGACCAGGGATGGCGCATTGCACTGTCCTTGACGGGAATGATTCCCTGATCGTCAGTCTTCCCATTGGGGACTGTGATCACCCTGACAGGACTAAATTCAATTACATCACCTTGTGTTGGTCTTACAATATAGGGTACATTTGTTTGCGCGTGATATATAACACCGTACGTACCTGTGGACACGACCTCACCTGACCCTCTGTTAGGGGGTTTGATTACTGTCTTTACCAATTTGGTCGCGTCCACCTGGATGTCTTGTAGGCTGGCTGCTGGAAGAGGTGCCGATATCGTGCTGGGCTCACTTTCTTGCTGGTAATCCTGAGGGAAGTTTAACATGGGGTGCGACTTGCACAGGTTAACATTTGTGATTTTTACACTTTCATTTTTATAAACATTATTACATTTGTTACTTTCATTCTTAATACAGTTACTAAGTGCATTTTTATCGTACACCATTGCGCCAATCTTTGCAACCATAATCCTCTCCATTGCCATGTCTCTCTTCCCAAGATGAGGGTCAGATATGTAAGTTAAATTTCTTTGCATTTCACTTTCCTGTTGCCATAACTGTAAACAATCATAATGTGTAATTCGTTGCTTCCAGGATTTTATGAGACAGATCCTTCGCCTTAAATTATGCAGTACCTCTGAGTCAAAACTACCTATCCCAGGAAATGGTGCTTTATCCCCCACAGTCATTCGTGTCCATTCGTCACAAAAGGTCTCAGTGTGGGGACCATACCTCCCCCACATTACTAACCGAGCAGACCCTCGGGGTCTGCAAGCCTCTGCAGCCTGAACTCTGACTGCTGAACGTCCCTGTGTTGTGCACTTGGCTGCCATTGTGGACCTTTTTTTAACACAGAAAAACTTCCTAAAATGCACCAAACACAGAAGTCTACGGTGGAAGTTCTCCAAGCTCTACCACCAGCTTCTTCTGCTCCGAGTACACGGATCCGCCCCTTTTAGCAGACACACGTAGCCGTTGCAGGCCCTACCTCTAGAGATTTTCCTGTGAGACCAGCGAAAATTCCCTTCCTTTTACTTTACACAAATCACGCTTGCATGTGCTTCCCACAACACGTATGAGGGCAATTTACCTCGTATCACGTTGCGTTATTGGTCACACCTACAACCGTGCGGTCCAATCATACCACTTATAGACACTTGTTGCCCATAAATGGTAGGATCATTGGAGTCTCCCTACTGTGCTCCAAAACAGCCAGAGCGTAATACAACGAAAACTTTATCACACTCCGTCGCACGTTTTCACTTAGACCGTGCTCATCACGTATTCACCTTGACCGTGATTCACCAAGACTTACTTCACCAAGATTTACTTCACCAAGATTTCACCAAGACTTCACCAAGAGGAGTTCAATACACTCATACCGTTTTCAACCCACTATCATTCTATAGTTTTCTGATCAGAAAAATCATTTCCCGTAATCTGATAGCTCTCCCCAGAGGCATTACTGTAAGGTAAGGTATTTAAACTAAATTTTGGAAACTGAACAAATGTGTGCTATTGTCTTGTGGCTTCTGTATCGCCTTACTATAAATGTAAGCAATATTTCACTATATAAACGCTTACCAAACACCACACAGTATCTTCTATGCTGTGTGCTTGTTTTTACAATTACTCTTTTAAGTATTACTCCTTAATGTATCATTTTTACTCTTTAACTACCAATAGCAACAAATCTTTCTCAGCACGTTATCAATTATGAAATGGCAACCAGGAAGGTGAGATGTGAAAATTACACAAATGAACATGCAATTCTAAATTTAATCTAATAACATACATTAATGTAAGCACACGCATATAGATATTACATATAAGTACCAATCACTATTACTTATGATTGACTATGATATAGATTAAATAAATGCATTAAAAAAAAACTCATTAAATGATGATTTCTTTTTGACAATGGATGGCTGATTATTTCCTGAGTCAACTGAAAATCAGCCGCTTAGGGGAAAAAAAAATTGACCTTCCCAAATTGGCCGCTGCTCCTCCCCCTTCCACCTCCATGAGGGTCACACAAAATGGTGGACAGACCATGCGGCCTCTTGTCACAAAGAAAGTCATCATTCAAACTCCTAAAGTTATTCTAGGCCTGAGTTTAAAAAAAAAAAACTATATCAAGGCTATGCAGTAACTTTTAAAAATAATTTTAAACCTATTTAAACAGACAAACCATCCAATCTGCGTGTGTAGTTGGCACCAAATAGAAATAAAAAAAAAAAACAGATTTTCAAAGACAATAACGTACTGTTCCTACCTTCCAGTTCCCGAATTCCCTCAGCACTCCTTACCAAGTGAAGCAGACAATTAACTGGTCAGCACTGCAGTATCCCTGACCTCCAAACGGTTTAACGAGGGATAATACCTTTTCCGCCCTTTGCTGACCGATAATGTCTGCTAAAATTACCTAGTGCAGATATGTGAAGACCGGAGGACGAGCTCCCAATTGACAATGTCTATAATATTTGTCCTATTAAAAACACGTTAAAGGTTAAAGAACACAGTACGCAATTGGCGCAAAAAGTACCGCAAGGGTACTCCCTTAACTGTACCTTAAGGAATGTACTTATACTGTAAACATTTGTGCAGTGACAATGTGTAGATGTAATGCAGTGTAACCTTGTTAGCTTAAAAGCTGTATGAGCGACTATGACGCTCTGAGAACCTTTATGCATTTATAATAATCAATCAAATACCGGTCTAAGGTTCCAACGCCTTTAGTGAGAGGATTAACGTTCAAAAAGAATAATACAATACAAGCTATACACTACCATAGAATATCTAACCAAGTTACTACACATAAAATACAATAAAGACACAATTACTTTTAAAAGGAGAAGGAGAGAGAGAATGGCTTATAACATTAAATAAGAGACAATATGGTTGCAGAGGAACTTACACATGTGAGAAACAATCGCTGCGCAGTTAGTCAATGCTGAGAATCTTTGTGGAGAGTATACTTGAGCTTACCCATACTGGCTGTCCCTATATACACATCACCCAGCAACAACACAATGGTACCGCATGGGACAGAAGCTAGACTCCCTTTTGGGAAAACTCCCATGATTCCAAAGACTGCAACACATGGTTGAAAGGGAATGCTAGCAGCCATTTTAGATTTGCAAGTCCAAACACATGGCACTCTCTGCTACACCACAATCACATAGCAGAAGACACAAGACTCCACTATATTCCAAAATGTCCAAACCTCAACACAATGCATATGTGCTGATTTTACAATTCCAAACCACCTAACTCACCTTTTACAATTTCATGCCAACACAGTATCTCCATAACCAGGTACCCACAAGTATCAGCCTGCTATTGCTACAAGCACATGACTACAGTAACAAAAGGAAGTATGTTTTGACTTCAAACCTTCAGCAAGATGTATCATGTAAAACTACTATAATCTGTTATAAATCACCATCCATAAATGTATACCAGAGATGCTATGCTACAGATTGTCTACTGTTCCAATTCATTACAGATTTCATAGAGTATTATCACCAACACATAACAATCACACAACTGTACAAGCATCATTAATCTTAAGCCATTTGTATCTCCAAACCAACCACTCTATTCCAATCACTCCACAACTACTCTACCTCAAACACATATTTAAACTATTCTATGCCAATCAGCCATGTGATATTGAGATTATGATACTTAGCCTTTGTAAGGTGCCTGGTGATGATCCAGCCATGCTTCTGAGAGCTTTGTTCTGAGTGTAGCTACAGTACATCTGTTCTCTGAGTTCACAAGCAACTGAACCCTGACCTCTACTCTAGCCAGGAACTACATTCCTGTGACTAGTTGCTGGGGGAGGGGTCTCTCTTCCTTTGTATATGCTGATCAGGTTCAGCCCTGAACTGTATCATTCATTGTTCTAACAAAGTGATTTTCAGCTTTTATACATATAATCATATCTATCCGCTGCAATGTCTCACAACTTCACAACAAGTATCAAATTAATCTACACACCAATGTGCTTGTTTCAATAGTAAACATGACGGGCTTATCTGGTTCGGTTCAAATAATACACATTCATGACATTAATTCATTAGCTAATTTTAAATCTCCATGATGTCTGGTGCTTGATATTATTATAATTATGTACTGTATGAAATAAGTGTCGAATCCATCTCTGTGCCATGTCCGTGTAAATGCGTGTGTTACCATATATTGCTGTGCTCGCTGCGCATATTTGCAAGTATAGCGACTTAAATGTGTGCAGTTTGTATGTTCTCTCTATGTAATATTTTTGACTTTGACAAACCATACACACCTTACAAAAATTGCCCCATTCTTTGCTTCTTTATTTTGTATTTTCCTCTTCTTCTCAGTACCGTACCCATCTACACCGATGGAACTACTTCCAATTCGCTTCCTTTGTTCCTTCTAACCCCAGTCTTTATCCTACTAAAGTTATAGTTATCTTTATATATCTTTTCTTATCTTAGTTTTATTTATTTTCGTTTATTCATTTTTATTTTTTCATTATTATTATTATTATTATATTTTTTATTTATTTCTATTCATTTACATTTATATTTATCTTTATTTCTTAAAAAAAATTCTACTAGTTTTAAACATTGGAACTCTTTTTTTTTATTTTTTCTTGAGCAGAACCGAGAAAAAACAGTAACCATTGTTTTTGCATTGATTATAATGGAACACATGCTTGCAGCTTAAAAGGCAAACATTCGGTTCCGGTTTTTCAATAAAGTTTTTAGAATATAAAGCCCTTGCCCTAGCAAGGGAGGATCACGCCTTGAAAAAGAATCCAGCAGCGATTTGAAACGCATTGGAGCGCACTTAGCAGGTGGAAGACAGCGGTCTCCAGCTCGGGATCCGGTCTGAAGATCGACAGTGTCTAGGTCGACAATGTTTAGGTCGACCACTATAGGTCGACAGTCACTAGGTCGACATGGATGGAAGGTCGACAGGGTTTCTAGGTCGACATGTGCTAGGTCGAAAGGTCTAAAGGTCGACATGAGTTTTTCACATTTTTTTGGGGGGTGGGGATTTTTTCATACTTAACGATCCACGTGGACTACGAATGGAACGGTAAAGTGTGCCGAGCGAAGCAGTAGCGGAGCGAAGGCACAATGCCCGAAGCATGGCGAGCGAATGCGGTGCACTAATTTGGGATCCCGGTCACTCTACGAAGAAAACGACACACAAATAAAATAAAAATCCTCATGTCGACCTTTAGACCTGTCGACCTAGCACATGTCGACCTAGAAACCCTGTCGACCTTCCATCCATGTCGACCTAGTGACTGTCAACCTATAGTGGTCGACCTAAACATTGTCGACCTAGATACTGTCGATAAAACGAACCACACCCCTCAAGCTCCCCAGCGTCTGACATCACCAGCAGCCGCCGCCAGGATCCCGAAGCGTGCCCGTACCTCTGCAGCGGTCAGAGCAATAGAGCCAACTGTGTTTTAGAGTAAGACAGGGAGAGCTTGCTACCAGTCCAGTGGGACATCTAATGGACTAAAGTACTGTGCCGTCCACCAAATAAAAACTTAAAAGAGCTGTTTACATTTGTTCTTGCTTTTATATATATATATATATATATATATATATATATTTATATATATATATATATAATTATTTTCCTTTTTATTTATTTATTGTTTTCCTTTTCCCTTCCTTGCTCAATCAATCAGCATTCCTCATCCTCAGTCTCTATTTCCAACCCCCTACCCCCCGCCTCCCCCATACTAACTACGGTATATATGACATACTATATTTTTCCTACACCAAAACACAATCTCTAGCGCTCATATTTACCCGCTTGTCCCAACAAAATGTATATACTGTATATCGGGCTGCTTACTTTATAATTTAGCGCAGTATATTATGCACTACCACATGCCCCTTTGGACATATACCATAGCCTTTATCC